>NW_027555958.1:282015737-282450737 GCF_003287225.1 Phascolarctos cinereus
CCTGCACCTTGAGTCTATCACCCTTCTGTATACTCCTTTTAATTCTTGTTCAATATCATCAGAAATCTATACTTCTATCCTCTCTAAAATTATATTCATAATTTTAATTTCTTTCTTTTTATCTCTTTTTGTTAGTAATGGGAAACTACCCAATAAGAGTCCTCATGAACACATTCAGTATATTCTTACTGATGTCAGAGTATCATTGTCCTGACTGATGTCAGAATCTCCCACATGTGTTTTATAGCATACACTGTTATTCTGTGACTATTTCCTATATATTCCTATTTCACATATACACTTTAAATGCAGATTCTGGAGGAACTCTATGCTTTTCCCTCCAACTAGAGGGACCTCAGAAGCAGAGGGTACTGATAAGTGCACGGGGCTGAAGTCATCTTGCAACATGATGAGGTTTTGGAGAGCATCATAGATAATGCTTCCATCAATATCCTTGGAGTGTGAGTGAAGAGCTCTTCTGAGAACCTCCATTAAAGGAGGTTGTCCAGGCCAGCCATCTCTTCATTTTTCACCTGACACCCTTGGACAACTAAAAGTTGAGCCTCTTTTCTGGGTATCTTTCCTTGTTCCCCCTTCTACCACTTCCAACTTGCTCTTTCCTACCTGACAGCATTTAAGTGAGGATATCTAACTGCTCTGAGCTAGTGGGTAGGGCAGAGGACTCAGGTTTTTGTCCTTTCACATGGTGCTTGTCTGTGAATGCATGGCAACAATATTGCTTCTGTCTCAGTTATGTTTATTTGTTCCTGCTCTCAGGTGAGGAAATATAGAGATAGTTCTGATCTTGTGAGCTTCAAAGGGTCAGAAGTCTGTCTGAGAGCTTGCTGGTAGCTGAATCTGATGAGTCTTAAAAAGCCACTCAATAGCCCATCCTAGACTTTTTTGTTAAAAAAAAAAATGCCCTGCATATCTATGCCCCTTGAGTTATTTTTCCTCTCCTGTATATTTTAAATGTTACCTCTTTTCACTTGTTTCTCCTTTCTTTTCATCATTTCTCTACCCACTAATTCTGCCTCACTGCAGATAGAAAACTTCCATTTAACAAGTATACAAATTCTCACTTTGTCCAAGTCACAAACACTGTGTTTTATTTTGTATATCTTGTCCGTCACCTTTCTGCCAGGACATAGAAAGCTTTGTAAGTAATCTTCTGAAGTCAATTTATCATTGATCAGAGTTTTTAAGTTTTCCAAATTTTAGTTTCCCTTTACACTATTTTATTCATTATTGAGGTTATAAGGCCCTGGTCCTCACCACTGCAGTTTGGATGTAACTGACACCTCTTAGCTTCAATTGTTAATGGGATGGCTGGGTCTTGGTTCAGTTTCTTTCCATCCCTTGTTGATGAAGTCTAGAGATTTAGGGGTGCTGGGGCCCCAAAATCATAATACATAGGTCCTGTCCAAAAGAATTTGACCCAAGCCTTGTTTCAGCCAAAGACAAAGTTTATTAAAGATCTGACATATTAGCCAGACTCTTAAGGAATATGAGCACTTGTGAGCTATTGGCTAGATTGTAAAAATCTGAGCAGTGGCTAGATTATAAGAATCTAAGCACCTTAATATAGATAAGATTGACCTTAAGTACAGAAAGACTGAGTCAGAGATCTAGGAAGGATCTTGATGGGAGTGACTGGGAGGTCCAGAATGGGGTCTAGATAGGGTCAAGGGTGGGAAGTAGCCAGGGGCTATAGGGAGGTAAGACAATGGAGGGCTAGGCTAGGTTAAGGGTATCAGAATTGGGAGATTGGGCATAGGTGATAACAAAAGGCCAGTTGATAGGACTATAGCTTCAGGGGAATGCCAGAGACCTCCCTGATCAAGTATGAGAATTCAAGGAGAATCCCTTAAACAAATAGGACCCAAATTCTTTTTGGAGTGAGGTCTCAGCTTGGGCCCATACCCCATTATCATAATTCTTTGTGTCCTTAGACAATCACATAGTGGAGTTGGCTTTCTCTACTGCTGTGTCTCTGGCAGGCAAAAATTCTAAATCCTGAGGGCTACATTTCCCAATTATCAGAGACCAAACTGGCTTTAGACTGCTTTAAAGCATTCCTCCACAAGAGTGCCCATAGACTTCAGGTGTTCTTGAGCAGTAATGGACTGGATGGGGGGTCTTATTGTAGTTTTTCTTTGTATCTTTACTTCATGGAGAGGGTCAGGGATCCTCATTTTGATTTTTTACTGGTGTCTTTCTCAGGGAATCTGGAATTTGTCCAACTTTTCACATCACCATCTTTGCCAGAAATCCTCTATAATATATTTTAGAAATTGAAAGTATTTTGAAGAGTCTAGGAATGCAATATGCATGGATTACATTGTTTAGAAAGTTGGCTTTCTGAAGCATAGCTAGGATTAAATTTGGAACCCAGAGTACCTTAGACAGAAGAGGGAGTTGTCTAAAACTCCCCAGAGAAGGAAAAAATCTGTGGGTGGATGTAGGAAAGAGAAAGATATGGTCACAAAGGTAAATTGGAGAATTTTCATAACAGAACAGTGTTTGTTCTTTCTAATATTCTCCCATTGTGTTTATGCTATGGTGGACTCTCGCCTTTGAGGAAGCAAGTTTTTAGTGGTTGACATGAACATAGACATTGTTCCCTCCACTCTAATATGAACTAATATTGGTGATTAAAAAGAGAAACTGACAAAGGGAATGTGGAGATAATAACTTAATTTTGAACTTAAATTTCATATTTATAACACTAGTACAAAATGACATAATAATTTAAGGGTTACACGGAATGTTCCAATGCCTTATCTCCAGAATAGGCTCTATACTTCACTAGAGGAAAAAAAGAAAGAAAAAAGAAGGAAGAAAGGAAGGAAAGAAGGAAGGAAGGAAGGAAGGAAGGAAAGAAGGAAGAAAAACAGATATCAGTCAATCAATCCATAAGCATTTCTTAAGTGCCTAGTGATGGGGTTGGGATCTATGGCCCCAGAAAGGAAAAACCCTGTACTTTCCCACAAGGCCAAATCTCTGACATTTGCCTAAGGCTATAATCCCATCAACTGGCCTTTCATTGTGGCTACACCTAGTCTCCCCTCCATTGTCTTATCTCCCTATGTATGGCCCCCAGCCATTTCCCACCCTTAATCCTAGCTAGGCTCCATTCTCCCTTGACCCTGGGGTCCAGGTCCCAGGAGTTCTGTTCACCCCTGCTTACTGGCCACTCCTAGGTCCCTCCCACGGTCTTTCTGTATATAAGGTCCACCTTGTCTCCATTAAGATATTCAGATTCTTATAAAGTAGCCACTGGTCAGATTTTTATAATCTAGCCAATAGCTTAGACTAGTTCAGACTCCTTAAGAGTCTGCCCAATATGATGGATGTTCTAATAAACCTTGTCTTTGGCTGAAAGAAGGCTTGGGTCGAATTCTTTTGGACAGGACCTGCATGTTGTGATTTTGGGGCCCAGGACCCCTGAACCCCTAAACCACATCACTTAGTTTATTCCAGGCATTCTGATAGACCCTACTCTCAGAGAGCTTATAGACTACTGAAGGGCCAACTTGTACAATACAAGATATGTAAGGTTATGTTTCAAGATTTGGAGTAGTCACATTTCTACTTTGTAAAAGGTTCCACTTTTTCAATTTTCTTTTTTTTGGGGGATAATTTTTTTTAACTTTGTAAAGGGTATTGTTAACAAGATTATACTGAACCAGGCTCTAACCCAAGAATGACAAAACACCAGGCCAGAGATAAAGTGCCAGTAATCAGGTAGCAGTTTAATTAGTGTTAAGAGGAACAGATTTGCAAATTGGGAATTCTCTTAATCAGAATTCTACCTTGCTGAAATGAAGACAGAGATTATATGCATAAATCACAAGTAGGAAGGGAGGAGGGAAGGTGGATTACAATGTTTTCCCCAGTTTGAGTGGTTTCCCATGACAAACCCACAGATGGAAGACAATACATTTCTGGTGTCCTGTGGGAGAAATATTGCTAGAGTCCTTGGGGGTCATTACTTGGTGGGTCATAGGACCAGAGTTCTGTGATGGGAACAGGTTCTACAATCTTTGATTCACTGGCAGAAATTTCATTTCTCTTCTTCGGTTTCCTCTATAAAACTAAGGGGTTGAACAAACTGAGGGTTTCTTAATCTCTCTCTCTCTCTCTCTCTCTCTCTCTCTCTCTCTCTCTCTCTCTCTCTTTCTTTCTGTGTGTGTGTGTGTGTGTGTGTGTGTGTGTGTGTGTGTGTGTGTGTGAGAGAGAGAGAGAGAGAGAGAGAGAGAGACATGGATGCTTTTGGCAATCTGGTAAAGCCTAGGGAACTTTTCTCAGAATACTGTTTTTACATTCATGCAAAATAAATAGTGTTACAAAGGAAACCAATTATATTTAAATAAAGTTATCAATATTTTTTAAAACGAACTCCAGATTAAGATTTAACTAGATAATTTCTAAAGCTCCTATCATCTTAGGATCTCGAGCATTATATTAGATTGACCAGTCCTGAAATAGTTATTGCCAGCTTCTAAATGCTGCTATATTGCTATAGGGATAAAGTAAGTTCCCAAAGTAATACTATTAATAATAATATTCTAAATGATCAACAACCTCTAACTAGGGGCGTGAATTGTTTCCCACATACATACACACCCAGCCCATTAACCTTCACACTCTAAACAACTCCAGGAAGCATCAACAATACATTGAGGTAAGAGAGATAATTGCTGGGAAAATAGATCCAAATAGGAGGTTGGACGCTGCCTCAGGGATAAATTGGCTTATCATAAATGCCAAGAGCTGAATGCATATGCATTATGCAACATCCATTCTTATTCCCAGTGGCCCAATACTACATATTCCTGACAGCTAACTTGGCTAGGTTGTTAATTAGACTCCAGTTATACCTTCTGACTAAGCAGACGTTCCCACTTGGTGGTGATTGTTGTTTTCTGATGACTTGGCAAGATTGTGCACCAGTGGCTCTTGGTTTCTTTTGACATTTTCTATTTAGGTTTGCTTACATTCATGGAAGAAAAGAAAGGCCATCTTTCATCATGATTAACTACCAGAATACATTTCTTAAAAATAAACATCAGTGCTTTCTAATCCTTCTTAGGGCTCTATGTTTAAAAAAAAAAACAATAAAAAAACTCTTGGTTTATTGATTGAAAATAAACAATATGAGAGCCTCTGAAAAACAAGTCTTGGGACAATATTATTTCATAGGGTTGGTGCTATTCCTTTCTCTCCTCTTATTCCTTTTGCTAATAGTGATAATTGAGCTCTTCGTAGGCCAAGGCTCTGGAGAATATGCTTGTGTATGTATGCATGTATATGAGTGTGTTTGTGTGCTGTTATGTTTTTTTTTCCTTATCAGATGGCAATCAAAAGTGGGAAAAAAAATGCTGACAGATTTTGGTGATTTTTTTATCAAGCCCCTCTACTGATATCCATAAAGATTATTAATGCTCTGTCATTTGAATAGGTTCATGGAAATATGGAATCTTGTCTGTGTAAGTGAATGTAACTTACTTTTAATTAGGAAACAGAAGGCCAATCTAGCCCTTCCAAATTTGTTTGGCTAGACTATTTCACCAATGTTTTGTTGAAAACTCTTTAACTACTCCACAGCAGGGCCATGATTCATTTTACCCAACAAAGACTCATTAAACAGTTGTGACAGCTGGGAACACAAATAGCAATACTGCAAAAACAGAGAAGTTAAAAATAGGGATGGGGAGGAACACATTTCTATGGGGTCTGAGCTTTGACACATTGCCTAGGATTTAAAGAAACAATATAAAATGGCTTTTGTCCATAATCATAGTCATTCACTTTCATTCAACAATTCAACAAAATATTACTAAGCACCTACTGTGTATGAGGTATTGTGTTTGTGAAATAAAATGCCAAGCAATAAAGTTATGGGATATATGCTTCATTTCAATTATTCGTGTTTTTTTTTAACTAAAGAATTTTTCTAACATAAGTTTCACTGGGACCAATATGACCTTATAAACAGTATAATACAAGCTCTGTGAGGTCAGGCACTGTTTGTCATTTCCAATTTCTATCAGCAGCAGCTTGGTGCTTTCTATATGGTAAAATTAACAAATGCTTGTGGAAGTGGATTAGATGAAATATTGTTCTAAAACTTTTGTAAAGATGCCAGAGACTTGCAAAAACCACCAAGGACTGCCATTCTGTGATTATATTGGAAAGTTTAAATGTCCCAACAATCAGCCTCAGACACTTACTAGCTATGTAACCTTGAGTAAATTACTGAACCTCTGTTAGCCTCAGTTTCTTCTTCTGTAAAATGGTATTAATTATAGCACCTGCCTTCAAAGACTGGTGTGAGGTTCAGATGAGATCATTTTGTACAAAAGCACTTAGCTATAAGAAATGATAAGCTTCAAGATCTTAGAAAAACATGGATAGACTTGCAAAAAATAATGAAGGGCAAAATGAGCAGAACCAAGAGAACATTGTATATAGCAACAGCAATATTGTTTTACAAATGACTTAGAGTGACTAAATCACTTTGACTGTTACAAATACCCAAATTAACTACAAAGAACATGTGAACAAATATACTATCTTCATCCAGAGAAAGAACTGATTAAATAGAAATATGTATAGAATGGTTTTACATATATACATATCTATCTCTAATGGTAGTCCTCTCTAAGGTGAGGGTAGGGGTGAGAAGAAAAGGGGGGAAAAAAGAAAGCTACGTGATAACTCTATCATATATTTAAAAGGAATAGCAAGTTGTACATAACAGAGTTGCAGTTCCATGCACAATCATATTTTTTATCCTATTCTACTATGTTATGGAAATGCTTATTTTATTTATTAAGTTCAGAATAAAATAAATAAAATCACTTAGAACAGCTCTTGGCATATGTTAGGCACTATATAAATGTTAATTGTTATTTTTGTCATCATCACCATAAACATCTTTCCCAACTTACAGTCCCGGGACCAGCGAATCTAAAATATCACATTACTCTTGCCTGATACAAAGGAAGTTCATCATGGATAGAATACTCAGCTTGGTGTCATTGGGAGCTAAATTCAATCTGCCATATATGACGCTAGTTGTATAACACTGGGCAAGTGACTATGAACCATAGAAAACTCCCTAGGACTTATCATTCTGTGCTGGCAAAGGGAATTCTGACACTAGGATTTTTCCACTGAGAGGAAGTAAGACTTGGAGTGTTGGTTTTAATTGCTGAATGGCATGCAATAACAACATTATAAAGAAAAACAACCATGAAAGACCTAAGAATTATGATCATGCAATGACCAGTCAAGATCTAGGAGACTGATGGTGAAACGTATTACCTACTTATTGACAAAGATGATGGCATTAGGTGCAGAATGAGACATATTTTTAAAGATGTAGTCAAACTGGGAATTTGTTTTGCTTGATTATTTTACAGGGATTTTGATTTTCTTGTTTTCCATGGGGTGATGATGAAGGAGAGAATATATTTTTTTTAATTAAAAAATATTTTTAAAGTGTTGATTTAAAGAGTAATGCCTTACTCAGGGCCATGTATATACTTGATGTTTAATATATGTTTCTTGAATGGAATTGCACATGCTGGAGCTTTTTTTTCCTCTTCCTTGTCTAGAACAGACTCAAAGATCTAGAGGGAAGGAAGGAAGGAAGGGGAAAGGAAGGAAGGAAGGAAGGAAGGAAGGAAGGAAGGAAGGAAGGAAGGAAGGAAGGAAGGAAGGAAGGAAGGAAGGAAGGAAGGAAGGAAGGAAGGAAGGAAGGAAGGAAGGAAGGAAGGAAAAGGAGGGATGGATGAAATAAGCATTTATTAAGTTCCTACTCTGTGCCAAGCACTGTGCTAATTACTTTGCAGATAATATCTCAGTTGGTCCTCACGATACCCCTGGAAGGTAGATGATATTATTAACCCCATTTTACAGTTGAGAAAATGAGGTAGACAATGGTTAAATGATCTTTCCAGGGTCACACAGCTAGTAAGTGACTGGGACTGCATTTGAATTCAGTCCCAGCAACAGTTTAATTTTCCCTTTCTTTCCTGTCTCTTCAGTCCCAGCAGCTATGACAAAGATAGCATGTAAGTTACACTTTAGAATTTTGAAAAGGGAAGAGATGTAGTACATTCTCATTATTTTTTCTCCTGCTCTGAACCTGAAAGTAATGGAATTAAAGATTCCTAAGGAAGAACAATAGCATTGGCCTTCCACTTCTTTCCTTATCCCAAATCTTCTCCCTCCTCCTACCTCAGACCAGAATTACTTTGAGACAACACCAATCCAAGCAACTGACTGCTGGCAATCATTCCATGTGTCTTCTCTCACTCCATCTAAAATAATTCTAAAATGTTCTAAATCACTTTTGATTAGGGAAATGCAAATCAAAACTACTCTGAGGTACTACATCATACCTATCAGATTGGCCAAGATGACAAAACAAGAAAATGATAAATGTTGGAGAAGATGTGGGAAAATTGGAACACTAATGCATTGTTGGTGGAGTTGTGAAATAATCCAGCCATTTTGGAGAGCAATTTGGAACTATACCCAAAGGGCTATAAATATGTGCATACCCTTTGACCCAGGCAATAGCACTTCTAGGGCTATATCCCAAAGATATCATACAAATGGGAAAAGGACCCACATGTACAAAAATATTTATGGTAGCTCTTTTTGTGGTGGCAAAGAATTAGAAATGAGAGGATGCCCATCAATTGGGGAACGGCTGAGCAAGTTGTGGTATATGAATGTAATGGCATATTATTGTGCTATAAGAAATGATGAATAGGCTGACTTCAGAAAAACCTGGAAAGACTTGTATGGTCTGATGCTGAGTGAAGTGAGCAGAACCAGGAGAACATTGTATACAATAACAGCCACATTGTGCGATGACTAATATTGATAAACTTAACCCTTCCCAACAATACAAGGATCTAAGACATCTCCAAAGACCTCATAATGGAAAATGCTATCCATATCCAAAGAAAGAACTATAGAGTTTGAATGCAGATCGAAGCATGCTATTTGCTATTTTTTGTCTTCTGTTGAGTTTTGTTTCCTCTTTCTGGTGGTTCCTCCTATTGGTTCTAATTCTTACTTACAACATCACTTATGTGAAAATATGTTTAATAGGAATGTATATGTGTAGCCTATATCAAATTATGTGCCATCTTGGGGAGGGTGGTGGAGAGGAAGGGGGAGAAAAATTTCAAACTCAAAAGCATGTGGGAATGATTGTTGATACATCAAAATAAATTAATTAAAAATAAATAAAATACAATACAATAATTTTTAAAATATAGTAGGGCAGCTAGGTGGTGCAGTAGCTAGAGCACTGAGCCTGAATGTGAGTTCAAACTTGGCCTCAAACAATTAATAGTTGTATCATCTTGGGCAAGTCACTTAACCCCTATTTGCCACAGTTCCTCATCTGTGAAATGGGGACATATTGGAGAAGGAAAACGCAAACCACTCCAGCCTTTTTGCCAAGACAACCCCACAGACAATGTCCGTGTGGCCATGTAGAGTCAGACACTAGTGAACAACAACAATAACAATGAAATATGGAAGGCAGTGGGCAAATTTTTAGGGACGATAGTATCCAGGTAGACTCTGACCAGTGCCTCCAAATAGTTTTCCATTTGAGGCATAGAAAACATTCTGTCCATTTTTAATCAAGAAAGAACATTTTTACCAAGTCAGAAACTTCTTGAGTCAAATCAATTCAACAAGCATTTGATAAGTGCTCACTACGTGTCAAGAACTGTGCTAATAACATAGGATATAAAGAAAGACAAAAACTGTCGCTGCTCTCAAGGAGCTCATCGGGCACCTCCTCCTCATTTCCCAGAACCAGGCTTGATTCTTCCTCATAGATGTCTCCAGGGAGTACATTGTGCCAACTCTCCAGCACTATTAAGCCATTGGAGTTCATCCTCAATTTCCATCCTCCTCATTACTCCTCCAAATGTGGAAAGCTACATTTAGTTTTTACTGTGATATTCACCATGAAATTGAAAAATCAAGTCTTGTTCACTCTGAACCTTTAGAGTATTACTGTAATTCCTTGGTTTACTTGGTGAAGCTTTAGCTCTTTGATGTCAGATTCTGAAGGATAAAAGAAGGCTGTATATCCAGGCCTGGGCTGGCATCACCATGCTTTGTAAAGAACCTTGGGGGAAATTTGTTATTAAATACCAGAGTAAGGAGAAAGAAACTGATATCTGATTTATTAACTACTAACCAGAACTATCAAAATAACGGAGACTGTGGCAGGGGTAAATTGTGGTTTTATTTTGGTGGCCAGCTTGCTAAAGAAGATGGCTTTATGGTGGGATCCCTAGAGATTAAATTAACCGAGGCCACACAGAATCTAAAATCTGTTTCCTGTTCTGAGTAATTGGAGTACAATGATACCAGAAAATACATCTTTGACTAATGTGGGGAGAAGAGAACATCTGTTATCTTTATTTTTGACATAAATAATCTTACCCTAGCCACCTTGAAGTGAACCAGTCAGTCACCTGTGGTGAGAAGGTGATATTCTTTGAATTGTTTAGGGGTTTGAAGGAGTCTTTCTTCTAAACTACAGACAGAAATAAGTTGGACCTGGAAGCACCTAATCACAGAGGAATGATTTACTGGCTCCCCCCTCCCCATTTTTAGGCAAGCTACATGTAGTAAAGATAGCAACATGTGTTGAATAGTTAGCCTGGATAAGTCTAATTTTTTTTTAAGGGTCAACAGAGCAGTTTGTTACAATTGAAGCCAGATAAACAATGACTTAGAAGGCCATTTCTTTGCAAAAACTGAATATCCAACAATGTGCTCTTAGATAAAACTCTAAGAATACCTTGTCTGAAACTGCTTTCACTGACTGGATCAGGGTCAATTCTTTTGTTCCTATACAAACATATCTATGCATAAAAGGAATTCAGGGATTTATGGAGGAGCTAGATAGCCAATGAAATAAAAACATATCAGAATGAATATGTGGGGTTGGAAACTAAAGCACAGGGAAACAGATGCACCCACTTTTGAAGTAGATGTGTAAGGGGAGTATAAGGATGCCTTAGACGACTTTATGTATTCTAATCAGCTCTGGCAAGAACCTAAGTGGGAGACCTATTCGTTCACTGTATTATTGAAGGTTTAACAATTTATAAGCTATCTTCACAAGTTCCAGTCCTGAGGGCTCTGGTTAAAGAAAAAAAAGGAAGCTAAACAAATAATTTGCAAAGTCAGAATTGAAACTGCTCTTAAGCATTCTCGTTCTGGCCAATATCTCACCTAATACTTCTCTTTGTTTTTGGCTAAATGTTTAGGTTGAATCACAGAAATTTTGGATGGCTCCATCTATGCTCAAGAGAAAAGTTGGAGATTCAAGGCCATTCTCTCTGAATTCAGGGTTCCTCATCTATCAAATAAAGGGAGTTGGATGAGATAATCTCTAACTTGCCTTCCAACTCTAGCAGTCTGTAAGTTTATAAATACCAATAACTAATGGCAAAAAGCAAAATCTCTTCCACTTCTTTGCCATATTCTTCTGTACTTTTAATTAGAATTTTCTGAATTACCTGAATTGAGTCAAATCAATGAATATTTGTTGACATCCTGATATTCAGGACCTGTGTTTCCCAGATTGGCTGTGCGTAGATTACATTAATTTCATTGCATAATTGCTAGCCACAGCTGCAGAATGAAGTAGAGAGCTAGATCAACATTCATTTAGTACTCTGCTGCTTTTTCACAGTAACACATTCTACGCTAAATTGTGTTAAGTGTATTGTTGAGAAGGCCCTACTTCATGCTCAGGAGAGACTGGGCTTGAAAGCCAGTTCTGACACATCCTCCTTTCCTGGACCAGTTACTTAATCTTTTCAAGATTAATTTGTAAAAAGTGGCATAATAACACCTTTATTGCCTACTTGACAGGGTGATTATGAAGAAAGTGCTTTGTTGTTATTTTTCAGTCACCTCTGACACTTTGTGACCCCATTTGAGGTTTTCTTGGCAAACATACTGGAATGACTTGCCATTTCCTTCTCCAACTCACTTTACAGATGAGGAAACTAAGGCACACAGAGTTAAGCGACTTGCCAATGGTTACACAGCGAGTAAGTGTCTGAGCCTGGTGCTTTATCCACTGCACCACCTGGCTGCCCAAAACAAATACCCACTATAAATATGAACAATAATCTATTGCAGATAAATAGAATTTTTAGTTCATCTATTAGCAGAACAGACTCAACAAAATACTACAACATTGGGCAGAGTGTGATGTCAAAATGAAGTCTAAAATCAGAGAATGTTTGGCCAGCATATTATCTAGTCCACCCACCCTACTAGTTTTAAAGATGAGTGATCCATGGTCTAATTCTGGAAAGGACCTCACAGACCTCACAAATTCAATTTGCTCATTTTGCAGATGAGGAAATTTAGGTTAAGCGACTGGCCTCAGGCCACAGAGAAAAAAAAAAAAGCAACAATGGGATTGGGACCCAGATTCTCTGCCTCCAAATTTAGGATTTTGTCCATATCACCTACTCCCTGAGGCAATTTATGGCCAGAAAAACTGTGGTCATCCTGGGCTTGAAGGAAGAAGAGGTGGCTTTGATTTCAAATTCTGTCACTTTTTTATTGTATGTCCCTAAGCAAGAAAATTCCTCTCTCTGGACCTGAACTAGATCATACTATCCAAGGGGAGAAAGGGAAGAGAATAGACATTTATGTAGTGTGTACTAGGGCATCTAGGTGGCACAATGGGTAGATTACTGGGTTTGGAATCAGGAAGATTCATCTTTTGAGTTCAAATCTGGCCTCAGACACTTACTAGCCCTGTGACCAGGGCCAGTCATTTAACCCTGTTTACCTCACTTTCCTCATCGGTAAAATGAGCTGGAGATGGAAATGGCAAACCACTCCAGTATCTTTGCCAAGAAAACACCATATATTGGGTCATGAAGAGTCAGACATGACTGAACAACAACAACAGTGCTTACTATGTGTGGGGTGCTATGGTAAGCACTTCAACACCAACATTACATTGGCATAGAGTTAAGATGACAGTTTTCTGGCTGCTAGTAGAAATTACCTTTCTGTTTATCATGTGATTTCTTTAGCATGCTACAAAAGCCAGAATATTCCTAAATCTACACCAACAAATGAAAAGTAGATCATGAAGCAGTTAATGAGAGATGGTACAGTAAACTGGAAAGGCTGCTAGATTAAAAGTCATGGGACCTGGCTTTGAAACCTAACTTGTCCATTTCCAACCTGTGTAACTTTAGGTAAGGTTCTTCATTCCTCTGAGCCCCAAAATAAAGAAGTTGAACTTCATGAGCTCTTAGGTAGCTTCTGGTTCTAAATCTATATTCTTCAGGATTGTTCTCTAGCCTACAAATCAGTTAGAGATTCATACCAAAACATGTTTTTTGGCAACGTATTTGTTCTGCTGCTTTTGGTCAGTTTGGACATAAACCAGATCGAAATTTTAGGTTTTTGTGGTTGTTGTTATTTTTGTTGTTATTATTATTTAAGTTTATTTTAAGATGAAACTGGTCTTTGCACCTAGTTACTCAGAAACAACAACAATAAAGTATGGGGGGGATTGTTTGTTTGTTTAAACATGATTATTAAAATTTATAAAATTGAGTAGTAATCAGGTAATTGGGACAATCTTTCTGAAGACTAATGTAACTGAATCCCACTGATTAGTAAGATCCCAATGGATTTTATTCTATAAACAGGTATCCTCCTAAAGAATTTTTGCCACTGTTAGCTATTATCATCTTTATCATCATCATCATCATCATCATCATCATCATCATCATCATCATCACCACCACAAGCATTTAGGTTGCAATACAATTTACAAATATTATCTCATCCTTACAACAACTCTGGGAGGGACATGCTATTATTATCACCATTTGACAAATGAGGAAACTGAGACACACAGAGGTTAGGTGGGCTTTCCCAGGGTCACACAACTAGTAAATTTCTGAGGCAGAATTTGAATTCAGGTCTCCTCAACTCCAGGTTCTGACTTTATTTACCTAGTTGCCTCTAAGGTCAATTTGACTCTAATTAAAGGTACTAGACTTATCTCTCTGGAAAATGAAGTTTTGTATGTCTTTATGTGTAGTCTGATATCTTTTGAGACCCACTAACACATGCAGTATTACCATTGCTTGTTGAAATCTGCGTGTGTATGTGTGTGTGTGTGTGTGTGTGTGTATTCCTATCTCTCTGTTCCTCTCTTTGTTTCTCTTTTTCTCTGCCTCCATCTCTCTGTCTGCATCTCTCTCAATATCTCTGTTTCTGTCTATATCTCTGTCTGTCTGTCTGTCTCTATCTCACCTGCCTCTCACTCTTTCTTTACAAATATTATCTCATCTTTACAACACCTGCAATAGGTACTATTTCTATCCCCATTTTACAGATGAGGAAACTGAGGCATCAGAGGTTAAGACCCTTGCCCAGGTTCACACAGATGATAAGTATCTCTGTCCCTCTCTACCTTCCCCCAAACTACCCTCATATGATGATATGAGGTCTCATTTTTCTCATCAAACTTGAAGGGGGGCGGGGCAGGACAGGCAACAGCCACATTGTTAAAGCTTAAAACTCTGGCAGTTCTAGAACTAACGTTGGGTTGGGGTTATACATTACTGCTACTTGCTGCTGTAACTCCTAGGCTCTTCTGCTTCCTATGTACACAAAATCTGTTACCATGATACTTTTAATTCTAAACATGAAACATGCTAAAAGACAAGGTAAAAGCAATAATAATCATAATATTATTCAGTAATCAACACCAAAGGCAAAGGTAATAATAATAATGTTACAATTCACCCATAAACTTGATTTATGCTTTCCCATTAATGTACACAGGGTTTGTTAGGAAAAATATACACATACTCAGAGAAAATGAGCAGGAAAACTTTTGTGGCTGGAGCAATTCATAAGCCTGGACCACAGGTTCTTCAGGAGCAATCTGCACTACTCAAGCTTCCTCTTTCCCCCTTTTATTTGCTCCTCTTCAAGTCCAAACTGCACTCCTGCTGGACTACTCCTTTTCTATTCTCAAGCCAATGCCACAGTAGTACCAAATTAAATTTTTGCTCACAGTAACCCTTAATATAGCTGAGGAAAAGTATTTTCTTTCAGTGGCCATCCAACCTCAGACATTTACTAGCTATAGAACCACAGAAAAGTCACCTGTTTGTCTTAGTTTCATCTGTAAACCCTAACCTACCAAAAAAAGAAAAGAACTAATCTACCTCTGGTTAATGGAGACCAAAATGAGAAAATAGTTGTAAAGCACTAGCACAGTGCCTGGTATATAGTAAGCACTATATAAATGTTAAACATTAGTATTGTTACTAGTGACAAGCAGTAATTTCCTTTTTTATGTATAAAATCATGCAAAAACATTTCGATATTAGCCATGTTGAAAAAAAAGGCAAGAAAAATAAAGTGAAAAAAAATTGTCACAATCTACACTCAGACTCCATCATTTCTTTCTCTGAATATGGATAGCATTTTTCATCATCAATCCTTCCGAGTTACTTTTTTTTTAATCGTTGTTTTGATCAGAGTAACTAAATCATTCAGTTGGTCATCATTACAATATCGTAACAACTGTTTACAATGCTCTACTGGTTCTATTCATCTCACTTTGCAGGGGTTCATGTAGACTTCTCTGGGTTTTCAAAAGCATCCTGCTCATCACTTCTTGTAGCAAAATAGTATTCTATCACGATCATATACCACAACTTGTTCAGCCATTACCCAATTGAAAGACATCTCCTCAATTTCTAATTCTTTGCCACCACAAAAAGAGCTACTATAAAAATGCTGTACATATAGGTTATTTTCCTTTTTAATTGATATTTTTGGGATACAGACCTAGTCATGGTATTATTCGGTCAGAGAGTATGCACAATCTTATAGCCCTTTGGGCATAGTTTCAAATTTCTCTCCAAAATGGTTGTATCACTTCATAATTACACCAATAGTGCATTGGTGTCTCAATTTTTTCCACACCCCCTCCAAAAACAATCATTTTCTTTTCTGTAACATCAGTCAATCTGATAATACCTCAGTACTGTTTTAATTTGCATTTCTCTAATCAACGGTGATTTAGAGAATTTTTTTTTCATATATAGATAACTTTGATTTTTTTTATCTGAAAACTGCATGTTCATATTATTTGATCTTTTGTCAATTAAGGAGTGACTTATATTCCTATAAATTTGACTCAGATCTCTATATATTTGAGAAATGAGGCCTTTATCAGAGAACCTGCAATTTTTTTCCCCCAATTTCCTTCTTTCATTCTGATCTTGGCTACATTGGTTTTATTGATGTAAAATCTTTTTTTTAATTTAATATAATCAAAATTATCTATTTTATATCTAATAATGCTCTATATTTCTTAATTGGTGATGAATTCTGTTATCCATAGACATGAGAAGTAAAATTTTCTATGCTACTCTAATTTGCTTATATCATTCTTCATATCTAAATTATATACCCATTTTGCTTTATCTTGGTATATGGTGTGAGATGTTAGTCAATATATCTATTTTATGTCAAACTGCTTTCTAATTTACCCAGCAGTTTTTGTCAAATACTGAGGACATGACTCAAAAAAATGTAAAAAGGGGAGTATGCCAAAGACAAGGTTTATTAGAACATCTGTCATATTAGGCAGACTCTTAAGGAGTCTGAACATTAGTAAGTTATTGGCTAGATTATAAGAATCTGACCAGTGGTTAGATTTTAAGAATTCAAGCAATGGCTAGATTATAAGAATGCTAGCCATGGCTAGATTATAAGAATCTCAGCATCTTAATGGAGACAAGATGGACTTTATATACAGGAAGCCTGTGGGTGGGATCTAGGAGTGGCCAAGTAGTTTGGGGTGGTGGGAGGAAGGGCCTAAGGAGATCTGAATGGGAGCGGCCAGTAAACTGAACAGAACTCTTGGGACCTGGACAAGGCAGCCTAGCTAGGATTAAGTGAGGGAAATGGCCAGGGGCCATAGGGAGGTAAGACAATGGAGGGGAGATTGGGTGTAGCCACAATGAAAGGCCAGTTGATGGGATTACAGCCTCAGGCAAACAGAGATTTGGCCACGAGGGAAAGTCCAGGGTTTTTCCTTCCTGGGACCCTGTTCCCAACCCCATCAAGATTAGGACTACAGAATATTTTTTTCCCCCTGCTCTCTACTGACTCAATCCAGAATTCATATTCTGGGATTCTAGGGAATCCTAGAAAAAGTAATGTGTAAGAAAGGGAACGGAATTAATATAATACCTCTTAGAAAGGTGCATTATGAATTAATATTAATGAAATCAAAGATTGGATAAGTTAAAGTGTGATAGAGAAACATTAGTTACAACGTATGAAATGGTTTTGATATAAATATGAAAAGATATCAATAAAAATCTATCTAAAATATTTAACAATATTTCTTTTTCAAAACAACTTCATGTCTTCATATAGGGAATTATGTAGAAACTCAGCTTGGATCAAAGAAAAGATATTTGAGAGAAATATCTTCTATCGGATAAATTTGGGTAGAATTAACTGAAAGGATCCCTAACACTTCTAATAAATGTTTGTTCAAGTGAATCAAAGTTAGACTAAGCATTAGGGCAGCCAAGTGGCACAATGGATAGAGTGCTGGGCCTAGAGTCAGGAAGTTCAAATCTGCCCTCAGACATTTTCTAGCTGTATGACTCTGGGCAAATCACTTAAACACATTTACCTCAATTTCCTCGTCTGTAAAATGAACTAGAGAAGGAAATAACAAACTACTCCAGTACCTTTGCCAAGAAAACTCCAAATGGGGTCACAAAGAGTCAGACATGACTTAAATGACTGAACAACAGTAAAGTATATTTGGATTCAGAATTATGGCATATGATAGATTGGATGATGGAACTTCTCATTATCTTTGACATCCTGTAATTGTTCCCCCAAATTCCAGCCAAACCCAGAAATTAGAAATGAGAGGTACTATAGCTGAGGGGCAGTATGCTGTACTGAGAGGAAAACTGTATTATCATTCAGGAGACTGACATTGTGGTACTGATTCTGTCACATATATTTAGCTCTGTGACTTTGGACAAGCCATTTAATTTCCGTATCCTTTAGCTTCCTCATTTGTAAAATGGAAATAAAAATTTATGCGATATTGCTTTTAAAAACTGGGAAGCACTACACAAAAGCAAAATACTTAACCTTTGGGCATGAAAAGAGATCATGTTGTGATGTTTAAAAGAGGTTCAAAACTCACTCAATATTGAAAGCTGAAGCTTAGTCTTTTCCCCAGGATGTTCAGAAAAGATCAGAGATATTGTCTGGAAATAATGACTATATCTAGTTTTACCAGGATTTGAGGACTTTTGTATCTCTGCCTGTCCATGTTAAAGGTCTGTTTTAGCAGATCTCTTCTGTTCTTATTGTTGTCATTTTTTTTTCTCTCTTTCTCTTGTCTCATTCCTTGTTGGCCCAGGTTTGACAATCATGAATTGTTTTGCAAAAGGAAAGGGGAAATTCATTACGGTCCATAAATAACATTACCAATTCACCTTGACAGTCTCTTAAATGATTAGTTATGTTTGCACTGTTTCCTCTTATCCCAGGATGTCTCTTGGCTTTCCTCTTTGGAAAGAACAGAATTGTCTACAAGCAATGGTGTGTAAATATTAAGGCTCAGAGCTTTAGGATATCCTGAAGAAGTTTTCTATTCATGATGTTCCATGTACAACAGTTTGAGGTTATTATAACCAAGCCAATAGATGGGAAATGTTTTGAGACCTGGATCTATCTTATTTTGGGTTCTTTATTTAAAGCCCATGAATAATAAGCTTAATGGAAAGGTTACACATGATCTTAGATATGCTATATATCACATGGGAAAAGATGGATTATTCTTTTTTCTCTTCTTGAATGAATGACTTAAGCCCATTCTTCTTCAACTAATCATTAAGTAAAACAGTCATCAGAAAGGACAATTGAGATCACAGGAAATTTAGGGAAACTAAACTGACATTTTATGTCTTTTTAGTGGAACGACTTTTGGGCAACAGTTTCTGTGGTTACAGTATTCTGAAAGATAGCTTCATGAGTTTCTGGAAGATGGAATATCAAACAGATAATTTTGCTTCCTGTTGCTTAAGGAGAGATTATTACAAAAGAGATATGTGCCCTGGGATGTAGCATTAGGAGAAGCCAAGGAGAGCGTGATTCCAGTGAGGAGAAGAAGAAACAGTAGATTTCTAACATCAGAGCTGTCCCATCTATCATGACTAAGAGCCTAAACTCTGTGAATATGTGACTACAATGAATAGAAAACGGACCTCGACTGCTTGAGTTCACTGAGAGCATGCTCTCCCCACACCTTTTGCCCTCTAACTCTCTCCTCTTCCCTGGAAGAATGAGTCCCTGTCCCAAAGCTGTCGTTTTTTATACTTAGATGTATAGCCTCCATTTTAACACATACTAGTGCCAGCTAGATAAACAAATGATCATAACTGCTTCTGAGTGTGTGCTTCATTAATTACGAAGTGGACAACCTTAGAGACACAGGATGCAGTGACTGGCAATATGAGAAAGATATAAAGAAACAGTGAAGGTGGATCTTCTCTGTCTGAATATCAGGGTAGAAAGAATTCTCCTTCCTAGCTAGCCCTAGGGGTCACAGTAGCTAAATGACAGAGACCTTACTTGATATTAGTTTCTTATTTAATAATATATTTCCCAGTGTAGGGCAAACCTTGATCTGAGCATTAGGAGCTAAAAATTACTGTCGGTCTATCAAGGCGATATGGAAGTGGTGTTGCATCATATTACCCTCTCCATTGTTTCCTCATCCGTATTCAAAGAAATCTCTGTAGGGGTGGAGGTAAGGGTAGTTACTAGAAAGAAGCCATTAATTGTTAGAAGAAAGGTGAACAGCTAGACAAGGGTTCCAAAGGTGGAACATATTTAAGAGGAAGTAACTAGTTTTCTCTTAACCTTCATAGACACCTGACTACATACTAAATCACTGTTGTTTTCTAGCTGGCCTCTTTTCAGCTTTGGCTAAGAAATTCCCAGATCTTTATCTCGCACCAACGAATTTCTGCTCAAGACATCCAAATCTAACTGGTCCTCACTTAAAACTACATTTTTAAATCAATCTTACATCTCATTAACTAAAAAGCATTCTTTCAGTTAATGATGGGAAGTGATGGGAAACCTGAGGTCAGGAAAGAGGTTAAGGCTAGATCAACAGATCTGAGAATCATCTGCATAGACATGATAATTGAATCCGTGGGAACTGATGAGATCAATGAGATAATATAAATCCTAGGACATAAACTTGGAGGATGCCCACAATTAGTGGAAGTGATAAAGAGCAAAGGAGATTGAGAAAGTGTAGTCAAATAAGAGAACTAGGAGAGAGTAACATCATGAAGACTTAGAGAAGGTGACTAACAGTATCAAAAGCTGCAAAAAGGTCAAGAATGAGGATTGAGAAAAGACCATTGGATTGGGCAATTAAAAGATCTTTGGTAATTCTGGATATTTTTTTTTTCAGTTGAATGAGGTAAGAAGCAAAAGTGCAAAGGGTTTTGAAGAGAGTGAGAGGAAGTGGAAGCATTTCTTGTAGACAGCTTTTTGAAGGAGTTTCAAACACTTACTAGCTGTATGACCCTAGCAAAAGGGTGGAAGTTCATAATAATATAACTAGTGAGGATGTCAAAACAAGTGAGGAGGGCTTTTTGTTTGATTGTTTTAAGTTTGGTGGGAAAATAAGAACTTATTTGCTGCATCAGGGAAGCAGCTGACAGGTAGGTATTGAACATTAGTGAGATAGTGAGAATGAGAGAGGGCAATATGTTTGAGAAGAAGGAATGGAATGGGGTCAAGGGTTCATGTGCAAGGTTTGACTTGGCAAGGAAAAAGTCTACCTCTTCATGTGAGAAAGGGGTGAAGGATGAAATTTTGGTGGAAGACATCTGAATGATTTGAGATGAGGAGGAGAAGGTAAGAGGAAGCTCCCACCAAAGTTATTAGCTCAGAAGGTAGGGGACAGAGTGATGTGATAGGTTTGAGGAGGGATGAATAGATTTGGAAAAGTCTCTGCATTAATAAAATAATTAATTGATTGGAGGCAGGGGTTGCAAAAGAATTATGTCACTGCAGTGAGGTCCTAATTGAGATTATGCAACATAAAGTTATAGTCTACTCAGTTAGCAAAGTTTTGTGATTTTCTCTAGAGTTGTTCAGCCATGAATGAAAAAAAAAATAGAGGTTGGGAGTAATGTAAGTTTGGGACTTTACAAAGCATGGTAGGTGATAAGATAATGGGGCATGAAACTTGAGTGTACAGCAGCAGTTCTCAAAATATAGTCCAGTTACCTGTGGGCATACCTATGACCCTTTAAGGGTCCATGAGGACAAGACAATTTTCATAATAATACCAAGACACCTTAATTCTGAATATAGTAAATATCAATAGATACAATTTACAATAAGAAAAGCTCTGGGGGTAAGGGATTTTCAATAAATTTTAAGAGAGTGAAAGAATATTGAGATTAAAAAGATTAAGAATCACTGGTGTAGATGATAATGTAGAGCTGAACTAAAAACAGGCAAGATAAAGAAAGATGGAGAGTGTAATCAGGGCAGAGATTGTGGCCTGATAAAGACCTGAGGGAAGGAAGGACTAGAGCTCACAGTAAGGATGGAGAACACAGTTAGAGCTTGTAAGGCAAGAAAGTAAATTTAATAATGAGAATAAGACTCATGAAACCCAGCTCCAAGACTCAGTCCAATACTCCCAAACTAAATTGGCCACAGGTTATGTAATAATCTCTAGGCAGCTATATGGTACAGTGGATAGAGTGCTGAGCCTGGAGTCAGGAAGATTCATCTTTCCAAGTTTAAATCTGGCCTCAGACACTTACTAGCTGTATGAACCTGGGCAAGTCACTTAACCTTGTTTGCTTTAGCTTTCTCATCTATAAAATGATCTGGAGAAGGAAATAGTAAACCACTCCAGAATCTTTGACAAGAAAACCTTAAACGGAGTCACAGAAAGTCAGATACAATTGAAAAATGACTGAACAATATAATAATAGATGCCGTTAAGTGCTCTTATGAAAGGCCTCATAGGAAACTTCTAGGATAATAGAATGGAAGATAGGGAAATTTTGGAATAAGATAGAATATTGGTCATTTTGAGCTAGAAAGGACTTTAAAAGTTAGCTTGTCCAATTGCCTCATTTTATAGATTAGGAAACATAAGCACATAGAGTTAACATTGATAATAACAATAATAACAGTAGCAAAAACAACAACAATAATAATAATAGCACTTATATCATGCCTACTATTTGCCAGACATTGTGCTAAATATTATAGCATTTGATCCTCATAACAATCCTGAAGTAGGTGCTATTATTGTCTCCATTTTGCAAGTCAAAAACTGGGACAGACAGAGGTAAAGTGACTTGCCCAAGGTCGCATAATAATGCCAGAAACTGGATTTGAACTCACATCTTCTTGACTCTATGCAGATCACTCTACCAACTGTGCAACTCAGCTGCCTCTTAATTAAAGTGACTTGCTCAAGATATAAATCCTGTTTTTCTAAATCTACCTCTCTTTCAACAATATTTCCATAGTTCTTAGAAAGAAATCAGTCTAATAAAGGCACAATCTATACTGAGAGGAAATGCCATGTCTGCAAAATTATGCTGGAGTCAAGGAGGCCCGGGTCTGAAACTTCACTGTTAGTTTCTGTCAGACTATATGTAAGACACTAAGATCTCTAGCTCTCATTTTCTTCATCTATAAAATAAGAATAATACTCCAAGACTGTTGCAAAGATCAAATTAGATAATGCGTGCAGTAAAACGTTGCACAGGACTTAAACTGTTATATGTGATACCTAATATTACCAAAACTTTCTGCAAATAATAAATACTTTATAACAACAACTGGCATTTATAAAGCACTTTAAGGTTTTCAAAGTACTTTACAAAGACCCTTATTCTATCCTCACAACAACCTTGGGAGAAAGATGCTATTCTTGTCCCTATTTTACAGACAAGGAAACTGAGACAGATAAGTTGTGACTTGTCCAGGGTCACACAGCTAGTAAGTGTCAGAGGCTGGATTTGAACTCAGGTCTTCCTGACTCCAAGTCTAACACTCTCTCAAACTAGCTACCTCACCTTCTTCATAGTTTCATGTTAAACATTTGTATGGGGGGAAATTATACACACACACACACACACACACACACTAGTATATGTATGTGTGTATGTATATGTGTGTGCATGTATATAAACACATATGAATATATATAAATTGTGCCTATATCTATCTATATAAGTTGTATAGATATAGGCATAGATTATATATATATATATATATACATATATATGCATATCTATAAATTATATATATAAATTGTATATGTATATAAATTTTATAGATATGTAATATATATGTTATGTATGGATGGATGGATGTGTATGTATTGATACTGTCGTAAATTGCATAGAGTTCTTTAAGGACTCTGGGATCTGATAAATTGAGTTTGATCTTTGCATCCTGACCCAAAGGGGGATTACCTTTCTTTTGCCTTTAACTAGATCTGAAGTTCTGTAGGAAAACTTATCAAATAAAGTTAATATGTCAATTGTGCCTTGGTTTCCCTGGATGTAGATCGCAGGGTCCATAGATCCCACAAAGGCATTTGGTGTATAATTTGGGTATCAAGTATGAGATAGTGTATTTATTACTCACTTTAGAACAAGTAGAACGCATCCACATGAACAATGGTAGAGTTCTGAAGGGCTCAAACTACCATCCACAATCTTCCAGAAGATCCCCCCTTTAGAGGACTTCTGAACGACTACTTCTCATTCTCCTTGAACTGTCATCTTCTAAGCAACTTGGAGAAAGAGCTGGGTTGGCAAAGTCTTCTCTTGGCTATACTTACTTGCCTGGTCCTAATATCTTATCTGTCCTTCTTTTCTTGAATATCCTCTTCCTTCTTTAAGAGGCCTGCTGTTGAGAAAATCTTAGACTTCTAGGAGGACAATATCCCAAATATCAAACTGATAAACTCTCATTCTCTTAGGAATGGTCAAGTTTCCATAAAAAGTTAGTTTCAGTTAGAGGCAAGTAGGTGGCACAGCAGATTACAGACCCTTACTATCTTTATTTCCATGGGTAAATCACCTCATCTCTCTGTGTCTCAGTTTCACAAACTGTAAAATGAGGTGTCAGACTTAATGCCCTCTAAGATCCTCTCTAGCTTTAAAACTATAATCCTATGATAAATCTTTTCTCGAGAACTCTAGTCTGCCATGCTCAGAAAAGTAAAAATGAAGATCATTAGGAATTGGAAGTTGAAGAACTCTTTGTTTCATACTCCCTAGGCCAACTTCAGGCTACTGGCCATTAGCTTCTCCTGCAATACACCATTTTTGCGCTCTTTGGGGGAAGGGGCAGGGAGGAAGGAATTTCCTTTCCCCTCCCTTGTTCTACTGCACTTTGGTCTAGAAGTCTAAGTGAAAGAAAAAAAGGGAAACAAAATGGGTCAAGCTATTTCATAGCTTGAGAATATGGATGACAAAAAAGAGTGATTATTCTGACAAGTGAATCCATTTTCCCTTCACTGCTAAGCAGTAATCATCATAAAGACAGTCAAAGTCAAGGGAACCATTCAGTCAGTTGATAAACATTCATTAAATACACCTGGCATGCAAGGCACTGTGCTAAGTGCTGAGAACCAAGAGAAGGAATTCTCTTGTCCTTTCCACAAGGTGCTGGAGTTGTAGGTCTAATTACGTGAGGAATACCTTTCCAGACAAAAGTTCACACCTTATATTCAAATCTCGTTGATTAGAGGATTCATCAAATTGATTGCCTCATCAATAGCACTTATATTGAAATCCAGAATTTTATCCCTGGACCTACACTCAACAAATCACAAATATCCAAGTTTCCTCAGAAAAGAGTTTGGGAAATTCTTCTTTAGTCCATGACCACTGTGAAAATAGGACTCTTTAAGACTAGTTGGCACAAATCAGTCAGGGCTGGTTTGAGGCCTAGTGTGAGTCATTAATAAGAGCCCCATTTGGTTTAAGTTATGTCAGAGCCTAGTTCAATCCATTCTCTCATAAAACATTATTTATATTGATATTGTTTTTAAGGACAAGCTCATTGGTTACAAAAATACAAACATTGTTTGAGGTTTTAATGGATTTTTTTTACAGTGAAACCAAAAGTAGTTTTCTCAGTAGGCCAAAGAGTAAATTTTATAGCTCTGATTTACTTACAGCCACAAAAATACAGCTGCAACCTAACAGTTTTCCTTGGAAATCATTTGCTTATATGTCCTTGTGTTCTATGCTGAATACATAAGCACTGAGCTAAATCAATAGGTTAACTGGGTTGCAGGTTGGGAGTGACCCAGAACACCCTGAGAGGATGCACACAGAAGAATGTTAGAATTCACCAAGAAATAAAGGAGTGTTGCTGAACAAGTCGCTTGTTTCACCATAAAACAGTTATTGTGAGGAAAATACTTTGGAAACTTTAATGAGCTCTAAAAAATAATCCTGAAAATGTGTTTTAGGAATATGTATTCGGCAACAAAGGAGGCAGGAAGATATCACGATAATCCAGTTGAGAAGTGATGAAGGTGGAAGGCAGGGAGGAGGTGACATGTGAGTGAAGAGATGATGAATGCAAGACATACTGTGAAAGTGAAATAAATAAACTTTGTCCAAAGAATTGATGTTCCCTGCCAGCTTACTAGATGGTGATAAAAGTGTTTTCATTGACCACCGAACCCCCGAACCAAGTGGCTACAAATGGTTCAGACAGATAATCTCTCTCTCTCTCTCTCTCTCTCTCTCTCTCTCTCTCTCTCTCTCTCTCTCTCTCTCTCTCTCTCTCCCTCCTTCCCTCCCTCCCTCTCACTCTCTCTCTTCTCTTCTTTCTTTTTCTTCTCCTTGCCCTCTACCCCCCAGCAAGACAAGAATTGCAACAATGACCACCATGGCACCTTTTCTTTTCCTTTCTTCCTTCTTTCCTTACTTCCTTCCTTTCTTCCTTCCTTTCTCTTTTCTTTCTTTCCCTTCCTTCCTTCATTTCTCCCTCCTCCCTCTATCTCTCTTTTTTCTTCCTTTCCTTCTTTCCATCCCTCCTTCCTTCTTTCCTTCTTCTTCTTCTTTCTTCTTCTTCTTCTTCTTCTTCTTCTTCTTCTTCTCTTCTTCTTCCTCTTCCTATTCCTCTTCTTCTTCTTCCTCTGTGCAAAGCACTGTGTTAAGTGCTGGGGATACAAATAAAAAAGCAAGAAAGTCCCTGCTTTCAGGGAGCTCACATTCACATATGGAAAGTTTCAGCTGCAAATCACATGGAAAAGTCCAACAGTCCTTAGGTTACCATGGCAAAGCAAATGCTAATGCCTCTTTAGTGTAGTTTTCACTAATAAAATCATGTCATATTCTGATGTCGGACTATTTGACAATGCCAAGGACTTTGGTGGTAAGAACTCTCTCTTCTGGGTCATCTCTAGCCATGGCTATAGCAGCTGCTAGACTGTACCTCCAAGGGATTGCTTCCTAGGATGATGGTTAATGGCTCCGGACTAGAAACAATGCCACACCCAAGGCCCTTGGACTCAGGGTCTTGGGTTGTCTCCATTAGGATCAGAGGGAAGATAGTAGTCAAGGGGGTGGTGGCACTTTGACTTGTCTGGCTCATTCTACCTGGTGTCTCTACCTCAGGGTGCCTGTATGCTTCAGCTAGGCTGGCTCACCTACTCTGGGAGCAGAAGTTGGGTAACAGTTGTATTTATTCTTTCTTGGTCTTACGTGAATATACATCAGAGACAGAGCAGAGTAGGTTATGACCATGTGAATTTTGCAAAGGCAATCAGGGGTCTAGCAACTGAAGTTAGTTATAGAGCCTACTAGTACCTGAGTCTGGTGAAGAGCTGGCCCTGAAGAATGCCCAACATGTCAGTGAATCAATCTGATAGCAAAGACATTTTCCTGAAAGCAAGGAAAGATTTATTCATTAGATATGCCATATCCAGAAGTGATCTTGGTAGGAGTAATGTTCCATAGCAACCATTTTAAATTTGAGCACATTTTCCCCAGTGCATGAGATGGTTAACAAGAGTGAACTTCTAGTTTGGGATGTTCTTGCTTTTCCGTCCTTGCCATGCATCCTTAGTAAATATTCCTTTTTAAAACCAAATCGGTGTCACAAATTATGTTATGATTGGTAATAGAAGAATGAACAGAATGAGGACTTTGAAATTACGGCACTGTAGAGACCACTTCTCAACCCTTCAGGATTACAACTGTAATCTTAAGTGGAGAAGAAGCTCTGCTCTGGAGACCCAAACTGCTAGTCTGCATGAATTGGGAGAGTGAAATCAGAGTCTCTGTTCTACATAGACAAATGTTACCAAGTGATGGTCAGAAGAGGAGAACATTAATCATCAATTAAATGGTTAGGATAAAGAGGTTGAAATCCCAGAAATAATAAGAAGAACCTCAAGCCAAAGAGACAGAGAACTTCAAACCAGGTAATCAGTCCCAGAGATACCTAATAAAAAGAAGACCCTACAATTTGACAGTCAGAGGAAGGATGTCATAGGGAATAGCCTAAATGGGTTTTCTATGCTGCCATCTCTTCCTCATTGTATCATGTTGGCTGACAATTAACAGTTATATATGACCCTGATCATTTTACCTCTCTGAGCCTCAGATACCTCATCTATAAAATGAAGATAATAGCAAACATTTGCACAATCTACCTCTAACTGCTTTGTCAATCTTAAAGCACATAAGTGAGTATGAGTGGTTATTGCTGTTGTTATGGTCACCATTTCTACCATATCATCTCCAGTGCTGCAACCAACATGAACAAAAGGTAATGTATGCTTTGCTGTGTTGGATGTCCTATAATGGAATGGACTTGGATCTGATTTGTGACTTCTGAGAATTTGTTATGTATTTTTTTTTCCTTTTTAGGCAATTGGGGTTAAGTGACTTGACCAGGGTCACACAGCTAATAAGTGTCAAGTGTTTGGTCTGAGGCCAGATTTGAGCTCAGGTCCTCCTGACTTCAGGGCTGGTGCTGTATCCACTGAGCCACCTAGCTGCCCCCATGTTGTGTCTTCATTGCAGTACTTTATCTGAACTAAGAGGACTGTACAAATTCTTGGACAACCTTTGGATCTGTCTGCTGTATATAACAATAGTTGGGTACTTTGGACCAATGTAAACTCTGGCTTCAATTTCTCTTTCTCTGCCTATGAGTGGAGATTTGGATAGATCCCAAAGGAGACAGCTTTCCAAACTGTATCTTTGCCATTTATATCATCAAGTAGGAATTGAGAGGCATTTGTCTATTTTTTGTAAAACATTGTCACTTTAACAGAACAAGTAACCATTTTAAAAGCACTCAGTTAATTGAACTTTCTCATTTTCTCTAACTCTTTTTTTTGGGGGGGGGGTGTTTATTTATGTCCTTTGCTTGGAATCACCCTGCTCAAACCCCAGACAGACAGATATTTGTCACTCTATTATTGTTTTAAAGTGTGAGTCTCAGACACTTAAGCATTATTGGAATGCAATGAAAAAACCCCACCATGTTTTAAATCTCAAATGGGGTAATAAACTGCAGCCAGAAGCTAATTGTCCTGAAACTTGAGCCTCTCGAACATGTTACTACTGTAATGGGAACACTCAGCACTGCTTTGGTGGGGTTGTTGTGTAATTGGGGATATGGTGTGGTGCAGACATATTAAAAAATGTCAAATCAGACATTTTTGCTCATAACTTGTAGACCTCAGCATAATTCTCAAACCAATCAATGCATTTCATCCATTAAACAAGTGATGGGGGAGGGGGTATTAATCTATGTAATGTTTAACTATCCACTGTGGATTTTCTACTTGCCAAATTTTTTCCACCCAAGAAGTACTGAAATGTTGCTTCTCCCAACAAAAGAAATGAATCATTAATAAGAACCAGAAAAGTCAGAAATAAAATTGAAGCAGTGCCATAATATGGATGTATAAATACAGGTTTCAGGTACTCCTAGGAAAGGCTTGATTCATGTAGCAGCATCAAATGGATAGATCTCTGGGGTTCTTTCAAGGGATTGCATGCAACCCAAGGAAGAACAAATCCATCACACCATTGATTGAATTTTTAGGAGGTATGAGGCTATTTTCTTCATTTCTGATTAAGGGCTAGAAGCCATTTCATTAACTACAGAACAATAGGCAATTTGCTTAAGTCTTCTGAGTCTAAATTTCTTCATAAATAAAGAGTGGATGCTAATACCCACAATGCCTACCTCATTGGGTTATTGAAAAGCTTAGGCAAGAAATATATTCAAATCTATTTGGAAAATGTGTAACAGTATATAAATGTGATGGATGTTTGGTGTATGCCTAAATCACTGAAATTGGAGGTACCTATAACAGTGATGCCAGAGACACCAGCTTCTGACAGACAGGAGTACTAAATAGTTGGGAATAACTTCTTTCCATGGACTACAGAGCTAGACTTGGATGGATCTTTAAAATTATCTAACAGGGGCAGCTAAGTGGCATAGTGGATAGGGCACCAATCCTGGACTCAGGAGGACCTGAGTTCAAATCTGGCCTCAGACAACTTGATTCTTACTAGCTGTTTGACCCTGGGCAAGTCACTTAACCCCATAGCCCAGCCTCCCCCCAAAAAATAAATAAAATAAAACAAAATTACCTGACTGAGACAGTCCTGTTTCCTCTTCTGGTAGCTTCTAAGGGTAAATGACTCATTCACTTATTGAGGGACACTTTGCTATAAGTGCCATTTTCCTTAGGCCTTGGGCTAAGTTTCCTCTTCATTGCTAACTGTAGAGAGTGGAGCCCTTGCCCCAGGAGTTTGAGCCATGGAGACCTTGGGTCATAGGATTCCAGCCACAGAGAATCCCTGAAAAGCCAGAATCCTAGGTAAAATCTTTTGGACTTGAATTTGATAGGTATAAGACTATGTCAGAACTTGGTCAAGCTTTGAATGTAATCCTTCTTCCCTTCCCAGAAACCAAGGTGGTGTGGGGGTGATTAGGACCTCAAGGTGGTGGGTAAAAATTTTATATGTTTGTTCTCGCTTTGCCTTTGAAGTAAACATTCCTTTGTTAACACCAATCTGATATTAAGTGGCTAAATGGAACCCTGCTTGGTTCCTCAGACCCCAGCACAAGCAGCGCAGTCTGAGCCAGTGGCAGAGACAAGAGTCCTCAAACCCCTCTTAGGCAGCTTAAAAACCTTAGGGGAGGGGTACAATATAAAACACCTGGCCTTCAGGCAGTGGAGGCTGGAGAGCATTTATTATTACGTGGCATCTACAAGGACGTGCAAATCTAATTCCAGTCATCTCTACTTCATATTTCAACTGTTCTATGAGGTTTGTCTTTGAGTTTTACATTTGTGTGTTTGTTGTTGTTGTTGTTGTTCTTATTGTATACTAGTTTTATGGGAGGAAATCTAAGGTTTCTTTCAACTGGAACTTTGTTTTTTGTGTCTGCATATTCTGGTTATTTTCTTATACTGTTTCTCGCATTATGGAGTTCAGGCTTTTTAACTTGTCATGTTTTTCTGGTATAACTATAATATTAAGCTGTCTCTACTCATTCTGTCTTTGAGATCAATATAATCTATTTGCACAAAGATCATGTTTTCTTTTAAAGTTAATGTTTTTTTTTCTTCTTCTCATGTCTCTGCTTGCCCTTTACTTCTGGTTTTTGATGTTTCCAACAAGTTGTTCTTTCTTTTGTTTCTTTGGTGACACTTGGAACAATTTTTTTTTCTATTCTACAAATTATTTCTGCTGCATAATCAACAAATTCTTCTTTCACAACTCTTACTCCTTTTTTAAATAATTCAGAAATATCCTTCTATGATTCTGTGCTCTCTTTGGAATACACAGGGAGCTCTCCCTCATACAATGTTGATTTATCTTCCTTTTTTTTTTTATTCATAGCTATCTGGACTCATTTAGCTGCTTTGTCCCCCTCTATTATTTATATCTTCCCTGTTTGTTTATCTGCTTATGCCCAAAGTTTTTAATAGAGTTTTCTTTCTCTTGAGATATTTGGTAATTTCAGTATTTTTTTCCCTATTTTTCCCTATTACTCACTTTCTGACTCTCTTTCCTTGATAGTGATAATCCTCAGGGCTGGCTCCCATATCTGCCTCATCCTGTTCCCATACTGGGAATTCACTTGAGGCATAGTAACTTCTGCTGCCTTAATTTTTATACAGTAAAAAATATTTCCATTTCAAATGTGCTTCTTGTAGATAATAGATCACTGAATACTGCTATCGAATCCATTCTATTAGCCTTCTACATTTTATGAGTGAGTTCATCTCATTTTTTGTCACAGTTAATCTTGTTTTTCCCTCTAGCACATTTCTTATAAGTTTTCCTTTCTTCCATTTCCTTTTTACAAAGAAGGTAGAGGAAGATTGGGATCTACATAAGAAATCTGTAATTTAAGTGGTCAGAAGTACTTGATCCTATCTTTTAAATTGCCTTCTGTATTCTCCAAGTTCCTGCCTGTTTCCATGTTAAATTTAATGTATTTTTACATCAGACTTTGCTTTTATATGTATCCATTCCTTTTTTAGCCAATTCAGATAAGAGAGGTTCATGAGACTCTGATTTCCTCTATGCCCTCATCCATGTGTGTATGTTTTTCTTTTAATGAACCTCAATTGTGAGAAATAATAAGTTTCCTTCTCTTCTTCCTCATTTCTTTTCTCTATTTGGGAGCTCACCTTATTTCCTGCTGTGGCATTAACAGAAGGCCTGAATTCAGGCCTCTTGGAGGACCCTACAGTGTGCACCTTCTGCATGATCCTGTTTACCTGTACAGTGCTTTACTGGGGAATTTTTACCCTCCTCCTTCCCACTACAGCTCCAACAGGCAAAGATTAAGATTTCACTACTTTTCCAAGGAAATTAGACTAGCTTTAGACATCATTGATATGTTTTCCTCAGAGTGCCTTCAGGCTTTGAATCCATTTGCCAGAAACCAGGATGGCTTCCTGATCCTGAGTCTCCTTCAGAGTGCTTATTGATTTCTTATCTTCTTGTGCAGTTCTGCACTGGGTGGTGTTTCTGTTTGGTCTTATTTATTTATTTATTTAATATCTATCTATCTATCTATCTATCTATCTATCTATCTATCTATCTATCTATCTATCTATCTATTTATTTATTTATTTTAGGCAATTGGGGTTTCGTGACTTGCCCAGAGTCACACAGCTAGTAAGTGTCAAGTGTTTGGTCTGAGGCCAGATTTGAACTCAGGTCCTCTTGATGTCAGGGCTGGTGCTTTATTCATTGTGCCATCTAGCTGCCCCTCTGTTTGGTCTTATTGACCACACTTTATTGTGTGCCCATTTAAGTCATTTTAGAGGAATTTGTTAGAAGAGTTCAATTCCTTTAGAACTTTGATTTTTTCATCTTTATAATTCATGGCTTTTGAATCATCCACATCTTATTAGTGCTGAGTTAATGACATTTAGATTTTTGTATGGTCCCATATTCTACTTATTCTAACTAACATATCGTTATCGATTATTTGACTTAAGTATTAGTCATTCTATTATGTTCAAAGTTGTATAATTAGACCAAGGTTGATACTTAATCTGTTCCTATTATTTTCCTTCCTTTTGTTCATTCATTCAATGAGTATTTTTAGGTGCCTACAATGGGCAAAGAATTATCTTACAGTTCTTCCAATTACAGGATAAGCAACCATTCAAAGTAATCTTTAATGTAGCTACATGGGGAAGAAAACCAATTCATATATCATAGCTGATTAGGTCTCAATACATAATTTTTTTTGTAACCATGCTGTACTGAATCAACCATTGAAAGAATCATCATGCTACTGGATCAAGCCTCAAAAAATAATTGGATTTATCCTCTAGCCCCTAGTTAGAGTTGTAGCCTATCCAAAGTCAATGGTAATTTCCAACAACAAGTGGTTGACAAAGGACATAATACACAATCCTTTCCTGTCAGAGGCTAGTTCTACTTCAATAATACAAGACAATAACCTAGTTCCAACACCTAGCTATTGTCTGGTGTCCTATGTCTGAGAGAGTCCTTTGACTGCTCCTTCCTCTAGAGCTTTAGAGAACTTGTGTGGGCCTCAGTTCCTATATAATTCTAAAACTGAGAAAATTGGACTAGATTCAACTTAACAAATTAATTCAAATCAATACTTATTAAGCATTATGCTAAACATTAAGGATATAAACAAAAATTAAATAGTACCTATCCTTAGGTAGCTTATGTTCCACATGGAGGGAATCAACATATAAACAAATAAGTACACAGTAATTCAAAGTAATTTCAAGTAAGATATTGCATTAATAACTGGGAGGGGAAGATTTGGAAAAGTCTTAAAAGGGAGATGATTTATGAACTGTGTTTTGAAGGAAGTGAGATGTTCTGTGAATCTGAAGTGAGGGAGTAATACATTCCAAACATGAGGAGCTACTTATACAAATGGATAGAAGTAAGAATTGACCTTTCAATGCCCTTTCAAATCTAAATCTGAATCTTAGGACCTAGGGAATTAGAAGAGATATTCAAAGAGATTGAATTAGAGTGGTAAAAGGAAACAAGATTCTAGTACATCCCATAATCATTAGGCATTCATAAATCCACAAACAGTGAGAGATAGAAAAGACCTCAGAGAAAAACCACTCATTTTAGAAATGAAGAAATGAAATAGGAGTTAGGTAACTTGTCCAAAGTCACAAACCTAGTTAATGAAAGAGCTAAGATCCAAATTCATGACTCTTGATTTCTGGTTTAATGTTCTTTTTACTGTATAACACTACCTTAATACTTCTCTCTCTAGCCCTGGACTATTTCAATACAACATAACTATCAGCTGTTGAAAAGTGAAAAATTCAGTTGACTCTTTAGCTGTTTTATTCCAACCAGTCTGTCTCAATTTTCCATGAATTGACTGGTCATTTGTCAAATGAGTAGAGATGTTGGCTGCAATTTAGAGATCATAGTCTTTAACACAATCTGAAGGTGCATTGTTTTGCTAAAGAGCTTTACTATATTGTGATTCAGTTTTCATAATTTCATGAAAAGAAAAACAAAACTCCTTACAAGAACATTCCTAGTAAAGAAAGAAGATATAGGAACTTGACTTCCTTGGACACTTGGCCAGGGCAGGGGTAGGGCAGTGGGTGGGAGAAGATGCAAGAATAGGCATGAGAAGGGAAAGAATGAAAATGCAGAGCAGTTTAGAAATGAACATCCACTCTCTATCAAGACTGTACTGATAAATCAGGATACCAAGACAATCTAACCCAACTTGCTACCTACTACATATTTAACTTTGAAGCTGACTTGATTTCCAGGTTAAAAACTATTTCCCAGGCATTCTGGCCTCATAACATTTGATCAAAAATTTAATCCACATCAAGAGACTTGAAGAGAAGAAATTGATTATTTTGTAAGATTTCCTCTGCCTTCTTAGAAGATTATCAGGATTTAATTGTAAGTTATAGATAGTTCTACTCCTCCTGCAGACCTTACTACCCCCCCATTCCTATTTCTTTTGGTGAACATAAAGTAGGAATTGTGCTGATGGTGAGGAGAATTGAAATTTTACTTTATGAAAATGGGTGTCATTCACGATAGGTAAAGTAGCATAACTGTGTGTTTACAAACAATGCTGTTTTGAGGAATGTGCAAACTGAAATTTCAAAGTGTAATTCCAATAATCTTGCATCATGGCAGGCACAAAACTGACTGATAGATTTGTTACTGAGTCTATCCTGGAACCTCCTCCCTCAACCTCAGATACAGAGATTCTGATAGAACATATATAACCAATGTATGTGGATGAAAAGGAAATGGAGAGCAGCTGAGAATATGTTGCCTTCTGACTGGGTCCTGGTCAAAGGTCAGGGACACCCCAAATTACAAAGAATCTACCCAGAATATCTACCCTCTCTTTCTGCAACACAATGAAGCAGCATATGCAAATTCAGCCAAGCCATGAGAAGGAAAGGAGACTTAAGGGAGGAATTGGAGGCAAAAGCCAGCATTAATGGCTGCAACTGATAAAAAAGGGAGTGACAGGCTGAATCTAACCTATTATCCCTGCAGAAAGAAGTCTGGGAAGCAAAAAGGCAGAGCCTTGGTTGGAAAGGGGTGAGGTGTGTCCATGAACAAAGGTAAGTGAATGATAGGGTCACTAAAAAAAAAAAAGAAAGAAAGAAAAAAGAAAGACAGAAAAGAGAAGAAATAAAAGCCCAATGCCAAAAGTTTCAAGTGAAAATCCTCCAATAAAAAAGTAAAAGCATATCAGAAGGCAGAATGAGAGTTGAATCCTCAATGACAATACAAAGGTTTGTTAAATATTACAAAACAAAATAAATTGAAATTATGCCTCATGAAAAGCAGAATCCTATTGATTCCCAAGGAAGTATAGGACAACCACAAGAGAATCTAGAACTGGTCAAAAGAGAAATGAAATTCATAAAAGAAGAAATCACACACAAGACTACATCAGAATTTAGAGCCCTAGAAGCACAATTTAAAAACTTATTTGGTAGATTAGAAAATCTTGATCCCACAATGCAGTCCCTCTCTGAAGATGTGAAAGAATGATGATCTTATTTTGAATATGAAAATGCTGAAGTAAAGAAAAATCTAATAGAAAAGAAGCAAAAGGCAACAACGTTAAAAGAAAGCATGAACTCTATACAAGCTGAAAAAGTTGACTTCAAAGATAGGATGTATAGTAACAATAAAAGAACGATGGATCTAACAGAAGAACACAACAAATGGAAAAACCTAAGCACCATAATGCAGGAAACAATATAAGAAAACTGCTTGGAACTTTTGGATAGAAAACACAAACTGCCAATCAAGAGAATACACAGATCATCTCCAGAAAACAAACAACAACAAAAACAAATATGCATTACAAAGTCCAAGACTAAAAATGATTAAACAAAACAGTTTTGATGACCAGCTGAAAATTCTGCAAATAGCCCCCCAAAACATTTAAATTTAAATACATGGGAACAAAATTTCAAATAGCATATGATCTTCTTGTACCGTGAGAAATTAAAGAAGGAAATGGAATATTGCATTCCAAAAAGAAAGGAAACTAAAGCTACAACCCAGATTACATATCCTGATAATATGATCCTAATTATTAATGGAAAAAAGATGAATGAAGAGAAATATTCTATGCATTTGGGGGGGAGGGATGGGGGGAGGGGGAAATTTGAACAAAATATTCAAGTTGAAATCACCAAAGAAAGAATAAGTAATGAAACAAATTATCGCACATTCAGAGGTATTTTGGAGAGATGTACAGACAGACAAAGGAAGCTATTGTGTCAAACACATAAACAACAACAAAAAATTCCAATTCAAAGTTCTATTAGGATTGTACTTTTTCTGGGATTGCGTACATTATTTTGATTTAAAAAAAGCACATTTGTCATGTAAAATACTTAAGCATAGCAGTATCAAAGTTATATATTTAAAAACAAAATAATTTATAATTATTACTTATTAAAAGTCAATACAGTGTTAGAGTTGGAAGGGAATTTGGAAATCATCTTGTCTAAGCCCCCCATTTTATAGATGAAGAAACTGAGTCTGGGATTAAGTTCATTGAACTGGGTAAATCAATTTCAGTATTTTCCTGAAATTACTTGTAGGTTTCCAAAGGTAAAGTTATATCTTAATCTCAGAATTTTATTTTTAGAATGAGGATTTATTTATATCTCATGACTCTAAATTACTACTTTGCTTCAGACAGAAGCATATTGGGAAAACTCATTAAGGGTCAAAAGAAATTGAGTTTTAATTCTAGGCCTGTGACTGACTCTCTAGACATCCTTGGGCAAGTCACTTGTTTTGGCCTTCTCTTTCTAATTTATAATGTTATTTCATGCCCTTCCCTAGAGAGGCAGATCAGGAAAGCACCAGAAGAAAATAAAGGATTGAAGGTCATCTTAGAAACAAAGAAATGAAGGAATAAGAGTTTTTATTACCATGAAAGTTCTACTTGCTGGCTTCCATCCCTGCCATTCCAGCTTCTCTTCTGATAGTTAGAAATGAAGACATATGGCACTATTTTTGCACTTCAGCATTGTTCCATTTATTCTTTCTTTCTACTGGAGAATAGCTTAACTCCTACCCAGGAATGTCCCCTGGTCTTATCTCAGTGGACTTCAGACAACAGTACTAATGTCCATATATGCTGCAGGAGTGAAACAATGATTCCCAAGTTTTTGTTTGTTTGTTTGTTTGTTTTCTTTTTGGAGGTGGAGGAATGATTATCTACACATTTAAGTCATCTGAAAAACAATTTTAAGGGTCCACTCCAATTATTGGTGTCTATTTTTACAAGTCACTGAGTTATCTGTTCACTTGAAGCTATTGTATTTTTAAAAATCAGCCTCAGATTTCTCAAACATGAGAAAGATATTATTACACGTTGTTTTCAACATAATCAATATGTCATGTTCTTACTCAATATATGCATCTCAGAAAGTTTTGTGAGAAAAGTTGGGACAACTTGGGCTATTATTTTTTGAGATGCATATCTTATGGAAAGGGTAAATTCAGAAAACATAGAAGTTCCTCTTGTAACTTTATGATTGTTATAGGAGTTGGTAACTTCTGTTCCCCTCTGGCTGTCATTTGAGAGCGTTTCCCCTCCCCCCTTTCACTTGACAGCAATCATTTGTTGTAAAGTAATGACTGTCAGCCAGCAATAATTTGTAATCCAAACAAACTTGACGCTCCCTGACATTTATTGAAACCTCAGACCCTATTTGCTAGTTTCAGTATTTCTCTCTTTGCTCTGTTTTTACAGACAGACAAGTACTTAGATTTTGGTTTAATAATGAGGAGAAATTTCTCCTTGGCCCTGGTTTGCTTGTATTGGCTCCACTGGGGACTTGCAACAGACTGGTGGTTGGAGTTAATGGTGAGAACATTATTTGACCCCCATCAGCTCTGTACCAGATGCTGTGTGCCACTTTAGAGACATCAGCAGACAGAACACATTGCAGAGTAGGTGGAAGTTAGGACCAGAATGTAGTACTCTCACTCCAGTGGACCCCCTAGCAAGCCCTTACCCCAGCAAGCCTTACCTGAACTCTAAGTTTTCCTGACAGTTAAAACTGGTGAGGCTTTAAAGGAACAATGGACAGTTCAGTTTTTCAGTGCAATGCCATAAAACATGGCATCAGAATGAAAGTACAAATGTTCCTGTCAAAAGAAAATGTGTCATCCTGAGTATCTTTATCCTTGAAAGTGATCCTTGCTTTGGGGGCCATACTGACAGAGTTACTTCCAGTTTGTATCAGTAAGATATCTTGTTCCTTCCTAGCAATCAAAGGACATGTCAAGGCAAGGTTGATCTATTCATGAAATATGTGAAGAGAGAAGAAACTGTAGTAACCAATAGTACAAACCACCTGCAACTTGGACCTCCAAGGCCATTAGCACAGGGATCTTTTCTTTGGTGGAGTTCAAGTTTTCAAAGCTCTGTACCTAACTATTGGTTGTGAACTGATCTAACCATTCCAGAGAGTAATTTGGAACTATGCCCTACGTGATATAAAGCTGTGTATACCTTTTGAGCCAGCAGTACCACTTCTAGGTCTGTATCCCAAAAAGATCAAAGGAAAAGGACCTACATGTACAAAAAAATATATATAGCAGTTGTTTTTGTGGTGGACAAAGAATTAGAAATTGAGGGATGTCCACCGATTGGGGAAGGGCTGAACAAGTTGTGGTGTATGATTATCATGGAATACTATTATGCTATAAGAAATGACAAAGAGAATGCTTTCAGAAATAAACCTTGGAAGACTTACACGATTTGATGCAAAGTAAAATGAGCAGAACCAGGAGGACACTATACACAGTAACAACAATATTTTATGATGATTAACTGTGAATGACTTAGCTATTCTCGGCAATACAATCATCTGAGACAATTCTGAAAGACGTATGTTAAAAAAAAATGCTATCTCTTTCCAGACAAAGAACTATGGAGTTTAAATGCAGATTGAAACATACTTTTTTTTAACTTTCTTTATTATTCTTGTTTTGTTTTGCTTTTGTTTTTGGTCTGTATTTTCTTTTGCAACATGGCTAATATAGAAATGTTTTGCATGACTGAATACGTATAATCTATGTCAAATTTATTGCCTTCTCAAGGAGGAAGAAGAGAAGGAGAGAGAGAACATGGAGTTCAAAATTTTTTAAATGAATATTAGAATTTTTGTTTACATGTAATTGAGAAAAAAATAAAATTTAAATTTAATGTAAAAAAAAAAGTTATGTGCCTGAATCAAGGGATAGGGTTGATGAAAGTTTAGCTTCCAACTTTGAGAGAAGACAGACTCTTCAGTTGCCTGAAGGGAAAAGCTGACAGGTAGAGGAGCCAGCATCTGGATCATTTCCCTACCCATTGCTTTCTATACTAGAGGCCTCAGGAAATTTCTCATTGGGTAAGACCTGGGACAGTCTTGATTGTACTGAGATATTTGTTCCTAATAGGGGAGTACATTCATTCTGTATTGACTGGTACATACTCTGATACCTGTTTACTATCATCTTGGATAAATAGGCTTACTTCCCATGTATTCATTATGGAATTGGCACTCAGTAGAAAGGGATTCAAGCCTTAGATATATAGCTTTGGAGCATGGCTTCTCTGTTAAGGGAAAGTGATTAGGAGCATAACTTGAACATAAAAAAATTTCTCCAGACTAACAATATTTAAGGTAGCAGACAAATATAATTCTAGTCCCATGCCCTCTCTCTGAGGCAAACAAAGCTAACCTCTGGCCACAACCTCCTGTTTCCCCTCTTGGAAGGAATCAAAGTGTCCTTCAGAGAAGGATGGTTAGGGGAGACTGTAGACACTCATGTCTCCCTAAAGTCACATCTAAATAGATAGACGTATGTGGACATGCCTAACTTACTAGGACAATAAATCACAACCACTCCCCTTACGTACAATCTGATTCTTGCCATGCTTTTCATCAGCAAAAGAGTACTATATATATGACAGGTTCTCTGCAAATAATATTGATAGTAACAATGTTGCAAGTGATATTATTGGCGATGGAATAGACCTTAAAATTATTATGAAGCTTACATTGACCAGAAGGAAATGCAAGGTGATAAGGACCTGCACCAAGTTGGTAACAGTGTCACAGAAAGCTGTACACAAGAGATGTTATAACGAACAAAGGTAGAAACAACAGATCTTTACAACTGATTGAATATGAAGTATTAGAGAGAGAGAGGAGTTGAGAATGATATCTAGATTGTGGACGTGGCTTATTTGTTAGATGATGATGAAAATGCCCTCAAAAGTAATAGGAAAGTTGGGGAGGGGAGGTTGTGGGGGGAGGTAAGATGTCTATAAGACATAAATTTGAGATGTCCAATAGGAAATTTCAAAGACAAGTCTGGAGGTTAGGAGAAAGGTTAAGACTAATAGATAGACCTGAGAACCATCAGCTTTGGGATGTTGATTAAAATACATGGCAACTGATGATATTGTCAAGGAAAATGGTAGAGAAGAAGAGAAGATGACCCAGGACCAAGTCTTAGAGGATGCCCATGTTTATTAGTTATAACCTAGATAAAGATCCAGCAAAGGGGACTGAGAATCAGACAGGTAAGAGAAAAACCAAGATAGAGTAGGGCAGGGGTGGGGGAATCTGCTACCTTGAGGCCACATGTGACCCTCTAGGTCCTCAAGTGCAGCCTTTTGACTGAATCCAAACTTCACAGTTCTGCATATGCAAAATCCTCATAGCAGAGTCATAAAAACCTAGAGAAAAGAGTATTAAAAGGAAGACAGTGATCAACAGTGTCAAAGGCTGCAGAGAGGTGAAGGAGAATAAAGACTGAGAAAAAAATCATTAGATTTGGTAATTATGAGCTCATTGGTAACTTTGGAGAGAGAATTACTGCTGTGCATAAGCAGAGAGGAGGTAACAACACATCAAGGCAAGGCAAATGGCAAGATCAAAGGTATAGAAACTATGACATACAATCTCAAGGACTGTTCCAAGATGCTTTAAAGGAAAAATAAAACCAGCTTCCCCTACATTTGTAATATTCTTAGAATATTGCTATATTTTGGAGGTGCTGCTCTGAAAGATTTATATTCCAGCACTTAGCACATTGCCTCTTATAGAGTAGGAGCTTTGTAAATATTTGTTGACTGACTGACTAATGACTAGGAAGGGCAGCTATGGCAGGGCTATTAACAAGATGCCTACATCACAGAAGTCCTGGTTTCCTAGTGTATGCCTGAATGCCACGTTGGTTTATGCCATTGTTTGTTGTCTTCCCATTTATTTGCAAGACCAAACAGATTGTCAGGGATTTGGGGCATGAATCAGACCCAAAACAGGCTTGGAAGATCTCTAGAGAGAAAGGAAGCTGACCACAGCCAAAGTTCTGAAAACACACACTCTCCTTATATAAAGAAAAAGCACTTAAGTGGTTTGCCTAGGATGATACTTTGTATGGAAGGGTTCTAACTCCTCAGGGAGTTAAAGTTTAAGCCTCTATGTTTTAAACCAAAAGAGAAGTGACAGAGTCCACTCTCTTTCTTATAGCAAAAAGGCTGTCCCACAGGTAAGGAGTCCAGCTATAGCTAGTAGCTGTAAGCAGAGAAACACAACCTCCTACATTGTGAAGATATGCTTGTCACAACCACAGGATCAACAGAGGGCATATGAACAGAGAATGGTAGCATGTCATGCGCATCTCCTTGGCAGAGACTATATGACATGTAAGATCATTGGGGACCAAACTAAGTGGGATCAGTGTAATGGTGTCACTAGAAGATTTTGGTAGCTGTACAGTAATGCAGGTTTTCTGCTACATGTATGCCCTGGTTAAATGTTTTCCCTAGCTATGTACTCTCCAATCATAAATGTGGTCTACTGATTTCTCCATACATGTTCCATAGGTATGCTCTTTTTTTTTCTGCTGATAATATTAATATTCAGTGGGGGAGTTTAGCCAACATATATGGAGGAAATGTTCTATTGTAACTTTTCTTGCTTATTTTAAATGGCTTTGATTTGAACTTATACTTTCTTACTAGTAAGGAGAAATATATCTTTGGGGACTCATGATTTATGGTTTTGAATAGATGTGGAACTATAAAGTCTTTTGAAACTAGGTCAACCTGCCATGTTGCCCCATGTGAAAGTGAAAGGGTTGCAGGATCATAGATTTTGATCCGGAAAAGATCAAAGAAGTTAACCATGCCATGAAGCTGTGTCCTGGGGGGAAAATAGTCTCATAGCATAGTGTATATTTTTATGTGAAGATAGAGAGACTGGTAGCAGGGAGAGAATTTCCATGAGTTTGTAGTGGTCTAAATAGGAGGTAAATATGGCCTGAAATAGGCAGGTGGCAATGAGAATCAAAAGGAAGGGATGCATGCTTCATGAAGAATGTGTCAACAAGACTCAGTGACTGACTGTTTTCAGACCATCTGGTGGAAGGCCTTATATCCATCATCTTATCATCATTGTCATTATCATCATCATCAAACATCTATTGAATATTTATTATTTTTAAGGCATTGTGTTAAGCACGAAGGAGCAAGGGAAAGAAAAATAAATGATGACTGAGTTTATGAACCTAAGTAACTGAGGAAGTGACAGTTCCATTGCCAGAAATAAGAAAGTCAAGAGTAGATGTGATTTAAAAGGGAAAGGAGAGAGTTGTGAGTTTAATTTTATTATTTATGAGTATTTTAATAGGTAATTTTTCAGACAATGAGAAGCAGTGATATAATGTATAGAGGGCTGACCTTGGAACCAGAAACACCTGGATTCAAATCCTACCTCTGACCTATACTTGCTGTGTGACTTAGCACATACAATCATCTTTTTTCTTCCATTCTACTATATTATAGAAATGTTTGTTTTGTTTCTTTGAATAAAATAAATATTTTTTAAAATAGGTGGCAAGTATCTCAACCTCATAGTGCTCTAGGTGACTCTCTATGACTAGAAGCTCTACAGAAAATGCCAAATTGCAATGGTAGAGAAAGTTCTTCATTAGAAACTGCCAGTGCCAATGAAATCACAGATCTTATTCCTCCCTGTTTTTTTTTCCACAAAATTCTCAGTTACAAAAGCAATCACACTTACATGTAATTAGTCTATAGTCTTAGAGATTTGCTCAAGGAACTTCTCTTTCTCCTTTTTCATCCTGCTTTTTGCTCTACTTCTATTTGTCCCTTTCTTCTCTTTCCTCTTTCCCCCTCATCCTTTATTAATAATTCCCATTGCTTGTTATGTACAGACTTAATATCAGGTATGCTTAGGTCGAAGAAATGGCAAAACATCCAGGAAGAAATTTCCAGCTGAAAGTTGAGAATGGAAGTATGGGTCAGAAATTCAAGATACATTTCAGATAGATGATAGATAAATAGAAGAGATACATGTATGTATATGTAAATGTGTATAATATATGTGCTATAAATATATACATATATATTTATATATATGGTAATATGTATTTATATACAGATATAGATAGATAGCCATAGAGATAGAGATTTTGATCTATAAAGAGATATAGAGATTGATAGCTAGCTATAGATATAGATATAGATTTATATCTATATCTAGATAGACATAGAGATTGATAGATCTCTATAGAGATCAATCTCTCTATGTAGATATAGATCTATAGAACTCTATCAATCTGTCTATATAGATCGATAGATATCTATATAGAACTTATACATATAGATATTTATCAATCTAGTTCTATCTTTATCTCTCAGTCTCTTTCAATTGTACCTTGAATTTATATCCCATACCTCTATTCTCAACTTCCAGGTGAACATATTTTTCCTAGAGGCTTTGAAAGAGACAAATTAGGAGAGAGAGAGAGAGACAGACAAACAGACAGACAGAGAGACAGAGAGACAGAGAGATTGAGATGATCTTTTGGGAGCAGTATATTTGGGAATTTTCCTTACAAAGAAGTTTTTTCTTGATGTTTTCTATCTTTGCAGCATAAGAATTTATTCTAACATCTCCCTCCTTCCTCCCAGGGAACCAACCAATATATTAATTATAACTACAACGTAAAGAAAAAGAGAATCAGCAAAACAAATCAATACATAGAAAAAGTCTGAAAGTAGATGCAAAGTTTCACACCTATGAAGTTGCCACCTCTGGAAAAGAGTAGGGTGGGACCATCTTCACATTTAGCCACATTCACTTTTGATGGTTTTGTGATTGTTTTTCTTTCAATTTATGTTACTAGACACAAGCTAAAACCTGATTCTTAATAATTTTTTCCTTGGAACACTCAGATGGGAGATCTAATAAGTGTAAAAAAAAAAAAGGAGCCTGACCTTCCTATTAGGTGGTCAGGCTTCTCTAGGACTGAGCCCTGTCTTGATTATGTGCAGAGCAGAGGGGCCCCTTAGTGGAAAGGGAGAGGAAAATTGATCCAAGGCAACCTCAGTACAGCAGTAACTATCATTGTTAGGGTAACCAAAGTACCGAAATACTTCTCTTTAATACAGATCTATCAATTATCTATACAGATACAATCTGTTTTAAAATGAGAAGAATATATCCTAAAAATTAGTCAATGGTTGTGTAGCATTTCTTTTTTATCCGGGACAAATTGTTGTTCAACCACAGGTGGCATATATTGGTTATAATTTACTATGAAGTATGAGAGACATTAGCTCAAATTTTCTGAAACAGATTAGGCTAAAAAGATTTATGATTGCATTTAGAAACATTGGACTCAGGACAGCATGTTGAGGCACGACAAAATAGCAGGTAATAACAGATCTCATTAAAGACTGTTTATTTAAATGAACATTACTCTGTCAGGGGTGTTTTCACTGCTGGATAGAACTCACTTTCATCCAGTTAAATAATGCCAAAATACAGACACCCAAGGATACATATGTACCAACAGACAGCTAGAAATACAAATTCAGGCTCTTACTAATCTGTCCCAATTCTTAGATAATTCTAGGGTGGTCTGGTTGAAATATCACAGTTTTTAGTCTTCAGGCCCTAGCCCTAGCAGATCTTTTTACTTTTACACAAAAGAAGAATAAAACTCATTAGCGACAGTTCAGAAATATACCCCTTCTATGAATATAACAAGCAAATTTGAGCCATTGCTCTCTATTGAAGGTGTTCCCTCACATGTAGCGTTGGGGGGATAAGTGTTTTGCTGTGGTAGAATAGTCATTTCTAACCTCTTCTCTCTCCACCTTCTCCAAGGAATACTTTATTTTCCTGCTAGGAGGGGAAGCAGGAGACTGGAGCCAGAAGTCTGCTTTTCTCAGAGTGAGGTGGTACTGGGCTAGAATTGTGTCTGTCTAGTTCCTTAAATATTATTAGTCCAGGGATGTAGTTTTCATCTTCAAGTTAAACTTCTTATTGCTATTCATTAATGGGACCCAAGATCTTTATATAAAACTTGACTCCTTCCCTACTACATACCAGTTCCTCAACGAACACACATGGTAAGCAGCAAAGAAACCCATTTATCTGGGTCAGTAGCAAAACCAAAATCAGAGAAAGTATACATAGGAAGATATATACCAGACAATATCTAGAGAAACAGCTCTCCAATTGGGACTGGCGACTCAGCTCAACCAAGAGAGGGAGTATAAGATCTCATCCAAAAGGAAAACTCCCCAAAGTCTCTAGAGTAGCAAGCTGGAGATAGAGACATGACGGAAATCGCTAACTCTTCTCATGTCAGCTTTTTCCTAGAATCTTATTTCCCCTTAAGCAAATTACATTGTCCATCTGTTCTCTCAAAGCCAAAAGTCAAATGCACCTAAAGTAATTGAAGAGACTCAAACTGTGAATTTCCCTCCATCCTGTTTTCTTCAACTTTATCCTATCTTTCTTTTTGCCCTGCCCCTCATCAAAAGTCTGTTTTATTTCTTCCTCAATCTTCCCTCCCTTTTATCATGCCCCCTCCCCTTTCTCTTATCCTTTTCCCCTTTTACTTCCCTGTTGGATACTATAGATTTTTATACCTAAATGAGTATTTATGTGTATTTTTAAATCTTTGAATCAATTCAGATGAGAGTGAGGTTCAAGTAAGGTTCACACTACTTTCTCCTCCACTGTAAAAGCTCTTCTTTGTACATCTCTTTTATATGAGATAATTTCCCTATTCTTACTTTCCCTTCCCCCTTCCCCCAATGTATCCCTCTTTCTAACTAATCCATTTTTTTCGTTGTCTTAACATAATTGCCTCACTCCTATACCCTATGTCTATGCAGTCCTTTTAATTGTGTGAATAAAGATGGAGGTTTCTTTTTTCTTTCTTTTTTTTTTTAGGGGAAGGTAGGTGGTACAGTGGATAAAGCTCTGGCTTTGGAGTCAGGAGGATCTGAGTTCAAATCTGGCCTCTTGACACTTACTAGCTGTGTGACCCTGGGCAAGTCATTTAACCCCAATTGCCTCATCAAAAAGAAAGAGGTAAAGTTTTTTTTTTAGGAATTATATGTATCATCTTTGAATATAGGAATATAAATAGTTGAATTGTATTGAGTCCCTTATGAATTCTCTTTCATGTTTACTTTTATAAATGTTTTTCTTAAGTCATATATAAAATTCAAATTTTCTATTGAGCTCTGGTCTTTTTTTTTTTTTGATCAGGAATACTTGAAAGTCCTCTATTTTGCAAAACATCCATTTTATCCCCTGAAGGATTATACTTAGTTTTTCTGGGTAGATTATTCTTGGTTGTAATACTAGTTTCTTTGCCTTCTGGAATATCACATTTCAAACCCCATGCTTCTTTAACATGGTAGCTACTAAATCTTGTTGAGCCTGTCTGTAGTACATTTTACTTATATAGCTTCTCTCTGGCTGCTTGAAGTATTTTCTCTTTGAACTTGGAGGTTTGGAATTTCGTGATAATATTCCTGGGAGTTTTCATTTTGAGATTTTTTTCTGAGAATGTTTGGTGGACTCTTTCAATTTCTATTTTACCTTCTGGTTTATAGGATATAAGAGAAGTTGTCCTTTATAATTTCTTGAAATATGATGTCTAGGCCTTTTCTTTGATTATGGCCATCCAATAATTCTTAAATCATCTCTCCTCTACCTATTTTCCAGGTCAGTTTTTTTTTTTCTGGTAGGTACTTCATGTTTTCTTCTATTTTTCATTCTTTTGACTTTGTTTTATTATTTCTTGATATCTCATAAAACCGTTAGCTTCCATGTGTCCAACTCTAATTTTTTAAGGAATTATTTTCCTCAATGAGCTTTTGCACCACTTTTTCTATTTGAACAATTCTGCTTTTTGAAGACTTATTTTCATCAGTGAAGTTTTGTCCCTCTTTTTCAATTTGGTTTATTTTTGCTTTTAAGGTGTTATTTTCTTTAGTATGTTTTGTGCCTCTTTTACCAAGCTGTTAATTATCTCTTCATAATTTTCTTGCATCACTCTCATTTCTCCTCCTGATTTTCCCCCTATCTCTTTTATTTGATTTTTAAAATCTTTTCTTTTTAGCTCTTCCAGGAATTCTTATTGGGCTTGTGTCAAATTCATATTTTCCTTTGAGGCTTTGCTTGTAGTTATTTTGACATCATTGTGTTCTTCTGAGTTTGTGTCTTGATCTTCCCTGTCATTATAGTAGCTTTTTTTGGTCAGGTCCTGTTTCTGTTGTTTGCTCTTTTTCCATCCCATTTCTTGAGTTCAAACTTTATATTAAAGTGGGACTCTGTTCCTGGAATGTCAGGGAAAGTGAGGCTATGAGATGGCACAGTTCCAATCTTCAGACTCTTTTTGCATTGTTGTTTCAGAGTTAGTTATGAGAGTTTGAAAGTTTTCTGTACTTCTAAGGTGATGTTATTTGGGAAGAAGTGTGGTCACTGCTCCCTTGTGACAGAAAGTGATTCTGTTTCTCAAGGCTCCTGATTCCTTATGACTGCAAAGCATATTGCTTCTCAGGGCCCCTACTTCTTTGGGTCAACAAGCACTGCTCTACATCCTGGATCTGACCTGGAAGTAAGTATAGACAACAGAGTTGCCAAATAGTTCCCTGTGCTGTGCCCAATACCCCCTGTGCACAGGGGTCTCCTATAATTTCTTTCTCACCATTTGTCTGATCCCCTTACCATCTCTGGTTCAAGTGCTACTGAAGCTGATGCTGCCTACAGTTGCTATGTCTAAGGTCTATTTTGGGGGTTGCCACCATGTGGGATCCAGGCTAGCACCCACCCCAGTGTCATAGACCTCTCCTTATAATCTCCTAAATTATCTTGAGCTGGAAAATTGTCTCACCCTGACTCTTTGTTTTTGTTTTTGTTTTGTTTGTTTGTTTGTTGTACTCTGCCACTCCATAATTCAATATGAGGTGTTATTTTAAAGTTGTTTGGATAGGATGTACCTTTTCTGCAATTTACTATCTCAGAGAGTTGCCTAGAGAGCTCACAGGTTTGATGATTTTCCCAGGATGATACAGAGAGGAGGAACTCAAGTCTTCCTGGGTTTAAGGTTGACTCTTGATCCATTATATCATACTTCCTCTGTGATAACATTGTAAATATTTCTCATTATTTTAACAAAATGTGTAGGGAGAAAGGAATATGAATTTAAAGCTATGTGTCTCCCAGATTGGTCTCTCAGGAGGCTTTAGTTTATAGGTACCTGTATTTTTATTTGGATAATAAATGTTCCTATATTGCATGCATCAATTTTTTTTTATTTAGCACATTGCTAAATGCAATACAAAATCGAATAACATATTGACCCTAATTAGCAAAGCATACCATCAAGTAGGGAAGATAAGACAAGTGCACACAAATGTGTGTCATATGTTTACATTAATGCAGAATATGACACATTCACCAAAGACAAGTCGAAATCACTATAGGAATAAGTAGTGTTAAAGAAGTCTTGTGAAGATGAGGAAGAGATCATATACAGAAGACTTCATACTAGCATTTGAATTTTGCCTTGAATAAGTAGCAAAATGTCAGCAGTCACAGATACAAGGAAAGGTATATCAAGAAAAGAATAGCACCGTCATAAACATAGCAATGGAAAAGCACAAGAGCCTGAGTAGGAACATCAGGTAGTTTTGTTTCGCTCAAAAATTAAGAGTAATGGGGACCAGAACTATGATTTCAGTAATAAAAGAAATTTTCCAGTGAAGAAATCTCTACTAACAATGCAGGTCTATACCATCGATACAACTCATCTTCTCTCAAAGTTGTCTGGAGCGCTGAGAAGTTAAGTGATGTATCTTGGGCCATACAGCCAGCAGGTAATAGAAGCTGGATTTGAAATCATTTCGTCCTGAATTCTAGTACAGTTCTCTACCTACTACAACTTAAACTGCATGAAATGGCTTGTGGGAATTAAGCCTTAAAAGGCAGATTGAGGACTGATTGGGAAAGAGTCTTGGGTTCCTAGCTAAGAAGTAAGGACCATATTCAGTTGACATTGAGAAAAATAGGGGAAGTTGAGGGTTTCTGAGCAGAGAATCATGACACAAAAGTTGCTATGCAGTAAGAATTATTCTGTTGTTGCGTAGAATATATAGGGGCTTGAAGAACTGGAAACGGGAGGAATATAAGGCGACAATTGTAGAAGCCTAAATGAAAGGAAATGTGGGCAGGCCATAGAATCACCAGGACTTAGGAGCTGACTGAATGTGAAGATTGAGAGACAGAAAAAACTGAATGACTTTCCAGTTTCAAGCTTATGGGACAAAAGTGTGGACAAAAGTGGCACTACTAAAAGAAATTGGAAGAATTGATCCGAGAATGTAAAGTCTCTAGGTTTAGTTTTTGATGTGCTACATTTGATATGCAATCAATAAATTCATCCGTAAATGATCAGGATAGAATTGGGATTGTTAAATTGAAGTATCAGAGGCATATAGATTTAGAACTGGAAAATAACCTTAGAGATCTAGTCCAATCCCTTCATTATGGTATACATTCTTGTCAGTTCATGTGTTATATCTTCCTGGTAGCATATAAACTCCTTTAGCACAGAAACTTTTTTTTTCTTACTTTGGTACAGCCAGGATCCAACTCAGTGCTTTGCACTTAGTAGGATTTGAATAAATGTTTGTTGCATTGGATTGCATTAAATTGTATGATGAGGAAACTGAGGCCTAGAAAGGGTGAGTGATCTATCTAGAATCACACTCACAGTAAGTGATATGATTAGGTTCTATGGCTTTTTAACTCAGTATAGGGATCAAAAAGCTCTTAGTAGAGTAAGAATGGCAATGTCTGAGCATAATAAAATGCTTTTATTGCATAGCCTAGAAAAATCTTCTAGATATGGGCTCTGCTCTACTAGGTTTAGAATGAAAGGGATCCTCTCAGCACCTCAAGATGAAAAAAGTGACAGATAACCACTTCTGAGAAATCAATCTTTTATTTGGAGGGAATTTGTGGAAGAGTAAAGAAAAAAAATCCAAAACTAGCTTTTTACCTGATTTAAGCATTAAGCCACTGTCATCCATGTAAATGGAATCATGAGATTATTGTTTTTGGAGGAGTCTAAGGGATAGGGGAGGCTCCAACTGTAAAGCTATTTAAAATTACAGCACTTTAGGAAATTAAACTAGTCTGACTTATAAACAAAAGATGGTAAGTTATCTTGGTGACATGTCTATAGCATAATTACCATTATAACTGAGTGCTTAACTGATTGCAGATGTATTAAAAAATACTCTTTACACTAACAGTTTTTGGGAAAAGAGAAAAAAATAAACTTTTCTTTTTCAGCTAATAAAAAGAACAGTTGAAAAACCCAATATGGGAATGACAGAAAGTAAATTGACCAGGAATCTCTTCCCCACCCCCCTTCTTTCCTAACTGCCTCCAAAGGAAACTTTATAAATGGAAATTATGGTCTTGGTCTCCATATTGTCTTATTGGCTTCCTTTTCATCTTTGGACTCTTTGGAATTTTGCTTCTAAAGTCCATAGCGGCACCAGAACCTTAGGTTCTCAGCTGTACATGCTAAGTAGAGAGAGGTTATCATCTCACTCTAGGCACCTACCAACAAAGAAGTGGTAAAAGCTGTTTTCAGTGCAGCTCTATTTCTCCTGCAGTGCCTCAGAATAACCAGGCATTCAGGGTGGAGGCCAGGATAAGTTTTGCTTTACTAGGATTATAGCTACTCTCCACTTGGAAAGGGGAAAACAAGAGTCTAATGAATGCAACGTAAGATTCAAGCCTAGAAATTGCCTAAGACCCTACTCATTGGTAAAGAGAAGGAGTACTAGATGCCCCTGCATATGGGACTGAAATTGGGAAAGGAGAGATTCCTCTTTTCATTTCCACCTCTGAGAAAGGATACATGCTGTTCCAAGCTCTTTTTAGGAAGAAGACCTTGAAAGGAGAAAGGATCCTGGGAAGAAGCCAATATGTACAAGATCTATGGTCTCAAGCATGTTCCTATTTCTTGCTTGCTGCACCAGAGATCTATGGGAATTATCCCTTGGGTGAGACTGGGGACTCTTTTGGCAGAGCTGAAGTGTTTGAGCAAAAACACAGTCCCTGGTATATTGTAATCTACATAACTTCTCCAAGTTCTGATTGCTAGTGGGTTTATTTGCTACAAACTATTGTGATGGTCTTTATACAACTGGCTTTTGATAATAAGGGGTACTCCTTTCCTCTTAAGAAATGTTGACCAGGAAAACTTTTAACATACAGAGGGTTTCACCTAGACTAATAATATTTAGCAGAACAGATGGATATATATATATATACATATAGATATATAGATATATCTATATATCTATATATATATATATGTGTGTGTGTGTGTGTGTGTGTGTGTATAAAACTTACATGAGCAACACGCAGAAACACATACACATATACACACCTTTTATACTAGCTATCCTTTAGATAATACTTTAAGGTTTGCAAAACACTTCACATTTATTATCTCATTTGAGCCTCACAAAAACCTTGTGAAGTAGATCCTATTATCCCTATTTTGAAGATGAGAAAACTGAGGGAGAAAGAGATTAAGTGACCTTACCAGTGTCACACAGATAGTAAGTATCTGAGACAGAAGTCTTCCTGACTCCAAGCCCAAAGCTATCCACTGTGCTACCTAACTGCCTTAAGGGGTTTTTATCTTCTATAATTAGATTAGTGAGTTCAATCTGTGGAAGACAAACCTAATATACCCTTGACATCCCTAAATGCACCATGCTTGTGCTCATATTCTTGAATACTCTTAGATTTAAGTCTTTATCCATAGATATTTCACAGGATTTAGGGATTAGAGGGACTTTAAAGATGATTGAATCCACATTCTCATTTAATAGATGTGGAAACTTTGACCCAGAGAAGTGACTTTCCCATGATGACATAGGTAGTAAGGAACAGAGCTGGAGTCGAACTCAGATCCTCCAACTCTTAGTTTAGTGGTCTTTCCTCTGTACCATACTGTCTAATAGGCTACAATTACAGCTCATAAAATCATAGAGCCAGGCCTGGAAAGGAACTTGGAGATCATCTCCAGGGGTGGGGAACCTGCAGCCTTGAGGCTACATGTGGCCTTCTAGGTCCTTGGGGGAGTCCAAGTTTTACAGAACGATTCTTTTTATTAAGGGAATTTGTTCTGTAAGGTTTGGATTCTGGATTCTAGATTCTAGTCCAATCTCATCATACAGAAAAGGAAGCTAAGGCCTAGAGAGATGAAATGGCTTTCCTATTTAATGCACAATACTTCTCAACCAAAAAGCCTTCCCACCTCCTTGCTTATATAGCAGTTCAGTGTGGTGGAAAGAGTACAGGAAAAAAAAAGAAGAAGGGAGGAAGGAAGGAACAAGGGAATAAAAGAAGGAAGGAAGGAAAGAAGAGGGAGAGAAGTGGAGGGAGGGATAGAAGGAGGGAAGAAGGAAGGAAGGAAGAGAAGGAGATAGGGAAAATGGAAGAAAGGAAAGGAAAGGAAAGGAAAGGAAAGGAAAGGAAAGGAAAGGAAAGGAAAGGAAAGGAAAGGAAAGGAAAGGAAAGGAAAGGAAAGGAAAGGAAAGGAAAGGAAAGGAAAGGAAAGGAAAGGAAAGGAAAGGAAAGGAAAGGAAAGGAAAGGAAAGGAAAGAAAAACATTTTTTAAGTATCTACTATGTGCTAGGTACTATGCTAATCACTTTATAAACATCTAATTTGATCCTTACCCTGGAAGATAGGTATACTTAATATCACCATTTTGCAGATGAGAAAACTAAGGCAATTAGAAGTTAAATGACTTGTGCAGAATTACAGAACTAGTAACTATCTAAGGCCATATTTGACTCAGCTCTTTCTGATTGCAGGTCCTGTAGTTCTTAATCTGCTACTTGACCAATATGTAAACTTGAGTGAGTCACTAAAAATACTATTTTATCTGGAATCAGGACATCTGGGTTCAAAATCAGCTTCAGATACTTACTAGCTATGTGACCATAGCTTAACCACTTTGTAGAATAGAGATAATGATATTTTCCCTTATAGGGTTACTGTGAAGAAAGCACTTTGAAAACCCCACACCTTTAGAAATGTGAATTGTTTGTATATCTGAATAGTGTTAACCCTGTGTGACACCTGCCCCTACTATTCAAGCCCACCTCAGTAGTTCTAGTTCTTCTCAGAATAACAAAATGGTAGCAGAAAAAGGGAATAGCTCATTCCAAAACTGAAACAGACTAGACAGGACAAACCAACAGACTTGTTGTGAGTAGTAAGAAAGGTAAAGGATTAACATTTATGTAGCACTAACTATGGGTACTGTGCTAAGCATTTTACAAATATTGCCTTATTTTCTCCTAACAACAACCTTCTGAGGTGGGTGTTACTGTTATCCTCATTTTACAGTTGAAAAATAATAGGTAAATAGAGATTAAATGACTTGCTAAGGGTCTGAGGCTAGATTTGAACTCAAATGTTCCTGACTCCAGACCTAGCACTCTATCCACTGTACCATTTAGCTGCCTCTAGTGCAGCAGTTTTTACCACTTTTTGGTATGTACCCTGTGGCATTCATGACTCCTTTATAAGTCTAGTAAGGCTGATGGACCCCTTCTCAGGATAATATTTTTATTTTTTTTTTAAGGCAATTGGGGTTAAGTGACTTGCCTAGAGTCACACAGCTAGTAAGTGATAAGTTGATCTGAGGCCGGATTTGAACTCAGGTACTCCTGACTTCAGGCCCAGTGCTCTATCCACTGCACCACCTAGCTGCCCCAGGATAATATTTTTTAAATAATAGAAGGGAATGCTAAATTTCGGCTAGAAGCTAGTGAAAGTAAAGATGTAATTTTTTCCTATCCTAGTTCATGGACCCCATGAAATCTAATTTATCCATATACTTTTGAGGGGACTGCAGACCTTAGTTAAGAACACCTGATCAGATCCAACCCCTCATTTTACAGATGAGGAAACCAGAGCCCAGAGAAAGAAGATGAATTGTCCAAGGTCACATATCTGTTGTTTGTGGCAGAGCTGTTCCCAGAACTCGAGTGTTTGGCTTCTGGGTACTTAGGTTTTCCCATTCTATCAACTGCTTTCCTATCAGTCCAGCTCTTATACTTACATTTGCTACATAATTTGTCCTTGGGCAGTTAGATAGTGTCTCCTAGAGCACAAGTAACTCCTTTCCCTTTCTCCCTTCCCAACTAGCAGGCAGAATTGGACTTTCCCTAAAGAAATCAGGATGTGTATTTAAAAATCTAGGATGGAGGAAGTCATGGCTTGTTTGTCTCTCCCCCACTCACAGTAGCTTAGAAAACCATGAGAATGAAAAGAACCATGGATTGGGAAGTAGGAGACCAGGGTTTGAGCCCTTGCTTTGCCACTAGCATGCTGTGTTAGTGAGATGATTTGTACTACTTGGCTATTTAATCTCAAAGGTCCCTTCCATCCCCAAGATTTCTCTATTCTGTTCAAAATTGGAAAGCAAAAGAAAGGGGAAAAAAAAACAGTCTGTGAACTCCCACCTGCTGATCTAATTCATACATTATCTGGGTGAAATGTAGCTGTGTGAGAAAAGGCCGACTCATTGTATCCACCCATCTTCTTGGGTACCCTGTATTTAGTTTATTACTTCATACATATTCTATTTAACTGTGTTGTTTATAGATATCCCTCTGTCATATCCCAATCATGGAGTGCTTCAGCTAGGGAGCTGAAGTAAGGAGGTCAACAAAGATTTATTACTACATCCCAGGACTCTGCTAAGGCCTGGGAATATAAAGAAAGGCAAAAATTGTCCCTGGGCACATGGAGCTCACATTCTAATCAAGGAGACAACTTGTAAATGACCAGGTACAAACAAAATACATATAAGGTAAATTGAAGGTAATCCCAAAGAGAAAGCATGGACATTAAGGGGTAATGGATTAGAGAAAAGACTAGGTGAGATTCAGGGGGCTGAGTGGAAAGGACTATCAGAGAACTGAGTCATATAGAGATGGAGATCTGGTTAGACCTGTGTCTTAGAGTCAGTCAACTGTTCGTGCTATAGTTTCATCCAAGGAAGTGGTGGGAGAAAGTCAGTGGCAGAATCTGTGGGACTGGACAGAACTTTCTGCTTCTATGGTAACATGTAGAGTTCTCACATGAACCAGAATCAGAAGTGGGATGGAGGAGATGAGAGTCTTGTTAGACAGAGACACATAATGACCAGAAATAGACTAGATTTTTGACTTGAGTCACCTCATAAAAGTACTCTGAATCAGGAAGACAAGTCAAGTCAACAAGAATTTATTGAATGTTTGCTATGTGCCAGGCTACGGACAGTTAAGTGATGCAGTGACAGAGTGCCAGGCCTGGAGTCAGGAAAACTCATCTCCCTGAGTTCAAATCCAGCCTCAGACACTTACTAGCTGTGTGACTCTGGGCAAGTCACTTAACCCTGTTTGCCTCAGTTTCCTTATCTGTAAAATAAGCTACAGAAATAAATGGCAAACCAGTCCAGTAACTTTGCCAAGTAACCCTAAATGGGGTCATGAAGAGTTGGACACGACTGAAACCAACTGAACAACAATAAGAAAATGTGCCAGGCACTGTGCTATGTGCTGGGGTATAAAGAATGTCAAAAACAGTCCCTATACTCAAGGAGCTTTTATTCCAATGGGAGAGACAACATGCGAACAACTCTGATTACACAGCATAAACTGGAGATTTAGGAAATATAGAACATATAATTTTATCTGAGATTTGAAGGAAATGAAGGAAGCCAGACTACAGAGACGAGGACATTCAGGCATGGGCAACATCTAGCGAAAATGGTTGTAGTTAGCAGATGGAGTGTTTTGTGGGAGGAATCTCAAGGAAGCCAGTGTCACTGGATCACAGAATACATACATGCATACATACATGCACACACACATGTGTATGTATGTATATGTGTATATATCTGGATATATGTATATATGTGTATATATGAAAGAATCTTACTTAGAATAAAACATCTAAAATGTGCATGGCTAATTCTATCACTGATCTTCATACCTACAATTACCCATGAGTATAGCATTTGATGTTTTGTTTTATCCAGTCTTGTGACTTCATACATGTAGGAAACTCCCTCCAGAGATGCAGATGGGCAACTCTGTAACTTTATACAACCCCCAAAATTATAGATTTTTATTTTGGGAGGGACCTCAGAAACTAGCCTATACCTAAGAAGGAAACTCTACTCTTAAGATAAATGACATATGGTGATCTAACCTCCTCTTGAAGAATTTCAATGAAGAGACACTCACTATCTCACAATACAGCCCATTCCACTTTAGGATGAATCTAATTGTTTGGAGTTTTTTTCTTGACATCAAAACTAAAATTGGCTTATTGAAATTTCCACCTGCTGGTCCTAGTTCTGCCCTCTAGGATAAAACACACACACACACGCATACACACACACACACACACACACACACACACACACACACACACACAAATCCCTCTTTCACATCATAATCCTTGACACAGATTAAGACAGCTAACAAGTCCCTCCTGAGCCTTCTCTAGGAGTCAGCTAGGGGATAGGTAAAGTAGACAGAGTTTCATCCTGAGCAAACCTCTGTCTGACTCAAGTTTTCTCAATTGTGAAATAAGGATCATAATGGTACCTATTTCCCATGACCGTTTTGAGGAACAAACGAGATAATACGTGTAAAGCACTTAGCATGATGCCTAGCATATAGGAGGTGCTTAATAAATGCTCTTTTCCTTCTTTTCTTCCTTCCTTCCTTCTTTCCTTCTTTCCTTTTCCTTCTTTCTTTCTTTCCTTCCTTCCTTCCTTCCCTCCCTTCCTTTCTTTCCTTCTTTCCTTCCTCCAGGTTAATTATCCCAACTTCCTTCAATCAATCCTGTGATTTCAATGAAGAGACACTCACTATCTCACAATACAGCCCATTCCACTTTAGGATGAATCTAATTGTTTGGAGTTTTTTTTCTTGACATCAAAACTAAAATTGGCTTATTGAAATTTCCACCTGCTGGTCCTAGTTCTGCCCTCTAGGATAAAACACACACACACGTGTTGTGTCAAGACCCTATACTGTCCTGGTTGGCCTTCTTGATACTTTCCAGCTTATCAATTCCATTTTGAGCTGTGCTTCCCAGAAATGAATACAATACTCTAGATAAAGAGAGATTGTCACTTCCTTGTTTCAGGAAACGCTGCCTTCTTCATGCAGCTCATGATCATATCTGCTTGGCAGCTGTCACATCACATTCTTAACTCATTATAGATTTCAGTTAGAGGTTTGTTCATTTGTTTCTGCTAACTATTCCTATTGCATTTTATAGATGTAAAGATAATTTTTTTTTACTCCAAGTTTAAAACTTTGTAATTACCCTATTAAATTTTATCTTACTGAATCTAACACAGTACTTTTGCTTATCAAGATCTTTTTAAAGCCCTACTCTGTAGTCTTGCATTCTGAAAGCTCTCCCTCCCAGCTTTGTGTTTAAAAGAAATTTGTGTCATTGGTATCACATTTATAAATTTATCCGAGACACTGATAAAAATATTAGAAAGCATTTATGGTCTTAGAAAGTTGTCTGGAAACTGAGTGGCTTGCTTATTATGGTCATAGAAGGAGGAAGGGAGGGAGGAAGGAAGGGAGGAAGGAAGGAAGGAAGGAAGGAAGGAAGGAAGAAGGAAGGAAGGAAGGAAGGAAGGAAGGAAGGAAGGGAAGAAGGATTTATTTAAAACCTATTATGTGCCAGGCACTATGCTGAGTGCTTTACAAATATTATCTCATTTGTTCCTTACAGTAACCGTGGGCAGTTGGTGCTATTAGTATCCCCATTTTATAGTTGAGCAAACTGAGGCAGACAGAGGTTGTGACTTACCCAGAGCCACACAGCTAGTAAGTGTTTGAGGCCAGATTTGAACTCTGGCCTTGCTGATTACAATCCCCAGCACTCAATCCACTACAATACCTAACTCTCGCTAACAAACAGAACTGGTTGGTATGAAAGGAATAATTCAAGATTCTATTATTCCTGATCCTAGGGATAGCCCCGTACTCCATTCTGCTTTTCCCACAACACAGGTTGACCTTCAAGAAAGGGACTGTGCACAGTGTTGGTTCTAGTTTAAGGAGAGAAATCACTTGTTTGATTACTTAATCCAACCTCCAGAATGGGAGTCATAGAAAGGCAAAAAACCAAAGAGATTGTCTTGATCATTGTAATCATTATTAGTTTCCTAGAGAAGTAGCAGTGTTTTCTGTCACAAAACCAAAAGCCCCCAAATACTTGACTTCATTCATTGATTCCTCTTGCTCAACTCATCTACCACATTTGCTTTTGTAGCTGTTGGAACAGTTGTGAATCTGGCAGCTTTCCATGGCCTCTCTAGAAGTACAATCAAATGAGGTCAGAGGTGGGCTTAATGCTTTCTTCCTGGGTGTATACTACAGCTTGGTCTCGTTTGGGCAGCTCAGTAAATTACTAAATTAGGAAAACCCAATTGCATGCTGGCAGTCTACCTTTAGATATGACAACAGAGTGATGGAAAGGAGACACTGCCTTGTGTTTGCTGCTTCTTAATCTTTGAGATTTTTTTTTCAATGAGAAAATACTGCATCAACGTGTTAGACTGTAGCTTGGTTTTGTTTTGTTTTCTGAAGAGAACAATAATTTTTTTTTGTTTGTTTCTGCTCTATCTTGCCTAGGGAAGAAGGGGAAACGTATGTTATCTCTCACTAAATAACTTCTGTGCACCCAGCCAAGCCACAGGGCCTAATCTCCAATCAGGGAGTTAACTTTTCATGGAACGAGGCCTTTGGCTCACATTCCTTTGGAAAATGGCTTCTTTGCTCTCTGAATTTTTCCATCTCCCTTTTATACATGTGCCTCCAGAGATTTTATTCTTTCTATGTTTATTCTTATTCTATCCACATTTCCCTTTGTTTGGGTGTTATTTCCACTGCTGAGGTTGGTCTACTTACCTTTGAAACTTCCATGGGAGAGAAGCAGCGACAAATCATGATGTTATTATCTCTTCTGCCAGATGGATAGTAGTCACTCCATCATTTTCAGAGATTTATTTGAAAGCCTTCTCTGGCATACACACTTTTATGACAAACTGTTGCCTAACCCTTTAATGTATTATGTTTAAAATTGTCCTGCAAACATCATCAAAAGTGGGCAATTCTCTAGTGTAAGAGCAGCAGCTATGAAACCAAGAGCCACTCATATTCTCCCAGCCACTATAATTTGGAGGTTATTTGGTAGTTGACTCAGTAATATGCCAGTACTGTTGGAACTGGTAGGAAAGATGGATGGAATTATTAAAATTATCTATCCACCAGATATCCTCATGATAGATTTATCTTGTTTAAATGGAAAACAGCCTTAATGACAGCTCTTGGGTCAATCAAATTCAGAAAAAAAGGTAAATAGGTAAATGATTTTTGCATATGGATTTTGAAATTGCTATTCCTGTGGAAAAGAGAAAATTACAGTGAATCACTTCTATTTCTTTTTTCTATCCTCACTCACCTTCAGAGATCATACTGTACATGAAGAAAAGAGAAACCAGGTTGAGACAGGATAGTAGAAGAGAAAAGGGAAGGTGAGAGGAAAAAAAGGGAAGAGGAAGTGGAGGAGAAGTAAGAGGAATAAGATGAGAGGGGAGGGAAGGAGGAAGATGGGTTGAGAAGGAAAGAGAGGAACGAGTAAGGGGAAAAGAGAACAGTGACCAAAAGAGGGATTTGCTATGGAATCATTTGAGTGGTTTTTACTTAGAAGGAATATTTTCTGCTAGTATACTGATAATAGAAAAGAATAAGAAGCAGAAAAATCTGTTAATCATTCCTTATTATGATGGTGTTGTTATGTCCAAAGGTAACACTTAGACATGCAAAAGAATTTTCTTATTTTAAAGCCCCCCCCAAGAAGAAAACTGGAACCGAAGTTCATCCTATCCCTTTACACACACACGCACACCTAGCCACCAGGACTGTATTAGTACCTACACAAAATAGTTAAAATTGAGCTAAGCTAAACCCATTTATGTAAGACTCCAATATATCTCCATGTATAATACATACATCTACTATACATAGATACAGACAAACATACATACATATACATATATGCATATGCATATGTGTATTTGTATGTGTGTGCACATATGTATAAATGTGTGTAAATATATGTACAATGTATGCATACATTATACATAGATATAGACATGCATATATACATGTGTTTGTATGTATGTGTACATATGTATGAATGTGTGTTTGTGTCTATATATATATACACATATATATACGTATATATACGTATATATATACTTTATATATATATATATACATATATACATATATATATACATATATATACACATATATATATATATATATATGGGTGGATGGAACCATTACCTTAGATTTTTCTGCTTCTTATCTTTTCCATTATCAGTATACTAACTGAAAATATTCCAAGTAAAAACTATTCAAATGACTTCATAGCAACTCCCTTTTTGGTCTCTCCACTATCTTGCAAAGAGTTGTTAGGCTGTCTTTTTATGTAGATGAGCCAACACATGACTTTCAGAAAATGAAGAGAAGGCTGCTAAAGGGGAGATGTCTTACTGGCCATTTTTCTCTTTCCTTTAATATGTGTAGTAGATATAGAACTTTAGAACTAGAAAGAACCTTAAGAGATTTTTCCAGTACAACCCCCTCAAGGTATACTGAAAAGAGAGCTGGACTTGAAAAAAATAGGAACTGGATTCAGATTCTTCTTTTGACACTTGTAAGCTATGTGATCATAGACAAATCCCTTAACCTTTCTGACCCTAATTTCCTCACCTATAAAATATGGGATCAGAGCAGTTTCCTCATAGTATTGGTATATGGATCAAATGAGATAATGTAGGTAAAACTTTACAAACATTGACATGCCATATGAATGTTACTTATTATTATTTCCTGATTAGGAAACAGAGGTCAAGGGGGAAGTAACTTGCTCAAGGTCAGTCATAGAGCTACTTAGGAGTACAACTGGGGATAAAGCCTACATCTCTTTATTCCAAGTCTGCTTATATTTCTATTCTAATGGGGGTTTGCTTTATGTTCAGACCATCTAAGATGGCATCATCCATGTGAAAGATGCTGAGATCCACTTTGTATAAGAATGGAGACCTAGAGCATGTTTGGGAACAAGTGTTTGGGAACAGCCTCTTTTTTTTTTCAATTGTGTGCATAACTGGAATAGTCAGCATCTTTTCTTTATTAATTTATTTTGATTTATCAACAATCACTTCCATATGCTTTTGAGTTGAAAATTTTTCTCCCCTTTCCTCCCCCCCACCCTCCCCAAGACGGCACACAATCTGATATAGGCTTTACATTTACATACCCATTAAACATATATTCACATTAGTGAAGTTGTAAGTAAAAATTACAACCAATAGGAGGAACCATCAGAAAGATGAAACAAAACTCAACAGAAGGTAAAAATAAGTAATAACAATTCAACTTCCATAGTTCTTTCTTTGGATGTGGACAGCATTTTCTATACTGAGGCCTATGGAGATGTCTTAGATCCTCCTAATGCTAAGAAGGGTTCAGTTTAACAATCTTAGTCATTGCATAACATGTCTGTTATTGTGTACAAAGTCCTCTTGGTTCTGCTCACTTCATTCAGCATCAAACCATATAAGTCTTTCCAGGTTTTTCTGAAGTCATCCTGTTCATCATTTCTTACAGCACAATAGTATTCCATTACATTCATATACCACAACTTGCTCAGCCATTCCCCAATTGATGGGCATCCTCTCAATTTCCAATTCTTTGCCACCACAAAAAGAGCTGCTATGAATATTTTTGTACATGTGGGTCCTTTTCCCATTTGTTTGATCTCTTTGGCATATATCCCTAGAAGTGCTATTGCTGGATCAAAGGGTATGCACATTTTTGTAGCCCTTTGGGCATAGTTCCAAATTGTTCTCCAAAATGGTTGGATCATTTCACAACTCCACCAACAATGTATTAGTGTTCCAATTTTCCCACATCTTCTCCAACATTTATCATTTTCCTTTTTTGTCATGTTGGCCAATCTGGTAGGTGTGATGTGGTACCTCAGAGTTGTTTTGATTTGCATATCTCTAATCAATAACGATTTAGAGCATTTTTTCATATGACTATAGATGGCTTTAATTTCTTCATCTGAGAACTGTCTGTTCATATCCTTTGGCCATTTATCAATTGGGGAATGGCTTGTGTTCTTATAAATTTGTCTTAATTCTCTATAATTTTTAGAAATGAGGCCTTTATCAGGACTGGTTGTAAAAATTCTTTCCCAATTTTCTACCTTCCTTCTACTCTTAGTTGCATTGGCTTTGTTTGTGCAAAAAGTTTTCAATTTAATGTAATCAAAATTATCCATTTTGCTTTTCTCTATCTCCTGTTTGGTCATGAATTCTTCTGTTCTCCATAGATCTGATAGGTAAACTATTCCTTGTTCTCCCAGTTTACTTATGGTATCAGCCTTTATATCTAAGTCATGAACCCATTTTGACTTTATTTTGGTATATGGTGTGAGATTTGGGTCTATGCCTAGTTTCTGCCATATACTCTTCCAGTTTTCCCAGCAGTTTTTTTCAAAGAGTGGGTTCTTATCCCAGAAGCTGGGATCTTTGGCTTTATCAAATAATAGATTACTACAGTCATTGACTACTGTGTCTTGCATATTTAACCCATTGCACTGATCCACCTCCCTGTTTCTTAGCCAGTATCAAGCAGTTTTGTTGATTGCTGCTTTACAATACAATTTAAGATAGTTCATCACATTCACATTCACAGTTATAATTACTATCTGTGTCTTTTTCTCCATCCTTTCCCCCCATTTATGCTTTTCTTTCTCCTTTTTCCTTTCTCCCCTTCACTAGTGTTTTGCTTTTGACCACTGCCTCCTTCAGTGCCTTCACCCTTTTATTATCCCTTTCCCTTTTCTTCCCCTTTAGTCTTACTGCTGCTTCCCTCCCTTCTTCCCCCCCCTCATCCCCCCCTCCCTTTTCTTTCCCCTTTTCCCTGCTACTGCCTATAGGGCAAGTTAGATTACTATACCTAACTGATTATATTATGCCCTTCTTGAGCCAAATCTGACGAGAGTAAGGTTCAAACAATTCTCCCCCCCCTTCTTTCCCTCTCCTGTAATAGGATTTTGTGTCTTTTCCTGTAATGTAATTTACCCATGTCTGCCTCCTCCTTTCTCAGTACATTTTCTAAGATCAGATTGATCCACTTATTTGGATCCATTTAACCCACTTGATTAGATTTTTTTTATCATTACATCAAAGTCAACTAATAGCCACCCTCATTCTGTATTCTCCTTTAACAAGGTGTAATAACGATACAGTTCTCTAGGGTTGCAAGTCTTATATTCCCTTGTAGGTATTTAAACAGCCCCCCCCTTATTAACAACATATTGTATCCTTCTATCCCATTTACCTTTTTAAGTCCTTCTTGAGTCCTGTACTTGAAGATCAAATTTTTTGTTGAGCTCCGGGTTTTTATCAGGAAAGTTTGGAAGTCTCCTATTTTGTTGAATATCCACATCCTCCCTGGAAAAATGATACTCATTTTTGCTGGGTAATTGATCCTTGGCTGCATTCCAAGCTCCTTTGCCTTAAGGAATATCATGTTCCACACCCTGCGGTCTTTTAATGTAGAAGCTGCAAGGTCCTGTGTAATCCTGAGTGTGGTTCCATGATATTTAAATTGTTTCTTTCTGGCTGCTTGCAGCACCTTCTCTTTCATCTGGTGATTTTGGAATTTTGCTATTATATTTCTTGGCTTTTTCAATTTGGGATCTCTTTCAGGTGGTGATCAGTGGATTCTTTCTATGGTTATTTTCCCTTCTGGTTCTAGGACTTCCAGGCAGTTTTCCTTTATGATTTCCTGAAAGATACTGTCCAGGCTCTTTTTTTCATCATGATTTTCAGGTAGTCCAATAATTTTTAAATTGTCTCTCCTGAATCGATTTTCCAGGTCAGTTGTTTTCCTGATGAGGTATTTTACATTTTCGTCTATTTTTTCATTTTTTTTTGTTTCTGTTTGACTGATTCTTGCTCTCTCATAGAGACATTAGTTTCCATTTGTCCGATTCTAGTTTTTAACAGATTGTTTTCTTCTGTTAGTTTTTGTACTTCCTTCTTCAACTGGCCAATTGTGTTTTTTAGGGACTTGTTTTCTTCAGTGTATTTTTTTTCCAATTGGCCAACTGTATTTTTGAAGAACTCTTTTACCTCCCTCATTTGACTATTAAAATCCTTCTTGACCCCTTCTAAGATGGCTTTTTGGGCTTCCGACCAGTTCATATTCCCTTTTGTTGTTGCAGATGTGGGTTTGTTGACAACGTTGTCCTCTTCAGAATTTCTGTCTTGATCTTCACTCTTCTCATAACATGAATCTATGGTACGTTTCTTTTTACTCATGGTGTTTCTTTATTCCCTGGCTTTTAAAGACATTGAGCTCTCCTGCTGGGGAACAGAGGGTACTGACCCAAGCTTCTTGTGTTGGCAGCCTAGGTCTTGGGCACTGGCTTTGTGTGCTGGGGCCTCTTATGCTGGGAATTAGAGGCTGTAGGTTTCTGGCAGCTTACCTCATGTTGGGCTGGAATCAGCAAGGCTGGAACTTTCAGGCAATTCTAGGTTGCCTGCTTTTCCTTTCCTTTAGCTTTCTTCAGCTCCTTTTAGATGGCTGCTGCAGGGTGTTTATCTGCCTGGGGCCCCCTGCAGTGTTGTCTCCTTCATTTCTGTTAATGCACAGGGAGATTCCTTTGCAGTAGAATGCCGAGGCTCCTGGTGGTTTTCTTTTTTTTTTTTTCAGCCTGAAAGGATCTATTTCTTTTTTTATATATAAATTTATTTATTTTTAGTTTTCAATATTCACTTCCACAAGTTTTTGAGTTCCAAATTTCTCACCCCTCCCCCACCCCAAGATGGCATGCATTCTGAATACCCCTTCCCCTGGTCTGCCTTCTCTTCTACCTCTCCCCCCTCCCTTCTCTTATCCCCTTCCCCTTCTATTTTCCGATAGAACAGGATAGACTTCTGTACCCCATTTCCTGTATTTCTTATTTCCCAGTTGCATGTGAAAACATTTTTTTAAAACATGTGTTTTTAAAACCTTTGATTTCCAAATTTTCTCCTTCCTCCCTCCTCACCCACCCTCATTGAAAAGGAAAGCAACTCAATATAGGTTGTACATATGCAGTTATGCAAAACACTTCCTTAGTAGACATGTTGTGAAAAACTAACTCTATTTCCCTTAATCCTATCCTGCCCTCCCATTTATTCTATTCTTTCTTTTGACCCTGTCCCTCCTCAGAAGTATTTGCTTCTATTACCCCTCTTCCCAATCTGCCCTCCTCTCTATCACCCCCTGCTCTCTTGTCCCCTTCTCCCCCTATTTTCCTGTAGGGTAAGACAGATTTCCATACCCAATTGAATGTGTATGTTATTCTCCCTTAAGCCAAATCCTATGAGAATAAGATTCCTCATTCCCTCTCACCTTCCCCTGTTTCCCCTCCACTGTGAGAGACTTTTCTTTTCTGTTTTTTTTTTGTGAGATAATTTACCCCATTCTACCTCTCCCTTTCTTCTCTGAGTATCATCCTCTCTCATCCCTTAATTTTTTCTCCAGATATGACCCCTTAATCTTCAACTCACCCTGTGCCCTCTATCTATCTATATATACATACATACAATTTTTTTCCTTCAACTACCCTAATACTGACAAAGTTCTCATGAGTTACAAATATCATCTTTCCATGCAGGAATGTAAACAGTTCAATCTTAATAAGTCTCTTATGATTTCTCTTTCCTGTTTACCTCTTCATGTTCCACTGGATCCTGTATTTGAAAGTCAAATTTTCTATTCAGCTCTGGTCTTTTCATCAGGAATGCTTGAAAGTCCTCTATTTCACTGAATGACCATTTTTTCCCCTGAAGGATTATACTCAGTTTTGCTGGGTAGGTGATTCTTGGTTGTAATCCTATCTCCTTTGCCCTCCGGAATATTATATTCCATGCCCTGTGGTCCTTTAATGTAGAAGCTGCTAAATCTTGTGTTATCCTGATTGTGTTTCCACAGTACTTGAATTGTTTCCTTCTGGCAGCTTGTAATATTTTCTCCTTGACCTGGGAACTCTGGAATTTGGCTACAATATTCCTAGGAGTTTTCCTTTGGGGATCTCTTTCAGGAGGAGATCTGTGGATTCTTTCAATTTCTATTTTGCCCTCTGGTTCTACTATATCAGGGCAGTTTTCCTTGATAATTTCTTGAAAGATGATGTCTAGGCTCTTTTTTTCACAATGGCTTTCAGATAGTCCAATAATTTTTAAATTCTCTCTCCTGGATCTATTTTCCAGGTCAGTTGTTTTTCCAATGAGATATTTCACATTGTTTTCTAATTTTTCATTCTTTTGGATTTGTTTTACAGTGTCTTGATTTCTCATAAAGTCACTGTCTTCCAATTGCTCTATTCTAATTTTTAAGGAAGTATTTTCCTCAGTAATCTTTTGGACTTCCTTTTCCATTTGGCCAATTTTTCTTTTTAGGGCATTTTTCTCTTCACTGGCTTTTTGGACCTCTTTTGCTATTTGGGTTAGGCTGTTTTTTAAGGTGTTATTTTCTTCAGTATTTTTTGGGTCTCCTTTAGCAAGCTGTTGACTTGTTTTTCATGATTTTCTTGCATCACTCTCATTTCTCTTCCCAGTTTTTCCTCTACTTCCCTTACTTGCTTCTCAAAATCCCTTTTGAGCTCTTCCAAGGCCTGGGACTGATTCATATTTTTCTTGGAGGCTTTGGATGTAGGAGCTTTGACTTTGTTGTCTTCTTCTGGTTGTATATTTTGATCTTCTTTTTCACCAAAGTAAGATAATATAGTCTGACTCTTTTTGTGCTGCTTGCTCATGATCCCAGCCAATTACTTGAGTTTTAAACTCTTTGTTAAGGTAAGAGTCTGCTTCCAATGTGGAGAGTGTACTGTCCCAAGCTTCAGGGGTTTGTGTAGCTGTTTTCAGAGGTACTTGTAGGGACCTGTAAATTTTCAGTTCTTCCAAGGTGGTATGATAAGGGGCGAGGTGTTTACTCCTTTCCTGGCCTGTGACCACAAGTATTCCTTTCTGTCCTGTAACTGTGAGGAGGGGTTTCTCTCCACAGCCACTACAAGCTCCACCATGCCAGTGCTCCTCCTCACCCCAGCACTGCCCCAGAACTGTGACCCAGATCCACACACGGGCAAAGCAAGAGATTCCTGCCTCAGCACTGGCAAAGAGATCCCTGCAGTCCCTCTCTGATCAGCCACTGGATTCCCCCTCAGTCTGTGTGCCGGAAGCTCAGGAAGCAGCTGCCCCCCCCCCCCCGGCCAAGCTCTTGGGGAATGGAGCTTAAACCCCACCTTCCTCTCTGACCACCGACAGAAACAGATTTTTCTCACTCACCTTTTAAGTTTTCTTTGGCATTCGTGGATTGAGGAGTCTGGAAACCTCCACAGCTGCCCGCAATTCAGTCTTCTGAGGCCAGCTCTAGGTTCGCTGAGGCCCGCACGCCCATGCTGCAGTGCGCTGCACTCCCAGCCCAGCACGATACACCTTTCTGATCAATCATCCAGGTTGTCTTGGGCTGGAAATTTGTTTCACTCTGTCTTTTTGCAGGTTCTGCTGCTTCAGAATTTGTTTAGAGCCATTTTTTATGAGTATTTGGAGGGGTTTGGGGGAGAGCTCAAGCAAGTCACTGCTTTCACTCCGCCATCTTGGCTCTGCTCCTGGTGGTTTTCTGAGCTGGTTTCCACCGGTTCCCCCCGCCCTCACTGAGGCACTCGGAGGTCCAGGTGTTGGTGTTTGCCTGCTCTACCACCTGGGCTTCAGGATTTCTTCACAATTGGAGACTTCAGGGCTCCTACAGCTCACCTGGTGTTGGGTTGGAATCAGCAAGGCCGGGGCTTTGGGAAGCCTTTAGGTTGTTTTCTTCACCTCCTTTCAGATGAATCCCGCAGGGTACTTGTCTGCCTGGGGCCCCTTGTAGTTCTGCCTCCCTTATTTTTGCTGAGGTGCTGGGAGATCCGTTTGCTGGGCTGCTGTACTGCTGCTCCTCGTCTTTCTTCTAGTTCAGGTGTTCCAGGGTTTTTTTTTTCTGGGGTGATATTTTCTGGGTTTTCAGAGGTTGATAGGGGAGAGTGAGAGTGACTACCTTTTCACTCCACCATCTTGGCTTCCGGAAGCGGAAGTCCAATAGTCAGCATCTTTAAAACAGTTTCACTCAATACCTGAGTGGCTTCTGCAACATTCCATCTGAGGGAGAGGGATTTCTTCAGTCATTCCATATGGGAATGGGAAAGACATGAGTCTTGCTTAGGACATGCAGCCCCAAGAAACAGGCCTGGGTCTTTGACCTTTTCTTTCTATTCTAGATGCAGTAAGTGAGTCTTGTCAGAGAGAATGAGTAATGGGGATGGAGAAATCCAAGGATTAAGACCAGGTGTTAAATCCCTCCCAGTGCTGATGAACTAAGGAGCAGGGTCTGGAAACGTCCATCTAGAAGTCATAATTTCTGGATCTGCATTTATATTTGATTGGACGAATGTTATGTAGGAACTGAGCTAAGTTGTGAGCCTAAATGCTACCCTACTCTCCCCAGAGAAAAAAGTGGTAGAGAGAGGATTATGCTTTCTAGGTGTTGGGGAAAAGTTTGCATGTTTGTTCTTGCTATAGCCATAAAGTAAATATACTTTTATAAAAATTAATCTGATATTAAATAGTTAAATGAAATTGGGATGCTAGCAAATGGTGTGCTAAAATGGGGCAAGATAGCTAGTGGGAACTTGAGCCGCAAAGAATAGATTCTCCAAACCCTGCAAGATACCAGAAAAGCCCTGAGGGGGTAAAATGTAATAGGTCTGACCTTAAGAGACCTTATGAGCTTTGTTAAACCACCAAACTATGTTCTGCTGGCACCTCTAACTTATACATCAGAGAGCTCATTCCTTTTTTAGTCCTCAAATTTCAGGTTTAAAAAAGTGTTCATTTTGGTGGGTCTAAGAGAATGACAACTCATTTTGGAACCATTGATCCATGATGTCTTAAAAATCAAAAATAGCTTGAGATTGGGCATTGGTGGCAATCAAGTACCTTGCCGAGCATTCATTCATTCTGAGAATAAAGTGTTTGTCAACTAATCAGCATGTATCTCAACAAGCTGAAACTTGGGTTAACTTTGACTATTCATTCATTCTTTGGCATCATCATCTGTAGGTGAGAACAAGCTCTTGCCTCTATTTAACTTTAGCTGAACCCACAAACATTGTCTAATCTTGCTGGCACCTGAGGAACACTCACATATAAAAACTGGAGAGGTGACAAGTTGAAATTCCCAAGCTCATGAAATAGCTAGGAACCAACTAGCAGGGCCCATTGGCATCCTGTTAATGTAACAAAGGAATTAAAAGCTATTTACAGGATGGGGAAAGAAAGAAATTAAATTCAGTTTTGAAAATAGGTTCATCCTACTCGCTTCATATTATCTTGTTAAATGTTTCCTAGTCTTTCAAAGTCTTAGCAGTATCTTCAAGATGCTGTTGTTGATCTATCAATCAACCCAACAATATTTACTTGTTATGTGCAAAGTATACAATAGTCACTTTGGAGAATGCAGAAAAAAATTACAAAATCCCAAATACGCCCTAAAAGATTTTATGACCAAGTTGGAGAAACAAGGCAGATAAACATGAAAAAATAATTGAGTGCAAGATAATAAATATGAGTACCAAACAAGTGGCACAAACATTACATGAAACAAGATATAGATAAGTTATTAATAAGGGAAGGAACTCTATAGATTGGGATTTGAATAAGTGGAAAAAGATGGGAATTTTAGTTGTGAGAAATGGTGAGTAGCAGTAGTAGCATTAGACAGTGTGGCTATTTTACACTTTTTGGACCTGCCTAGGAGGGAGAGGGGTTTCACCAGGTTCTGTTTAGATTCGCTACCAGAGCATTATAGAAGTCAAAACCCAACATGCGAATAAGATTGTGGGAGAGAGGAAACTTGGTTCTAGATATTTGGTCATTTGTTTTAGGCTTTGAAATGAGGAAAATTTCATAATATTTTGTCAGATTAGTCATAAGAAGGACATGTTAATCAACCAACCATTTTAAAAGGGCATATGTGTGAAATATTTAATGAAGGTAAATTCACAAAACTTGGAGACTAATTTGTTATATGGGGCAAGGCAGAATGAGGATTTAAGAATAATGCCAAGGTTCTGAATATAGATGCCTGCACAGCTGGAGGTAGCCTTGACAGAAAAAAGGAATTTTTGAGGGAAGTTGGGTTTGGGAGGAAAGATACTGATTTCAGCTTGGGGTAAGTTGAGTTTGAGATGTCTATGGTATATGAAAGGCAGCTGGGTGGTAAAGCAGATAGGGTGGTGGGCCAGAGGTCAGGAAAACTCATTTTCCTGACTTCAAATCTGATCTCAGACACTTACTAGCTATGTGACCATGGGCAAGTCGCTTAGCACTGTTACACGTTTTATAGTTCCTCATCTATAAAACAAGTTGGAGAAAGAAACGGCAAACCTCTCCAGTATCTTTGCAAAAAAAGAGAAAAAAACTCAAATGGGGTCATAAAGAGTTGGACATGAATGAAACAACTGAACAACAACAACAAAATTGGTACATCAAGTTTAAAATATACAATAGGCAGTTAGAGATGCAGAGTTGAATATAAGGAGTGAGACTAGTGCTGGATGTAGGGATTTGAGTCTCTTACAAAAAAAAAATAATAAACCTATGGGATCTGATGACGTTATCATGTCAAAACACACATATAGAAAAAAGGTCCCAGGACAGAGCCTTGAGCTATGCCCACAGCTTGAGGACATGCTATGGAATATGATCATCAAAGCAAATAGAGAAAGAACAATGAAAAATATTGGAAAACCAAGAGAAAGCAGTGTCACAAAAAAAACCCTAGAAAGGATAGAATATTCAGGAGAGGGTGGCCAAGGTGTCAAATTCTGCAGAGAAAGATGAAGACTGAGACAAGATCATTATGTTTATAAATTAAGAGAGTTTGTAATTTTGGAGAAAGCAATTCCAGTTGAATGATGAAATTGGAAGCCAGAGTGCAAAGGGTTGAGAAGTGAGTGGAAGGAGAGGAAGTGAAGGCAATAGGTATAAACACTCCTCCCCTCCCCCATCTAGAATTTTGGCTGAAAAAAGGAGGAAAGCTATAGAATAATAGCTTGAGGGGATGACACAATCTAGTAAGGTCAGTGTTGTATTGCTGTTCAGAACTGGGGTTTCTTGGGCATTGTTGTAGACATCAGAGAAGGAACCAGTAAGTATGGAGAGACTGAAGAGTGGCAAGAGGGGAAGATAATAAAGGGGGCAATTTTCTATAGAAAATTGGAGAAGATGAGATCATTGGTACTAGGAAAAGGAATTGCCTTTGGTGAAAAGAACCTTTTTTTTAAAATTTCACTAGAGACTTAAGTAAAGAGAAAATAATGTCTATTAACTTCAAAATTTGTAGAAGAGAAGGTGCTCATGATAAATGATCTGTTTCCTCACTAAATGTGAGGTGAGGTTGTCAACTGGAAGAGAGAAGAGAGGCAATGGTATAGTATTCTTGAGGAAAGAAGGGAAGGTTTGAAATAGTCTGGAGGATGGGGATAGATAGTCAACTAGAGAAATATAAAAGGTTACAGTCCAGTTGCTATTAAACAGTATTAATTAGTAATGGGCCTAGTCAGTTCAGTTTCATGATTTCCTCTACCCCCACTCTACAACACAAGAGTTAGAGGAGAGGAAGAATTCAAGATGGGGCTTTGGCAAGGTGTCAATAAGAAGAGGGACAAGTGAATTAAAAGCAAAAGACAATCTAGATTTGAAGTGGTAAACTGTTACATAGAGATTATGAAGGGGGAGAAAGTAAAGTTAGAATAGGAATGAGAGAGATATAGAGATGTTTGTGAGGCACAGAGAGCGAAAGCACTTAGGAAGATGAAGAATAAGTTTATTATGGATAAGGCATAGAAAGAATTGACTGAAGGGAAATTATGGTCTGAAAGAGGGATTTAGATTCTATTGGGTTGCTAACTTCCTGTTTTCCTGAGCTTTGCTGTGCATCACTCAACTTTATGCAGGTCAATAAATCCATCATCAGATATTTGAGACCTAGAAAATTATGCTACAGGAACCTAGATATAGTCATGACAGAAAAGTGATAAAAGACAAGAATCCAGTTATTTGGAGAAAGAAATGTCTGTGTTGGAGCAGGACCAAGACCAAAAAATCTAAAATTTTGTTGATATGGTGCCCTACTAATACAAACTTTATCTCTTGTGCCTATGGATGTCAGGATTGGTCAAAGAGTCTAAGGCTTTAGGTATCAGTTACTAGGGTTGGAAAGACTTGGATGTCAAAATAATTCATGTATATATATACACACGCCTATGCCAATGCTTATGTCTATACATATGTCTATGTCTATTTCTATATCTATATTCATGTGCAGAGAAAAATAAAGACATATAATATATACATGTGCTTACACATGTATAGACAGGTGATACAGTCCCCTTCTCCCTAGAACCACAGCTACAGAAGACACAAGAAAGAAAGTTCGTACCACTAAAGTCCTTAACCCCCCGTCAAATGTCTCACTGTCAGACACAATTATTTTTTCAAAGAAAAGATACTAAAAATATGCAGTACCATTTGTTTTGCTACTGCACTGTAAGGACCACTGTATCTTTCCATTTGACTTGTAGTTGAAACTCCTAAATATTTTGCCTCTCCTTATTAAACAGTGAACTTCCTGAGGGAATAGACTGTCTTGGTTCATTTTGTTTTGTTTTTATTTGTATCCCCAGACACAATAAAATGTTTTCTATATAGTAAGTGCTTAATAAATTTGTTTTCATTCATTCATCTTAGTTCCAAAATTCTTTTAGCTCCATCCTTTATTCATTTGCCTACTTGGTCATTTGTTGAACCTTCCTTACCACTTTTCAACTCCAAGTGACCCCACCACCACCCACCTCCTTTGATCAACTTTCCAAGATGTCAAATACTGCTAAAAAAAAAGTCATTGAACAATATCAAGTGGGTCCAGTACAAACATATGCTACATAATATCAACTAAGCCTGTGTGGCAATTTTTTTATTCATCTCTTATTGATTCTCTATACTATTCTTCAAACTTTTCCTCTCTCTTCAAGTCCTGCTCTTCTTCCCACTCTCAGAAAATTATATCACTTCCAATTCCAATGACAGTTTTGAGGCTGCTTGAGCTTCCTCATTTTCCCTTTCCACACCTTAAATCTTTCTTTACCTATTATCTTCCTCTTTCTTTCCTCCTTCTAACCAGTGCCATAGAAATAGCTCTCTTTGTTGCCAAGTTTAACTCTTCTCCCTGTGTCCTTGATCTTTGACCTTCAGGACCTTGATGTCTTGATAATACTCACTCTGTCATCTCAACTTCTCTTTAAATTCTGTATACAAATGTGCCCAGGACTCCTTACCTGGAAAAGAAATGTCCATTGGCCTTGCCAATTTCTCTTATTTTTCTTCCCCTTTACTGAAAAAAGAAAAATCCTAGGCAGATTAATCTACATTCATACCTCTATTTCACCACCATCCACTCACACAATCATAGAATATCAGGTTGATGCCATTCAGATGTCATACTGTCAACAGTTCTATGAGCAGGAATTCGCAGCAACCAGCTACTACTAGAAGATGCCTAGTGATGGGAGAATTTATTACCTTTCAAGAAAGTTCATTCTTTTTTTGAACAACATACTTGATTTAGAAAGTATTTCTTTTTATCATTAAGCCAAAATATGTTCTTCTGCAGCCTCCTCTCTTGCTCCTACTTTCATTATCTGGGACAAAGCCAAATAAGTCCAATCTTGTTCTGCCTTATGTGACAACCTTTCAAATACTTGAGTGTAGTTGTGGTGTCTCACCCATCTTCTCTTCTTCAGAGTGAATTTTCTCCATTCCTTCAATCAATCATTTTATAGCTTTGAGTTCCTTTGGCATCCTTGTAACTCTCTATTAGACATGCTTCAGCTCTCCAAGGTCCTTAAAATTTGACTCCCCTTGTAAAACACAATACTCTAGATGAAGTCTGACCAGGGCAGAATATGACAGGGCTATCACTTCCCTCCATCTGGAATTTAGTTTCTATAGAAGAAGCCTAAAAATGCATTTATTTTCTTGGCCACTGTTGATTCATAATCAGCTTGAAGTCCATTACAACCTCCAAGGTTTATTTTTTTTTGTTTTTTCTCCCCATATTCATCCAACACCTACAAGTGAACTTCTCCCATAGAATACCCCTAATGCCATCCTGTTTAGGAACACTAGTACCCTTCAGGAACTGATATATTACCTCTTCCTTAGTTCCCATTGTCATTGACTTTTCATTAGATTCTAACACTGCTAGCCACCTCTTCCCCCTCAAACCCCCCCCCCAATTTAGCCAACAAGTATTTGTTCAAGCTCTTATTACTTCTTTCCTGGAACATCTTCACAGCATTCAACCTAGTCTTCCTGGCTCCACTCCTCCCAAAGTAATCACATTAATCACAGGTTTATCAGATAACTCCCTGCTTCAGAAACATTCAAGGGCTCCCCAAGGTTTATAGAATAAAATGGAAGATTCTTAGTTTAACATGCAAATACCTTCTCAGCTTATTTAATGTTACCCATTTTCATAGACTCTGCCTTCTATCCAATCTGACTATGAATCCTCACCTAATCTGCTATCTTCCATCTTCATACATTTGCATATGTCATCTTCTCCAACCCTTCAACCCCATGTCTTCACTTTTTCTGCTATTGTAATTCTTTCCTTCTTCCAAGATTCAACTCAGATGCCACTTTCTCCATTGAGCCTTCAACATCCCCCAGCTAAAGCATTCCCTTTCTCCCTAAATTACTAAAGTCTTTTCTGTTTAATCTATAAATGTAATTCTTATGCATGCTGAGAGGTAGTGTGAAATAATAGATAGACAGCTGGCCTCAGATTCAGGAAAACCTTACTTCAAGTGCTGCTGCCACTGCTGTTTGTCCTTCATTCTCAGAGAGGACCATGACATCAGGAAGGAGATGCCGTGACATGCAAGTGAATTTGATTTGAGTGAGGGAGGGTTGTGGAAAATCACCAGGATGCATTGGAGGACATTGGCCTTTTCAAGACTATCTTCAACAAGTCTCAGTTTGACTGAGACAAAGCCCATTCAACGATTAAGACTTTAATAAGAAAAGAGGCAGAGAATGGCCTCTTTAACCTCTTCCAAAAAAAAATTGATGTGGGAGGGGAAGACCCTCAGGGTTTCTGGCCAAAATAGAAACAATTGTTATTTACATTCATTTCTGAGACAAACTGGGCCCAAACAATGACAAAGGAGGGTTTAGCCTGGGACTTATTGTTGGCCAATCAATGAGAACAAGAATGATTTGTCATTAAAAAAATATTCAGAGGTGAGGATTTACATTCTCTTTGGACAGAGCACCCACCTTCTGACATCTTATACTGTCTGGGTGACTGAGTAAATCGCTTAGCTTCTCAGTACCTCTAAGAAACTATCTGATACTAAAAACTGCAGAGAAGATATTGCTCTCTCTTGGTATAGAGAAGTTCCTTCTGTTATCAAAGTTACACAACTGGTAAAAAGAAAACTACCCCTATCATTTTCTAAATGTATTAAAATTATTTTGTATGTTTTATTCCTCCACCAGATCTTATAAGAATAAGAATGTCATATTTTTCTATTCTCAATCACCAGTTTAGTGTCCAGCTGCCAACACACAGATAGTTAATAAAATAGATGCTTAATAGATGTTTAAAATATTTTTAAAATATATATTCAGCAAAATCTTGTTGAATTGAACTGAGGCTCCTTGAAGTTAGGAATGGTGCCTTACTCTATTTGTATCTACTACATTGCCTTGCACACGTAGGTGTTAAACATGATTGTTGAATGAATGAATGAGACGTCAAAGCTATATTCAGATACCTGAAGAGCTATCATGTAAGATGGAGCAGGCAAGTTCTGTGTTGTTCTAGAAGGCATAACAGGGACTATGTTAGCATCTCAGTTGACATAAAAAACAAGTATGAACATGTCTAACAAAGAAATTGATGCCTCATAAAGTTGTGACCTCCTTATCCTTAGAAGTATTCAAATAGAGGGTGAAGACATATGAGGCATGCTCTATTTTGGATTTATGGATTGGATGGGAGGTCAGATTTGACCTCAAAACATATGAAGCTGTTCTATCTCTTATATTCTATGATTCTCAGAAGGAAGTGGGTTGACAAGGATTATATTCTGTAAACCAATTTCATCAGAGTGCTGTGTTTTGACCTGAAATATGGAGGCATTTTTCTGAAACAATAAGACACCCTCCTTCCCAGCACAAGAATTTCCCTGGAGGAATTCTCTAATGTTGGCACTTATTGAAATAAGGTTTTGGCAATATCAACAGGCCCAGAGCAAATTTACCCAGACTCCATCTGTTTTATTTCCTCTTCATCACCCCAACATATTTCCTTTAGCCAACATGAACCACTTGGCCCTATTAATTAGTTAGAATTATTGTATATTTATCTAGATTCCCACCTCTTTAATACCCCTCCTCCCTTCTATTATAGGTTAGGCTGTTGAAATGCTTGCACAGTAAGGGTAGAATTCATTTCAATATAGTTCTTGGCTGAAGCATCAACCACAGATGTTGGGTTATTTTTTATTGTAATGTCTTTAAGAATGACAAAGGAATGTGGAGAGGGAAGTGAAACCTGCAAAGTGAAACACACATGTTGAAGCTATCCTCTAACTTGCTCCTCTTTTCTTGCCTAAACATAAAGGCCTTTGGGGGAAATTTGAAGGTCATGTCCCTTGTTCAGAAACAGTCTCACTGTTTTCAAAGACTAACTTCCGAGGTCCTCTGTATAATCACAATTTTTCTAGTAAATATATAGGCATGTTGCATTTAAAGAAAACCCCATAGAGATAATCCTGGAAAGATGGCAGATTATGAGGTCTTCTAGGAGTGACCTTCCCCCAACACACTAAGACCAAAAACAGCTCCCAAATTTAGAAAACTTCTCAACTGGAAGAAAAAAAAAATACTTGAAAATACCTAATAACAATTATAATAGCTGGCATTTATATAGTGTTTTAAGGTTCACAAAGTGTTTTACATATATTATGTCATTTGATTATCACAACAATCCTATTAAGTATCCCCATCTTACATATTTGGAAACTGAGAAAGAGAGACTCACTAAGGGTCATTCACCTTGTAAATGTCTGATACAGGATTTGAACTCACTGTTTCCTGACTCCAAGTCCAACAGTTTACTGATTGTGCCATGTAGCTGCCTCAATAAGGAATTCTTGCAAAAAAAAAAAAAAGAAAAAGAAAAAAGAACAATCAACTGAAGACCAATTCACTAGCCCTTTGTTCCCAGTGTTCTTAACATTCCCAGTCCTCCTTTCTCAAAGTATAAATGGGCCAAGGATTTTCATTGCCCCATTACCCATGAGCCTGCTAAAGTTTTTGACAGAGCTTTCATAGTCAACCTTTATTTTATTTTATTTTATTTTGCAATTGTCAAGCCACGCTTCTAAATAAAAGGGAAAGAGGAGGCACTGACACACTGGCCTTCTCTGCCTGCTAACTTATCTCTTGCTGGCCCAGTGCAGCCCATGACCTGCGTATCTGTTATAATTTTATTTATCCAGTCTTTAAAGTTAATACAGACACTAGATAGCATAGAGAACTCCACTACAAAGAGGAATTAAGGCCAGTGAACATGGCCAGCTGAAGGCTAGAGAAAAAGGAAAGAGGCAGCTATGAAGGATTGTGATGCCAGGCATATAAGAAAGAGGAGAAAAAAGAGGGAGGAAATCATAAATTCATTGATGATTAAAAGTAATTCTTGCTGATGGAAGTAAGCAGCTGGTGGGAGTGGGAAAGGAATTGAGAAGAGATCCAAATGTGAGGACTTTTTGGGACACCTGGGAGCATCCTGGGAGACCCTTCCCCAACTTCTTTGTGACCAGCTCCAGGGGGCCAGTTCAAAGACCAAAGAGAGTCAGATGCAGAATGGGCAGAAAGAATGATGAAGCCTAGACGACTGGAAGTGTTAAAGGTATCATCTGAAAGCAAAAGACATCATTCAAAGATGGGTTTTATAACTACTCACTCAAAAGAGGTAGAAATTTCTAGAGAAGGAGCACAAATTTTCTGGGGTTTCTGAAGAGAAATGATTGACAGTAAGCATAGTGAAACTTCATAGGAAAATCAGCAAAGTGATTAAGAAAGATAAAAACTCGTTGAGGAAGATAAATGAGCAATCTATCATCACTAAACTTCACAACAAAGGCAATTGAGACAAAGTCTGCTAGGGAAGGGGAAGATAGTGTGACAAATTCTAGAAAGCTTTCTGAAATGACATTGGAAAAATGAGAATTTCCACACTGGTTCACAGTAACAATCAAAGGAAAGCATATCAAAACCAAAAACAAACAAACAAACTCAACAGATATTAGAGCATTTGGAACAGCTAGGTGGTTCAGTGGATAGAACTCCAGCCTTGGAGTCAGGAGGAACTGAGTTCAAATCCAGTCTCAGACACTTGACACTTCCTAGCTGTGTGTGGTCTTGGGTAAGTCACTTAACCCCAACTATCTCAACCCCCCCCAAAAAAATTAGAGCATATAACAAAGAAATCAGAAGTTTAATGAGAGACTAGAGAAAATAGTAAGAAAGAACAATCTTCATATCAGTAAATTTTAAAAACTGCATAGTACTAAAATAGAATACAAAATTCCAGAGACAAATGGGAAATATAATGGAAAAAAAATTAAAAGCAACTAAGATTGAAAGAACACATGAGATCTCTCTAAAATATGAACAATGAACTTGAAGGAAGGTGTAAAGAGATAATCCAAGAATGATAGGTCTCTCAAAAAGAAGTCACCAAAAAAATAGAACCTGAATAAAGATAAACTTTCTAGATACATTGGAAACAGACATCAAAGTTGAGATTCAGATAATGCACAAAATACCAATGGAAAGAATACACACATTTTCATAACCAAAGAACACTGAAAAGAAGCTAATCTCTTTCCTTTGATTAAAATGTAATAAGAAAATTAGCCTTTATACTTTTCAAATTGCTCAAACATCTTGGCCAGGTCCACTGTTTTTGATAGTACATATCTTTGTATTTCAAAGTCTTGATCCAAGTCTTATTTTCTCAACAGGAATGTTTGAAGTACTCCACTTAATTAAAAATACATTTTCTCCCCTCTATAATTATGTTTTCTTTTTCAGGATAAGTTGTTTTTGATTATAAACTTTATTTTAAAATTTTTCCTTTTGTTTTGTTGTTTTCTAATTATCTCTTTGTGACAGGGACATGGTCTATATCACCTCTAATATCATCGTATGATACCCTTTGACCCAGCAATACCACTTCTATGTCTGTATCTCAAAAAGATCATAAAAATGGGAAAAGGACCCACATGTACAAAAATAGTTATAGCAGCTCTTTCTGTGGTGGCAAAGAATTGGAAATTGAGGGGATGCCCATCAACTGGGGAATGGCCGAGCAAGTTGTGGTATATGAATATAATGGAATACTATTGTGTTATAAGAAATGATGAACAGGCTGACTTCAGAAAAACCTGGAAAGACTTGCATGGTCTGATGCTGAGTGGAGTGAGCAGAACCAGGAGAACATTGTACACAGTAACAACAACATCGTGCAATGACTACTTTGATAGACTTAGCCCTTCTCAGCAATGCAAGGATCTAAGATATCTCCTAAAGTCTCATGATAAAAAACACTACACACATCCAGAGAAAGAACTATGGAGTTTGAATGCAGATCGAAGCATACTATTTGCTCTTTTTTTTCTTCTGTTTTGTTTTGTTTCCTCTTTCTTGTGGTCCTCCTATTGGTTCTAATGTTTCCTTACATCATGACTAATGTGAAAATATGTTTGATAGGAATGTATATATAGAGCTTGTATCAGATTGCATGTAATCTTTAGGAGAGAGGTGGGGAGGGAGGAGGAGAAAAATTAAAACTCAAAAGCATGTGGAAGTGATTGTTGAAAACTAAAAATAAATTAATAAAAATAAATATCATTGCATGGAATAGCTAAGTTCAGGTCTTGTGTCCCATTAGCAAACCTAGAGTAGAACTATGTTATATCAATGATAGGTCTTGTCTCCACTGAAATCGAGAAGTTTCCGTTCTTTGATCTCTACAAAAAAGAATGCTTGGAACTAGGCCCTGCTTTCTCCCATCATCATTCTTTTGGTTATAGTTCTATTCTGGAGTCAGAAATTATCTGCTGCTTGGTACTAAGACCCACCCACTGCATTACTCTGTACCATCCTTTGTCTTCTGCATCTTAACCAATAAGTAGCACTACCCTTGTCATTTTCCTTGGACAGTCAATTCCTGGAAATTTATGATTTCTGGCTTAATTCTCTGTGTTGGCTTAATCTAGAAGATACTGGTTTCAGTCTAGTCTCATAGAGCTGTCCCTAGGTTTTTGGTTGGATCCTAACTGACCATTTTACCATAAAGTCACATACCCAGAAATCTGTAGCTTAAGGCCTCATACCTCGGGCTTTGACACCCGAGCAGCTCCGTGGAAATTGTTCCTAGTTTGAAGTCAATCTCTAGGATATTCACAGACTCTAGGTAAAATAACATTAACCCACTTTCCTTTTACTGTCTCCAACCATAAGGTCTCAACTCCTGGAGCAGTTCTTACTTCACATCCCATCCCTTGGTATAGTAATTTGTGGGATACAGGAGTTCCTTTCATTTTAAAATTTCACTTGAAATTTTTCTTCATTCTTACTATGCCAAGAAATATGAGCATGCTTGAAACCCTTCACATCATCAACTTAACTGCCACAACATAGCAATGATTTAATTATATATGTGTGTGTCTGTCTATCTCTGTATTTGTGTGTGTAGCCAAATTTAAGCAGATGCATGATGAATATTGACATGTGTGATAGATAACAGATAGATGAAATGATAGTCAAGGCTAGGGATCCAGGAAAGTCAGCATGAGGGTCAAGATTTTGCTGGAGTGCATAAAAAATTGTTGAGGAAGTAGAGAAGTTGAGAAAGTGAGTTGAGTTGATGTCAGCTGATGTCATTTTGTTGCTTCCTACATTTGAGCATGAAATGTGCAAGGTCAACATTAAACAATCTTTGTGTGAAAGTTAAAAGTACCATATTGCTTCTATATCTCAACATTATTCATTTTGGCAAATACAACATAATGAGCTGATTCCCTCCCCCTCCCCCTCCTGCCCAGAAAAGAAGTATTTAAAGTAGAAATAACTTACAGATATGATTAAAATCATTTGATATATTCAATAATTAAATCTGTAAACTTTTTATCTTTATTTTTTATTTGATTTATCTGATTTTTATCTTTATTTTCTGATTGTGCTTTGAACTGCTTTGAAGAGAAAATTCACTGGAGTAGCTCAATCTGGTAAAAACACAGAAACAATAGAGATAAATTAAGAAGAAATATAGAAACACAAAGTAAAGCCCCAAATCCAGGAAATGTGATCCAGCATATTTAATATTATCATTCACATGTGCTTTTATTGATGGGGGGGAAAGACACTGTATTTGCTTTTTACAAATGCTTTATTTGCAGATGGCATGAAACCTTAAAGTGTACATACAGAAGATGTTGAGAAGATAGTGGATTTTTCCACACCAAATTAGATGTTTTTTTTCTAAGAAAAAACAAGCAACGACAAATTTGAGATATTAAGAGGAATGCTCACGTCACGTGTAGAACTGCTAAGCATAAAAAGCCTCCTTCTGTAGAGAAACAATAATAGTTATTCATATGATCTAAAATATACTGGAATGAATCTTAAGCAAAGCATATTTAAATGGTTCTATTTGCAGATACTATGATGGAAGGAATGCATCTAAAATCTTTAGGGTCAATGAATTCAGACACAAAAATCTAACTCCCTCATAAATGGATGAAGAAACGGTTGTAATTAAAGATGCTAACTCAATCATAATATTTTTGTTTAAATTTCCATAATGGAATATGTAGAACTTTATAAGCCTATGGATAGGAATGCTACATCAATAGAATTTAAAAATATATTCATTCATATCATTTTTTTATATCACTTTCATTTTCAACTTTTTTTTTCTCCTCTCAGTCAATAGCTTCCCTTCTTATCCTGTTGCATTATTTTTCAGCAAATGTTTTCCAATTTTGTGGAATTTAAATTACCTATTTTATATTTTTTATTTCCTCTATCCCTTATTTGTTTAAGAATTCTCCTCTTACAATAGCTGTGAAAAGTACTTTTTATCTTATTCTCTTTTCCTCTCTCTCTTTTTCTCATCTCTCTATTATATGGCATGACCCTTGAAAATTAAGTTACATATACATTTAGCTTATTTTGTATGCATTATAAGATGTTGATCTGAACCTAATTCATATTCTCAGATTTAGATTGTTGAGACTTTCTGCCAAGATGGTTGCCTGAATACCCAACTTCCTCATACCTACTATAGCAAATTGCTTAAGCTCACATCAAATAAAATAATTATTATTAAGAAATCCAATAAACAACTACAGTAAGGCATTTTTCTACCCCAATCCTGGACCATTAGCCAGAAGTTAAAAGACAATACAAATGGTGGACACTCAAGTTAAAGTGGCCTTAGGTTCCCCACTCCTGGATCCTTGGAGGTAGAAGTCAGCATAAGAATCCAGCAGATACCAGGCATGACCAAACAAGACTGACTATCTCACCCCAAAACACATCAGGGTTTGGAGTCTGACTCTGGAATAAATCCCCAATCCAGGAACTAAAGCTAGAGACATGAGTAAATCAAAGTAAAAAGATTAAAAAAAATAAAAATAAAAATAAAAAACAAAACATTGACCTATATAAAAATTAGTACAAGGTCAGAGATTGCCCAAAAAAGAAAGAGTAACCTTACAACAACTTCAGGCAGAGACTCAAAAAAAAAATCTAATTTTTGAATTATGAATTCATGAATTCTACATGAACTCTTAGGAAGAAGGAATCAGGGAATTTAAAAAGTGAAATAAAAGTGCTGTAGGAAAAAATGAGAAGGATAAGAATAATTAGAAGAGAAAGAAGAGAAAGAGAAACCTTAACCAGACTATTAGGTTCCCTAAAAATGAAAATAGATGAAAGAAAAATCAATGAGCCAATAAGACAGCAAGAAATATTAGAACAAAGTCAGAAGATTGAAAATATAGAAATGAGGAAAATTAATTTTAATGCTGTATCATTAATTATTAATATTTATTTGTAATATTCCCTTCTCCATTAAAAGGTCATCTCTTACACTAGCTTAAAGAGAAGCCCCTCCCCAGCCAATTCTAGCTAAGGAATGTCATAGCATTGTGTCTTCTCAGGGCATCTCTTCATTAACTAGGTTGGGCTGGACCCCACTCAACTTGGAATCTGAGTTCTGTTTGATCTATAAATAGGACCCAGCTTGAGTTAGATCCAACCTCATGGGTGATGAGTTTCCATCCTTGTTCCTTCATTAGAGTTTGGGGTAACCTACCTCATGAAAAAGAAATGAAGGCAGAGAGATGCTGATCTGAGAGGAAATCCTTGCTTGGATTTCTGGAGGCTGCTCAAAGCTCATGACCAAGACTCATTTCTCAGCTTACCTTCCTCCTTCAAAGCTGTGGTAATCAGAAGGGGATCAGAGCTCTTAGCTTACCACCTCATTAAGTGTCAGTCAATTAAAGCTGCCTTTTTCTGGTCAGGGGATAACCCAAGTCATGAAGACAGGGGCATTTCAGATGATCCAAGACCCTGTGTCTTGGTCTTTGATGACCAAGAGAATCATTGATTATTAATGTATTGATTATTGGCTAACCAAATTAATAAATTGATTTGTAATACCCAGAAACTTTATCTTTTGGAATTTTACACACAACAGAAGAAAATGTAAACTATTTTATATCAAAAATAAGCAACCTAAAAATAGATCAAGAATATTAATTTAAAAATCTTTAAACTCTTTGAAAAACATGACAAAAAAACCTGGAAATTATATTGATAGAAAAAAAGTTCTATTTCTTACTTACAACATCGCTAATGTGAAAATATGTTTAATAGGAAGGTATATGTGTAACCTATATTAGATTATACACCGTCTTGGGGAGGGAGAGAGAAAACTTTAAAACTCAAAAGCTTATGGAAGTGATTGTTGATAAATCAGAATAAATTAATAAAAATTAATAAAAAAGAAAAAAGAAATGAAAACTGTCTAGTTCTATTAGAACCAGAGGACTAAGCAAAGATTGTAAGAATCCATCAATTACCTCCTGAAAGGAATCCCCAAAAGCAAAAGTCCTGTGAATGCCATAGTCAAAATCCAGAGTTCCCATTTCATTTCCATTCTGTTTGAGTTGGCCTCTTATTAGTGGGAATAAAACAGATTCTTAAAAATTGGTGTGCTTAAAATTCATAACTCCATCCAATCCTGATGTCTATGATGACTGGGATCTACAGGACAAGAGATTGAATAAATTAAAGATCTGTGTGTTAGGTACCAAAGTATGTACTAATAGCTGACTATTTGCCTCAATCCATAAAATCTAGGCTCAAATCCTACCTCAGATAGTTCTCAGCCAAGTGGCTTTGGGGAAATCACTTATGTCTCAATCTCAGTTTCTTCATCTGAGAAATAAGGATAGAATAACTATCTCTCATGGTTGTTGTGAGGATTAAGAGCAGAAAAAAAATGTGTGTAGAGAATTTTGGAAGCTATATTTAAGGTTTTATATAATAATTAGCATTTATCCAGCACATTAAGATTTGCAATGCCTCATTCGGCTATAATGTATCTGAGGTGAGATTTGTACCCCTGTCTTCTCCAACAGTCTTACTATACCTCCTACCTGTCATAAGCTTTCATTCATAATGAGTCACACTGGTCCCAGGGTATATTTCTACTTCTGAAACATGACTTTTGTTAGATAAAAGTGGTCAATGTAAAGTATTTTGAAGATTCCTCTATTTCCCCCCCCCCTTTATCTGTAGGCTTTAAATGGTCAACTTTTGAATCTAAAGAGGCAGTCCAACATACGGGGAAGACAATTGGTCTTTGTATCTGGAGATGGGTCATATTTTAGGCTCTGAAACAGAAATAGCTTTGTATCCAAAAGTTACTCCAACTGTTGTTCTCATTCAATTAAATAAGCATTTATTAAGTGCCTATGATAAGCCAGCCACTGTGCTGCATGTTAGAAACAAAAAAAAAAAGGAAAAGGAAAAACTCAATCAATAAATATTTATTAAATGTCTAATATCTGTTTGAAAGAGTTCCTTCCCCCAAAGAGCTTACCTTCTATTGGGCAGAAGCAAGATGCAAATATAAAGTAAATACAAAATAAATAGAGGGTAGTTAGAATACCAACAATCAAGAATAAATACCTCATACTGAGGTAGAAACTGAGCTGAACCTTGAAAACAGATAAAAATTCAGAGGCAGAAGTGAGGAGAGAAGAGAATTCCATATACAGAGGGCAGCCTTTGCAAAGGTATAGAAGCCAGAGAGGGAATGTCAGGTATGGGGAAAAGAAAGTTGGCTGATTTTAATGGCTACAGTACAAGATGGTGTGTCTGTAGTGGGAGGGGGAGAGAAGGAAGAAGAGGAAGTAGTATATGTAATCTCTAGAAAGATGGTCTAGAGCCAAATTGTGATGGTCTTGAAATTCCAAACAAGCATAAGAATAGTTATACTGTATCTCACAGACTTGCTTTGAGGAAAACACTTTGTAATCTTTATTCTTTTTTCTCCTGGGCCTAGGTATTAAGCTTGCAGCTCTCAGACTTTCCAGGATGTTCAGTGCTTTGTGGACTCTTAGAAAGGAATAACCAGAGTTATTCATTCATTCATTCATTCATTTATTCACTTATTCATTCATTCATTCATTTGTTTGTGTGTTAATTCATTTATTTCTGCATTTAGGTTAACTCAGAGGCAGTTTTTAGGGGAGGGGAAGAGCTCCTGGGCAGACAGTACTGTTGCATCAAAACATTAGAAAGCCACTGAAAAAATGTTGAGTCATATGGCAAGTTGTGAAATTTTAGGATACAATTGTTATTAAGGAGACCTGGGGGTTTTTCAGGCTTTATGAAGAAGACCTTATGAGAGAGATTAAGGTTACAATGTGATTCAGAGAGTGGATAGGGTACATTGTCACTGTATTGTAAAGGACCTGGAAGATGACACAATCCATTTTCTCTTTATCTCTCTCTTTATTATGAGAAAAGACACTAAGATGTTTGAAAACTTGGGGGGGGGGACAATGGGGAGGAATTCTGATTTTGTTTTATTTTTAATATCCTTATGCATACTATATTTGTTGTTGTGGTGGTGGTGATTATTGTTATTTTATTGATGCCTTTGGGGAATATATCATATCCATTGAATCCTCTTAGCACAAAAATAAAATAAAAGAAGTAAAACTGACCAACAAAACTACAGCATTTCACAGCAGGTAGAATCTTCTGGATGTTCTCATACTTCTCTCTTTGCCTAAAATCAGGAAATATATTTCATTATATATTCTCTAGAACCAAGACTTGTCGAATCATCTTAGTTTGGTTGGCTTTTAGTGTGTTTTTATTTACATATTAAGGTCATTGTGTAAATTGTTTTCCTCATTCTATTTCACTCTACATCAATCTATATAAATCTTTTAATTTTTTTCTGAATTCCTAATATCTTAATTTTTATGGTACAATATAATTCCATTCCATTCCTATACCACAAATTGTTTTCAAAGAGAATTTCTGAAATATATTATTACAAAAGACTTTGTCGATCCTAATAAGCCAGTTTGGGTCATTTTAGAAACAACAGAGGAACTCATGGTTCCTATTCTACAAACGGCTGAAATCATGCATCATTTTCCCCTTTTATTTCTTCCTTCAGAAAATAAAATGTCTGGAATAAAGAACCTTCAATTTGGAGCAACTCAACAGAATGGAAAAGAAAGGAAGAAATGGAGGAAAAAAGGGAAAAGATTTTGGATTTGCAGAGATGCTGGGCCTGATTGTCTTTCCATTACCATAGGCTCTGCTTAACCAAGGTGCCTGTGATATGTGTGACTAAAATGAACATAACCAACCTTGCTTCCAGCACTCTCAGTCTTGGCATGTGGTTTCTTTGCTGGCTTTTAGCTCCCTTGTCCTAATTAAGCTGCCTGTTGCTAACCTTCACCCACCACTTGAAATGAAATAGCCACCTGGATGCCTCTTTTCTTTTGTCTCCTAAAGAAATACAGAAAGTCACAATGGGAGAACTTGGATTAAAACTATAGTTTTCCTGACTGAAGCTGAGGACACATTTCCCCTCACACGTTTGGTGGCTGTCAACATTTTGAACAGGATTCAGGAACTTGTCCTTGGAGTCCAGTGTGCCTAATGTGACTTAATGTGTTCATGGCAACATTAACATAAGAAACCTTCCTCTAGCCTTGCTCCTCCTCTACTTCCCCCCTCAAAAAAAAAAAGCTGCCATAGAAAATTCTTTTAAAAAAAAAAACCTTCTGCATTATGAAGTCAAGATTCCACGGGTCATTGTTTTCCTTTTCAAAGACTCTTGGCAGTTTTCTTTATCAAATGTCAGAATGCCATATGAATAGTTGCTCCCAACTGATTGGAGATTGGCCATCTGTAATAATAAAATTTCAAATAACCAGACTCTTCATACTCTGCCTAGAATCACTTCTGTGAGAAAAATGTAAATCACAGAACACACTCATAAGAGCATGTATTTTTTTTTTCAGAGCTTTGAAAGGAGTGTTCTTAGAGTCAGGATACCTTCAGTCCAATAGTCTATACCTTCCTTATTAGACTAATGACACTGATTCATTTCAAGATCCTCAATCATCAAAGTGAGGACTAAATAATTAAACTACTAAACTTTCCAAGGTAGGTAACCAATGACAATTTACAATTGTAATACAAATTACAAATGTTTTCAACAATAACAGTCAAATAGAATGAAAGCCTTTTGAAGTCAGGAACTGTTTTCCTATTGTTTTTCTATCTCTAGTGCCTAGGACAGGGCCTTCCTTGCACAGAGAACATACTCCCTCTCTCTCTCTCTCTCTCTCTCTCTCCATATATATGTGTGTGTGTGTGTGTGTGTGTGTGTGTGTGTGTGTGTGTGTGTGTGTGTGTATGTGTGTATATGTATATATGTATGTGTATATATATGTATATGCATATATATATGTAAAATTATTATTATTTTGTCAGAAAATAAACATAAGCCGCTGGTTGGAATCCTCTTTTTGGTATTTAAAACCCTTTATAACCTTGCTCCTTCCTATATTTCTAGTCTTCTAATTCTTTATAAACTCCATCCCCTCACTCCTCTACCCCACTGGTGAGAACCAGTGATGCTGGTTTCCGTCTGTTCCTAACATGAGATACTCCCTCTCTCAGCTCTGGACATTTTCCCTGGCTATCCCCAATGCCTGGAATGCTCTCCCTTCTTATCTTCTTTTTTTTTTTTTGGCTAGGCAATGGGGTTAAGTGACTTGCCCAGGGCCACACAGCTAGTAAGTGTAATGTGTCTGAGGTCAGATTTGAACTCAGGTCCTCCTGAATTCAGGGTCAGCACTCTATCCACTGCACCACTTAGCTGCCCCTTATCTTCTCCCTCTGACTTCCTTGAATTCATTCAAGTCCTAACTAAAAGCCTACCTTTTACAAGAAGGCTTTCTTGATCCCCCTTAATATTAATGGCTTGCCTGTACTGATTATTTCCATTTTATCCTGTATGTATTTTGTTTATACATAGTCCTTTGCATGTTGTCTCTTATATTAGACTATAAATTCCTTGAGAGCAAGGACTGATTTTTCCCCCTTCTTTCTTTGTATTCTTAGTGCTTAGCACAGTGCCTAACATAGCAACTGCATAATAAATTCTTGTTGACTTGACTGGTTAACCCTAAGTAAACCAGAACCTTAGTTTAGTGAAATAAATTTTTATACTACAATCTATTCAGAGTATATCTTTTAAAGAGTAAGTATAGATTTAATAATGATGGGTTCATAATATTGAAGACTTGGAAGATATCAAAGACACGAATTTTCTAGTTTGGGGTGTTGTTTTGTAGGTTCTTGACTAATTCCTTTAGAAAATGGTTTCTCTGAAGTTCTCTGAGAATAGAATTTGTTAAATCTCAAAATTGGAAGGAACCTAGGAAAAACATTCCTGAATATAAATCTCCTCTACCAATTTTCAACCTGTTTTTAAAACTCCACTAGTAGGAAACCCATGTCGTCTAGGGGCAGCCAATCCATTTCAGTTTTATTTATATCAAACTATAAGTATCTTTTTTTTCCCATTCTCATTCATTAGTCTATTTGGCTTTTCTAAGAGTCAACCAAAGCAAATTCAATCCATTTTCTACAGAATATTCTTTCAAATATTTGAAAACAGTTATGTACACCAACACCTTGAACCTCAATCAAAATCTTCTCCAAATTAATCATTCCTTATTGCTTAAATGGATCCTCATGGCCTAGTTCAAAGTCTCTTCACTTTCCTAATTACACTCTTCTGAGCCATTGCCAGATATGGTTTGCCCATTGCAGAATGCTACAAAACTAACTTCTTGGTTCTGGTGATTACGTATTTACCCTAGCATATTAATTTTTTGGCTTCATTGTCTCACTGCTGACTCATTGTGATGAGCATGCAGATAGCCCAAATCCTTAGTCTTTTTTTTTTCACATGAACTCTCTACCTATGTTTTCCCAATTCTGTATTAATTTAGTTGATTTTTTTAAACCCAAAGATAAACTTTAACACATCATCCTTTCACATTTTTACTGTATTAGATTTAGACCATGATTTCAACCTAGATATATTTTTGGATCTTAATTCTGTTATAAAATTTCTTAACTATGCCTCCCATCTTCATATAAACTGTAGATTTGATAAGAATATTATCTTTTCCTCCATCTAAGTCACTGATTAAACAGTTGAACACAATAGGTACGTTGTGATCTGAGGGGGAAAAATCTCTGCTTTCAAGCCTCCAGTCTTTCTGGCACCAAGAGTTCTTGGCTCTCAATACACTCTTTTTTCCTACCTGGTACCCACTTTCTTCTCAGGAATCTGGTAAGGATCTTCCATAGAGATCTTCCTTTCCCATACAACTTTAATTATTGGTCCCTCCCTCCCCGGACATCAGAGGTAAGAAACCATTCAGACACCTGAGTGAGATCCTTTGCTTCCACAGAATTGCTGAGCTGTGTTGATATTTAGAATAATCCAGCACACAGAAACACCAACCCTCAAATTATGTTCTCCCCAAATCATATTAAGTGCCACACTTTATTTGTGGATAAAATGTACCAGAAAAAAATCCCAGTTAACTTCAGCATTAACTGGCTTGTTAATTCCTCTGTGAAGCTCCTTTTAGTCTCAGACATGGAACACAACAAGGATCAGTGACAAAGCTGTGAGGAGCTCTATTAGAGGCACTCCAGGTTGAACTGATCCATTAATCACTAAGCTTTTTGTCTAGTGATTCAACTGGTTTCAAATCCATCCAATAGATTGCATCCCACCATTTTGTTCATAGGAATAGCAAAATATATCATGAAGAATATTGTCACATGGCTTGATGATTAATTATAGCAACTATTTTGTTCTCAAAGCCACAAAAACCTGGATTCAAGCCCTATCTTTAATAAATATGGTCTGTATAGCCCTGAGCAAGGCACAATCTTTCCTTGCTATAGGCAGCTGTCTAAGACTGTAAGTTATAGGGAAGGTATTGATTTGTACTGGTAAAGTAATTTTCTGAGAGTTTCCTATACAACTGAAATCACAGGACCTTGTGCTATCTCTATCCCTTTTTTATATTTTTAAAGTAAGTTATATTCAGTCTAAGTTTTAGTTTCCAGTATGTCTTAATGGATAGTCCAAACTGGGACTACCTTTATTGTGAGTCAAGTAGGAAGCATGGTGCAGTGGTTAGGACTTCAGACTTGGAGTTAAAAATACTTGACTTTGAGTCCCACCCACTTACTAGTTGTATAACTAAGCTAATCATTTAATATCTCTATGCTTCAGTTTCCTCATTGTGTAAAAAGAAAAGAATGTTTACCTCAAAGGTCCTTTCTAGTTCTAAATCTGCAAACCAAGAAATAAAACATCCATGGAGTTACTTTTTTTTTAAAGATGTCCAAAGACACTAAATTAATCCATATATAAACACAGATATAGATATATACACATATATAGAAGTACATATACATGTATAGTTACATTTATAAGTATATACATATGTATGTCTGTATGTGTGTAATAGGGGTTTGGCTCATGCCTAGATGACAAAGATAGAAGCACCCACACAGAAGAGGCCAGGAACCTGCTTCTGGCAGAGACATGGACATTTTTTTCTTTATTTTTTTTGGAGGTTTTTTTTGGCAAAGCAATTGGGGTTAAGTGACTTGCCCAGGGTCACATAGCTAGTGACTATCATGTGTCTCAGGCTGGATTTGAACTCAGTTCCTCCTGATTCCAGGGTCAGTGCTCTATCCACTGCAGCCACCTAGCTGCCCCAACATGGACATTTTTAATTGGTCTATAATATGGATAGTAGGAAAGCATCCATTGGCTGCATGGCTGGAACTGGCTGTATCTTTAAATCTCTACGACTAGGACAATCTCTCTCGTGTCCTGCCAAATCCAAGACTTGCTCAAGATGTGATAACATGTAGTAAATGTGAAAGGACCCAAAGGCCACCATAACCCTAAGTCAGGAGAACAGTCTTAGAGTTTTGGTCTTTTTCACTTGTCTTTTTTTCAGTTACCTGGAATTCAGTACAGGGAATGGATAACTGGAAACAGGACCTTTAGCCACAGCGACCCTGGAGCACAGGATCCTAAAGTATCTGCTGCAGCCAGCCCAGCAGGGTATCTCTGAGAAGCCAGTGTCTCAGGACACAAGCTCAGAGAAAAGGAAGAGGGTCAGAGTTTGAACTTGAAATTTGGTGGAACTAATGATACGTAAAGACTGACCCAAACTGCACCTAATCCCCCTCTCTTCCCTACGTTCTGAGGTGGTATGGGGGAATAAGGGAATTATGTCCATGAGGCTTTGGGAGTAATATTTATATATTTTGCTCTTGCACATTTGAAGTAAATATTATTTTGTAAAAGTTAATCTGATATTGTAATTAAAAGGATCTGAAGCACTTGGACATCTAAAATTGGGAGAATGCAATGGGGGGGGTGGGGAGGGTGGCAGAGAATGAGAAAGACCCTCTCCCGTCCAAAAAAAAGAAAACCCTCAGTATACTGGAGAACCTGGGGAAAGGTAAAATGAAGCACATCTGGCCCTCAAAGAATGGGGCCACAGTATCCATGTTAAATATCTATCAGGTGTCCCAAAAGTCTTAGTGCAGCTTAAGGTTTAGAACAAAGATTCTGTCAGCTTGAGGACAGTAAACATGTCCTGAGGAGGTGTTCAGAGAAAGAACCAGACCTAGAAGAACTTGGCTTAGAACATTTAAAATCCCCTAGCCTAACCAGTTAAAGGTAGTTGGCTCTGTTTCTGTGATGGAGTTGTCTCCTCCATCTATTTTCCTGGATTTGCATTGGGCACTTTGCCAACGACCATAATGGAAGGGCCCCACTATCTCTCTCTTTTTGCCTGATCCTCTCATTGCAATCCCAGAATATACTTTCTTTCAGACTAAGCTTTTGTTACAGCTCTGTGGATGATACAGATGTGGAGGCTATGTCTTTTGGATTGCTATAAGTATAAAAGAAAAACTCATAAAATAGAGTGTAATTATAATTTGCAACTCCTTTTAGGAATATCTGGTGCCATTAGGGATGAAGCAGGCAAAGGTCCAATCTCTTTCATCTGCTTCCATGATCAGCAAGCAGTGTCAGGGTCATAGGTTGAAACTCTCATTGAATTTTCCCTTTATTTCCATATGTCTGCCACTAAAATGGAACCCTAAAAACGAAAATGACAAAAAATCAGGAATAATGTAAGAATAGAGAGATCCCAGGAGCAAAAGGTCTAAAGAGGATTTCTATCAGCTAATCCCTATGATCATTCCTATATGTAATAAAAAAAGGCATATAGTTGAGCCAGAGAACAGCAAAAAAAAACAAAAAACAAAAAACCTGTACAGACTCCTGTTCATTGTATGTTCTTAAAATATCTCCTTAAAATGTAGATTTTGACTTTCTGCCCAATACCACTTTGAAAGTTTTGCTATTAAGTTCTAATTGTTAAGTAAATGTTCACTGTATATTTCTCCATAGTAGGGAAAGAGGAAGGAGAAAAAAAGAGAGATGGCTGGAGGGTGGTCGGGGGTAGGTAAAGTGGGTCTTTAATGCCATATTGTAGAATCATTATATAATTTTATAAATTATGTATTATTAAAAAAGAAATTATTTATTATTTTAGATTGTTATATTTGTAATCTTATCCCTGAAAGCAAAAAAGTTTTTCTATTTTATTCCCAGAATTTCTTATAAGAAAATGTCCTGCTCTATCCTCCATTTCAAAGAATATTTATTTCTTCCCAGGAATACATAAAGAATGACTTAACACATAAGGATTATCCTAATTGTCCATGGCAACAGCAAATTGCTGTTGGCCCCTGATTGTAAATGCGCCTTTTTAAAAATATCAAACAACAAATAATTAATGAAACAATGCCTCTTCACACAAACTACCACCATGCTAAGTGATCATTGTGAGAAATTTGTTTTTTTTTTAAGAGCAGACAATACATATTCTCTGGCCTCAAAGCTCTTCCTATGTTACTATGGAGACAAGGTTAATATAGACGACATAAGCAGAAGAAAATGAAATACTAGGTTCTGTGCTGCTGATGGTAAGTACAAAAGAGAAATCACTTTGATACTTAGCGCCTTGGAATACAATAATTTTTTAATAATAAGTAGCCTAGAGCATGGCCACCATGTTATTCTCACAGCACAGAGTCTTTCGCTATTTCATACTAAAATCTCAAAATGACATGAGATGTATGTGATATATGTATATATGTATGTATATATGCACATATGGATATAGGTTTTTATAATTTTGTATTTATATTATAATATATTATATACAAATAATATATTATTTATATTACCTTTTATATTTGTACATATATGTGCACAAAGCTAGGTGGTACAGTAGATACAGGGCAGACCTGGAGTCAGAAAGACCTGAGTTCAAATCCAGCCTTAGGCACTTGGTAACTGTATGACCTTGGGCAAGTCACTTAACACATTTGCCTCAGTTTCCTCACCTGTAAAATGATCTAAAGAAGGAAATGGCACACCATCCAAGTATCTCTGTCAAGAAAACCCCAAATGGTGTCATTAAGGGTCAAACAGAACTGCAATGACTGAGCAGCAACACCAAAATATATGTTTACATACTTATATGTGTATACATACATACATGTGTATATGTGCGTATATAATTTGATCATATATTGGCTACTGAGCTAGTATAAATGAGTTAGAGGTACACTTAAATTCAAGTCTATCTAAACCAAGATATACTTGAACTATCAAAATAATGGCATCATAGGGTAGTTTTTAGGAATTCCCTTCCACAGATGATAGGTGTTCTAAGTCCTTTGGTCAAGGATTCCTTTGCACAGCAATAGTTTTGGCTCCTATGACAAGCAGGGCCATGGGGTTATGCAGAAGACAGGGAGGGGAGTTGGAGGAATGGATGGCAACAGTTGTCAATATACACATGCTGTGAGATTTGGAGCAGTGTAACATGGCGTATTTTTAAAAAATGCTGAATTTGGAGTCAAGAATACCTGGGTTTAACTACCCAATTTTACTGATACTCCCTGAATGACCTGGGGCATGCCACTTAACTTCAGTGTGACTTTGTTACCTCCATAAGACTTAGTTATTAAGACATGGATGAGTTAATTTCAGTGAGAAGGAGTTATGGTATTCAGATGTCTTAATAATGCCAGAAATGACCACATAAACCAACATGGTACAATCAAAGCCCTACCTTCTATGAGCAGTACACTTCTGATGTGAAGTTTTGGTAGTTCCTTAAATTAAGTATATCGAACCACAGACCTGTCTCTGTACTCGCATATTTAACTTAAGTATTCCTGTTAAGTAGGTCACATTTATATTTTTCCTCTCATTTGAATAATCTCTTCATCATTCTTGCTGTAATCTTCTAAATATTTTCTTCCCTGAATGGAGTACGGACTAAATTATAAGACATCAGTGAGAAAATGGAAGTCATGGCAACTGGCCCATTCATTGGATGGATTTTGTATGTGGCTGAATTCCCTCTCAGAAAACACATGCAGAAATGACTGAGCTAATGGACCAAATCTGGGACTCTCAAGTAAAAAAAAAGAAATGGGGGTAGGGACAGGCTTGGGAAGAAGTTTAGTCCCCCAGACTATTTTTGATTTAACTCTTGAACCTTCCTGAAATGCAGGAAACAGCAGTCCATGTAAAATCTATAAATAGTTGTGTAAGTTAAAGTTTCTTTTCAGATGAGGAAAAGAAATAAAACACTCTCTGGAGAAAAACATGATCTTTTCTCCATGTTTTAGTTGTCAGCTTTGACAAGAATGATACAAGCTAATTAAATTTTTGTTAATTTATTTTGTCTGATTCAGTGACTGCCTGTCACACAAATCCCTCAGTAAGTAAGATTTCTCTCTGCTATAAACTTTCCACTCTTTCTCTGAAACACCATTAGGTAAACGTAGGAAAAGTGGACCTGTTTTACTCAAATAAACACTAAAAGCACTTAAACTCAATCCACCCTCAATACTTCAACTCCTCGTGTCTGTTTTGGAGAGGGCCAAACTCTTTCCAGCTTATAAATCTCCAGTGGGGGCCATTACCCTTTTTAAAAATTGCCTCCTTGTAGATAAAATACAAAGATGGAATTAAGAAAGGGATGGCAGATGAAACAGAGGAAAATGTTCCATTTCTGTTTGCCCTTGAGTTTCCTGAGGGATTTTGGCTTGTGCATGATGCTAGGTAAGAGTTATGCCCCAGGGTTTCTGGGGTGAACTCTTTCCACTGATATGATCACTGGAGTTATTACCTGGTATGGTATGCAGAGAGCTTAGTAGCTGAAGATTTGTACATCTGACCTTGAGTGTTACCAGTCACATTCTCTATTCCAAATAACTCCCAAAGATTGTTCAATCTCAAATATGAATTACATGAGGAATAGTCATTATTTTATTCTCAATTTTCTGCTCTAATTCCTTAATAGTTCAGTCTTACATTAGAATTCTCTGTGTCTCTGTCTCTGTCACTATCTGCCTCTCTGTCCCTCTCTGTCTGTCTGTTTCTGTCTCTTTCTCTGTCTCTGTCTTTCTGTCTCTGTCTCTCTCTGTCTCTCTGTCTCTCTCTCTCTCTCTCTGTCTCTCTGTCTCTCTCTCTCTCTCTCTCTCTCTCTCTCTCTCTCTCTCCTTCTCTCCACCCCACCTTTCATTTACCCAGTTTCTGGCTACTTATTATTCTCACACATATTCTCTGTATTTTTATTAGGGTGTCCATACTATTGTAGAATATTTTTCAGCATCAATCTTTGGATTATTAATAAGACTTTGTCAGAACCATTGGAGGGTGGGGAGAGAGGGGCCTTTGTGGCAATAAAATGGACTGAGAATACCTCTAGAAGTTCCTACAATTAGCTAATCAAACACATTTATTAAGTACTTTCCCATTATTATTTTACATAAAATTTTAGTTGTAACCTTTTCTTAATTTTATTACATGCATGTGTCCTTCCCTGTGAAAGAAATGCTATGCCTTTAAAATCTTAGATAAAATAAATCTCTATCTCTGTCTGTCTCTGTTTCTGTCTGTCTCTGTCTCCTCTTTCATCTCTCTTTGTCTCTGCCTCTCTCTGTGTCTTTCAGCTCCACTCCTCTCTTCTCCATTTGTTATTCTAAAAGAGTGCAAGTGAGACTCTCCAACTTGTTTCTCTTCAAATGTGGAGATGCCTTCAGGATACATAAAAGATCAAATAAAGTAAGAAACAAAAGTGGAAGACAACTATCTGTATAATCAATAGACTTCTTCATAACCATCAAGAAAGAAAAACCTGACACTTTCTTCCCCTGGCATTAGTCACTTGTAAAAATCTCTCATCAAGACAGCCCTGTTCCTACTAGCTCGAATTCTTATAATGTTCTCTTGCTTAATGTGGTCATTTCTGCTTTAAGGCACTTTTTTTTAAATTCCCCTTGGCACTGAAGCACCCACGTACGTGACTTTACACTCATAAAAACCACTGGCACTTTAACCACTCCCTGCCCCCCCTCCCCTCTTCTAACTGGAATTCATTCTCAGTACATGCTGCACTTTTCCTCAACCCAGACTGCATATCCGGGGGCAAGAAATCCTTCAAGAAGCCCATCACACTGCAGATGGTATCTCAGGTTTGTTGAGTCACCTTGCTTTCTGGGTTGCTTTCGTAATGGCCCAATAAACTGAATGATAATCCATGTTTTGGGGATCCATTGAGTCAAAAGTAAGATTACTAGATCTTCAAACATCTTTGAGCAAGTCCTTTTTCTGTTATATCATTTTCAATCTAGGATTGATCAGAGATAATCTTGCCAGACTGAATTTTGTTCCCTAGAGGGGTCAAGACTACCTGTTACAGAAGTGGAGAATTGTCCCTTGGACTTGGAAATTCATGAGATTTCTAGACTCATGACCTGGTTGGCTAAAGCAACAGCCTGCATACAACCTTGACATGTAGAGTTGGGGCAAAACAAGTTGAGCTTTAGCTGTGAAGAATATGAGGAGGTTATTGCCACTTTACCAGGCTCCACACAGTAAATCATATTACTTTGGGCTGCCTGTAAGCCTAGGGACCAGAGAAAACAAAATAAAACAGACAAACAACAACAACAAAAAACCCCACTCCTTCAGAAAGTAAAGGGTTCATTATTCTGCTCTTATGGAGGAGGGTCATTCCCTACTCTTCTTATGACATAAACTTCCCCAAAGTGGAATTGTTAATGACTTTCTTCATAGACTAGTGAACTCTCCTCACTGGCATATGGCTCTTAAAGGAAAAGGTTAACCCAAGAGGAGTGCTGTGAAGTAGGAAGAGGTTCATAGAGGTATTAGAGCTAAGAACTGATTCCAATCAACTTGGTTTTTCCAGACTTAAGGAAAATGCATATTACATTACATTTATAATCTTCCTTTCCTCCCTGACTTTTGGAGTACCCCTATACATTTAGGAAACCCAGCTTGTGGGTATTTAATGTTCATTCCAGATTACATAGGCCTTGGTTTTTTAATGTATTTTCTGATCCTGGATTCAGGCTTTGTTTCCTGATTCCTAAAAGAAGCAAATAAGTTGTCTGTCTGTCTGTCTCTTTTCTCAAAAAAAAAAAAGAGCGGGGAGAGGAGAATATGGAACAACCCTGAGCTGGGCCTTCTGCCTAAGGACATCTGTGGTTCCTACCTGATTCCATCCTTAATCCCACTCTATACCTCTCCTCTCCAGTGGCTTAAAACATTAAGTAAATTAGACTCTGGTGCTATTAGTCACTTCATAAGTGGCCTTTCTGGGGGAAATTTGCCAGGACAACTGCTGAGTGATGTCTCAATTTATGACCCAAAAGGGGACAAGGCATCTCTGGTAACTCTATTAATGGAGAAAGAAGAGTCTAAATGTACCACTCTCTCCTTTCAGTGGTAACTTTAAAATGTTTTTTAATATTTTTGGCCCCTGTTGCAATGGCATTACTGCTGTCCATGGAGGAAGGATTCAGACTCCAGAGGAAAGGAGGAAAATGCTTAACTGTGGCTCCTCAGGTTTCTCTACTTTTTACTACATAAAATATACTTCCCCCCCATATTAAAAAAAAACAACATTCTTAACATTCTGCTGTTAAAATCTTAATTCTGGAAAGGGTTGTTAAAGCTTTAATAAAATGCCTCTAGTGAATATTTAATGGACATTAAAGTATATACTGCTTAGGGCCTAGTCCCTTGATGATATTCAGTAGTAGATAAATAACTAGTATCTTGTAAACCTCCTCCTTATTTATTAGATTAAATTTAGGTAGGATTTATACCAGTGATTCAAGATACAAACTGGTGTGAAGTGTTAGTCATATCCATTCACAAAATGCCCTTAAGCTTATCAAGACTCATAACACGTATGTTTTTAACCTTTTCCCCCCTTCTCTAGTGATCTTATCCCTTCCTTGCTAATAAATACAGGTAACCAGAGAGTGAAGAATCAAAATGATAATATGTGAAGTATATAGTTAATACTTTCTTCCCCCTAGCCAGTAGGAGATAGTTGGCACACTAGCAGATAAGTACTACCTACTGACAAACCTGTCTAAAGCCATGGCATCTGCCAGAGTATTTCAATTATGAGGCTAAAACCCAGCCAAAATCCAGAGACACACAGATTTAACAAGCTTAGACCTTGTTACGAAAAGCCTCTGTCTTGGGCCATCTCTGCTTCACATATACCATTTCCTTTCAGCAGCATGCAGGTTCAAGTCCATAGTCAATTTGGGTTCAGTGATGTCACATTCTTATAGTTCATTTCTATCTTTTACCCAGGATTGTGTAATGACTCATAAAATAATATCTTTTTTTCCCCTTATATTCCTCAGCTTCTCAGTAAAAATAATTTCAAATTTTCAATGCTGTCAGCTGAACTTATATTTTTTCTCCAGTTTCATTTTTCATTGAAGCACAATAGCTTTTACATTTCTCTCTTCTGCTCTATTTCCACTGGTATTAGCCAAGTAAAAGCCCTTATTACCAACTTCCTGGACTACTGCAATAAATAGGTCTTCCTGCCTCCATCCTCTTCCCACTCTAAGTCATCCTTCATATTTCTATCAGACTTACATGAGCCAATTTTGTGCATCAACCTCATGACAACATTCTTTTGCTTAAAACACCTATTTTCTAATCAATAAAATTCAAACTTCATATCTTCTGCAATCTGATGGCCCTCTTTCTTTCCAGATTTATCTGATATTAGTTCCTTTAATCTATATCCCAGCCCAACTGAATTGCTTGTCATTAAACAATGTGCTTTTCCAGCTCCGTGATTTTGTTCAATTTCTTCCCTTTACATGGAATATCCTTGTTGGAGGTGTTCCTCTACCACCAGTACTCTCTTAGTTTGGGATCCATGTTGGGGTGAAATGAGGTACTTTGAAGTCATTGAATAGTTAGCAAGAGGATGTATGCCTTACTTTAACATAGCAAGATTGTGTAACAAGAATACAGCGGTACCTAGTGTCTCTAAAGAAGACTTCCTTAGTGTCCACATGGTAATATGACTGGTTATCAGAGCAGGATATGGTGACTGGTGTGATCTTCAGAAATCAACCAAGTCTGAGATGCCTAGACTTCACATGGCTGGGAATTTTCATGCCCTTAGATGACCAGGAAGTTGTGTCAATGAAACTGGGGCCAGTCAGGTCCTGGGCAGTTTTGTCTTCTGTTAAGTAAAGAAACTATGCTGTGGATAGGAGGAAAGAAGTTGTGTTAGGGAAATGCTGGTCCTATCACAGCCTTCGTTTACACTCTTACTTTCTTTGTTTCCTCACTCATCCTTTAAAGCCCAACCCAATTTACTTCCTTTTCCTTTTATGTAAATAGAACTTTCCCCCTTCCTAATGTCCTTAAAACATATTGTATTTTAGAATTATTTGATATCTGTGTCATCTACGTCATAGTTATCTGACATATCCGTTCTACTAAATTGAAAGTTTCATGAAAGTTGAAGTCATATCTTATTTATACTTTATATATGCTTTATTGTAGAAGAATTACACATGAAACTTCTAAGCTCTATTATGCCATCTCATGAGTTTGATACCTCAACATCAAAATGTGAGACATTTTTTGAGTCTATAGTATTGTCATTTTACCTTCAACTCTGCAAAGCACTGTCTGAACAATTCCTTCAGGGTCCAGGTCTTCTGGAAATTGAAGACATGGATATGCTTTTCCTACTATCAGCGGCTATCTTCTCCAAGGAAAGTGTAATTACATAAAATTTATCCTCCTGTCAAGAGCTCCTGACTTCTTATTCCTTATGAGAAGTCCCATAGATATTTCTAAACTACATATTCAAGAGAAAGAGAGACAGACAGACAGACAGAAACACAGAGTTAGAGAAGACAAGACAAGGCAAGACAAGAAGAAACAGATAGAAGGGATAGACATAGACAGAAACAGAAAAACACAGTGGGTGGTTTTTTGTGGCTCAGTGGTCAATTTTCACCCATTCAGCTTTTGTGGAGATAGGGATGGGATGGACGATGAGAAAAGAAAGGCCAAAGAGGGGATCAGGGAAGCCAGCACATGGGACCCAACTAAAAATCTTGAGTTATGCACATATTTTACCCACCTGAAAAGACCAAGGCAAATGAGTCTCAGTTTTTAGGACAACACATATGGCAATGGATGAAGCCCAGCTCCAGTCATGCCCAATGCAATATTCTCCAGCCTTAGCAATCATGAGTATTTCCCCTGGTTACACCTATCACAGTTACAATAACTTTGTGTATTATGTAGAATAAGAGAGAAAAAGAGAATAAAATCTCTATAAGTCAAGATCCAGAGAAATGGAGTAATGTGCTCAATGTCATATAGAAAATTGGCAGAGGCATAATGAAAATCTTGTGACTCCTCATTTAGAACTCTTACTAGCATACACTAATAACTACAGATAAATTATTTATATTGTTCATTGTATTCTGTAATTCTATTAGACTCTCTCCATTTGAATTACACAAAATGTCAGAGCTGGAAGGGAATCCAAAAGATCATCTAGTCCTTTCTGTATTTGATGGTTGTGGAATATGTCCAATAGTTATAGCACTAGATCAAAGGGAGAGCAGGATTTAATGACTTTGGATGTGTAGTTCCAGACTTATTTGCAGAATGGTTAGACAAATTCAGCTAGGTGGTACCATAGGGCACAAAGCACCAGGCCTAGAGTTAGGAAGACTCCCCTTCATGAGTTCAAATTTGGCCTCAAATACTTACTAGCTGTGTAACCCTGCTACTTAACCCTGTGTGCCTCATCTGTAAAATGAGCTGGAAAAGGAAATGACAAACCACTCCAGAATCTTTGCCAAGGAAATATCAAATGGGGTCATGAAGAGTCAGATATGACTGAAACAAGTAAACATCAATATCACTATACACTAATTCATCACTCCACCAAGAATGCATTAGGGTTCTAGCCCTTGCAACAATTATAGTTTTCCTCATTTGTCTTCCTTGCCAATCTGGTGGTTGTGAGGTAGAACCTCAGAATAGTTCTTATTTGCATTTCTCTTATTATTATGTGTTTGAAGCAATCCACCCCCAGTATGGTTGCTGATAAATACATTTCTTCATTTGAAAATTACATATTCATGTCCCTTGACATATCTGTTTGGGGAAAGGCTCTTGTTATATAATTATTATCAATTCTCTTATTTGGACTTATTTGGAAATAGTTGTTTGCATGTTGCCTTCCCTATTAAGTTCCAAGTAAGTTCCTTGAGGGCAGGGGCTCAATTCCCTTTTCTATCTTCTGCACTTAGCACATGATAAATACTTAACAAATGGTTGTTGACTTGACTTAACTTGAATATTAGAGAAATCTGAAGGAAAGATTTTTTTTATTTAATCACTTCCCTTTTAATTTTAGCTGCATTGCTTTTGCAAAATATTGGGCAAAATATTATTTTTTTAAATTATGTAATTAAAATTGTCCATTTTATTATCTGTGATTACCTATATTCCTTGTTAATTTAAGAAGTCTCCCCGTAGCTGTAGTTGTGGAAGATATCTCTTTTCCAGCTCCTTTAATTTACTTATGACATGACCTATATTTATATCATATCAATTTTGAGTTTATTATAGCATATTGATTAATATGCTGATCTAGATCTAATTTCTACTTGACTGATTTCAAATTTTCACACAAGTGATTTTGTCAAATTGGAAGTTATGGTCTGACTGTAGTTGTGGTCCTTACATTTATCAAACATTATGCTACAATGGTGGATAATTGCCGGATTTTGTATACCTAATGTATTCCACTGATCCCTTTTTTTTTCTATTTTTGAGCCAACACTCAATTGTTTTGATGTTAATTTATTTATCAAATAGTCAGAAATTGTCTCCTTTATTTCTATGCATTTTCTTTATTTTCCTTGAGATGCTTGACTTTTATTCCTCCAGATGAATTTTTATTATTTTGTTTAGTTCTAAAACATATACTCTCAGTAATTTTATTGATATAACACTAAATCAACTAGCAATTCATCTATTTTTCCCTTTATTACTATAGAGCTTTTTGTAGCTGTATTCACATACCTCTTGAGTATAATTTGGTGGGTGACTTTCATGACATTTTATACATTTTTAGTTAATTTTATAACAACTATATTTATAACAACCAATTATCTAAAAGATATATATAATGTACAAGATTCTTTTGAGTTTAATTTTTGTGGATTATTGAAACAAAAAGCATTTTGACTCATAGCAAAGACTTTACTCCAATAACATCTCTCCTACATGTGAATATATATATATATATATATACATATAATTTCTTGATGAATGCAAGCACAAACATAACTATGTTTCAAGATCCTTTGTTTAAAGTATAATGCAAGAACACAGACTCTTATCTATCTATCTATCATCTATCTATCTATCTGTACATGCATGTATGTATTGGAAAGGTTCTCTCACAGAGTCCAAATAAGATGGGGATTCCTAACAGATGGAAAGATAATCTAGATGGTTTGTGATGATGTAATCCTGAGTTCCCTGAATACTGAGTTCAACCTATACATCCACACAAGAAATAACAAGTGGATGAACATTGTAAACTGTGCAAATGTAACAGGCATTTGAATGGACAGTACATTGAGCTATTTTCTCATTTCATACCTCTAGAAGACACTTTACTAATGGACAGTGAGCTGGGCCTAGAATTGAATAAAGAGAAGAGAGTACATAAGAACACATCCATAAAACTATATCTCATTTTTAATAACCACAAGATGTTGCTTGATGCATGAACGCATACACACATGCACACACATGGACCTGCAAAAGCCTTTCAACATCAATATTAGAATCTGAGCTCATAGTGAATGTAGAAAGAGTCTAATGTTTAACTTCTGAAACCACATACTGAAAACGCCTGGGAAGGATATAGCCAAATTTAAAAGATTCCAAGTGTTGCAGAGTTTGGACTGGAATATAACTCACAGAATGATGAGCTTGTGTCCTGGCTATTTCTAGTGAAATAATTCAGCACTGATGGAATTGGGCTCTTTGGAATGATGAAGGATTCACCTTATTGATAGTTTAGCAAGAAGAAGCACTGATTCATTGGATCTTCACAAGGGGGTGACCTGATTCTTATTTATCATGCATAGCAGGAGTCTTTGAGCCTTCTAAATGGGTTGGAGTAGGACTGATTTCCCTTCCTCCGTACCCTGGGAAGAATGGCAACTTTGAGCATATCTAGCTAAAGCACAAATATGGGCTTATGGAAGTGTGAGTCTGAGGCTTGGGGCCCTAGCTACTGCTTCTGTTTTCTTTCTTTCTTAAGTATAAGTGACTAAATATGAATCTCAAGATGTATTAATCGAGTTTTAGAGACTGCCTTGCAAATTTGAGAGGTACGGATCTGGGTTCCTCAGTTGGAGCTTATTGATGGCCAGAGGAGTTTCTGTATCAGTGATAATAATTACCAGTGAGAGAAGGAGCTCTACCTTTGTCCTGATTTTTAAAAAGATGTGGACCTAAAGGGAATTATCTGGGCTCTGCAGAGCTGAAGTATCAAGTGCCTTCAAAATACATCATAGTTTAATGTCTTAAATATCAAACTTCCAGAGTACTATGTTGGTGGGGGTGGTATTCTTATTCCTTCTTTAAATCCCTCTGTCACTGTATACTTGTTAATCGGTTCCATTTTCAGCATTTCTCTTGTATACGGATAATAAATAGCTCTCCTAAACTAAATCTAATATAAACTAGTATCTTTGGACTCCCTTTTTTAGGAATATTATAGAAATGAGCCAAACTCAAGTTTTAAGTCACATTTTATTTTGGGGCTTTGGACTGGGAATGACGAAAGTCAAAGAGTTTGAGGAAATGACCCTAGCCCCTCTCATTACAGTGCTGGAGGTTCCTCTAGCACTGAAATCAATATACAATTGTTTGGGTTCATAGCAGGAGGTCTGATTAATGAAGAGGGAGAGGGTGTACTAGCCCAGCCCCCTTGAACTCAGCAGTAATTTAAACTGTTAGACAAATCAAAAAAAAAATACAATAAGTAGCCCAAGAGAGATGTTTTATATACTAAAGATTAACAATGAGTATCACACAAAATCATGCAGCAATTAGGAGAAAAAAAATCTTGGAGTATGATGGTCTAAAAGGCAAGAGGTAAAGGTTTACAATCAATAATAATTATGCTGAAAAACTGAATATAATCGTACATTGGAAAAAAATGAAGTTTTAATAGAATAGGGGATTTTCAAGTATGGCTGATGAAAAAACCAGAGTTGGGTGCCAACTCTGAAATACAAACATGTGAGTCGAGATAAATCTAGAAAGGTAAATACACTTGAGCAATTGGAAGGAACTAAATAATGATAAAGTGGTTATATTCTAATAAGAAGAGAAAAGATATGTCCATTCAGAAGCCAAATTTCTTTAAGGGTCGCAGAGAAAGTTAAGAAAAGTAACATACAGAAACAGGGCCTGGATGTGATTTCATTCAGTTTTGTTGGTTTTAACAGAGAGAGAGAGAGAGAGAGAGAGAGAGAGAGAGAGAGAGAGAGAGAGAGAGAGAGAATGTGAGGCATGGACATCTTATGATCTTTTCTCTTAGTAGAACTGAAAAAAGAGGGTTGAACACATATAAAGAGTTTGACATAGAATTACATAAAACTTAAAAAAAGAAGAAGAAAGAAAGTAGTGTCAGGGAAAGGTAAGAGGAGGGGTATGAGAGAGAGTAACACCAGGAGATTGGAGCATCATAAACATGGAATTAACAAGGTTCAATATTGAACATTTTAAAATAAAGGGGAAGGCTTTTTAGATATAAAGGAAGCATTTCACATCTTAGAAAGTGGCATGAAATTATTCAAAGCTCAAGTACATATGAAGAGTCCAGTGAGATAACAGTCTAGGCCTAGGGCATGGACTGCTTCAATAACTTTCTTCTCATTTATTCTTTTTATAAGACCCAAAAGAAGTCTAGGAATTGTAATTGGCCTTTGCACCATAACCAAAGAGAGAGGTCCTATACTGAAAGAAGCAACCTTTGAACTAGGAAATATTTGTAAATAAGAGTAGAGAACTTTCTCACTTCTTCCTGAAGGTAACAAACCTCAGAACTAGGACAGCCAAAGACGTGAGGTTTCTGCCATGCCTAAACTAAGGCCATTACCTTTACTAAAAAGAGCACCATAATACTTCATCTGAAAAGAGCCCAGTAATACCTAGATGAGTAAGAGGCTGAACTTAGTAAAGACTATAGCTGTACAATAAAAAGTGAGCCCAAGGAGTCTAATGGATTGACTTTTCCTAGTACTGATGCTATATCCTGTGAAGAGCCCAGAAACTTAGACATGTGCCTGACCCAGACCAAGCAATTGCATCCTAATAGCAGAGTAAGCCTCCTAGCTCTATCTGCCAATAGCTGCTCTGGAGAAGAGTAATCTGTCTGGCCTAGCTCAGCAGCAAAGTCCATGAGGATGCGGCTTGCTAGCCAAGTGACCTATTTAATCCAGATTGAAAATGAATTGACTCGTCCAGACCAAATGTGCCCTTTAAAAAGGGCCAGCACAACTAAGCAATGGAGTGACTTGTTCACAACCAATGCTAACCAATCAAACTCCTTGAGGACTCTTAAGAGTTCATTGAGAACCTAAAGTTCTGAGATTATGAATTGCTTTGGACATGTGTGTTTCTTATCTCACTGTACTTGAAACTCATACCCCTTCTCCACCCCCATCACCCACTCCATGGACTTTGCATTTATTTTGGAAAGTGTGCCCTAGGATTTTAGGGAAATTGCTATAGTCTATTGTTATAAACCATTGTAAACTTGGCAACTATGCCATATGAGGAAACTCCTTTGTTAAAGAACTAAGTCTACCGACTATTAAGGGGAAGCAAGCACTTGGGGTATCAAAGGTGTAATTATTAAGAGGATAGCCACCCACTGAGTGGACCTAGAACTTTGAAAATATTAGCTTCAACTCCCTCGGGGATCCAACCTGCTCATGCCAGCACAGGTTGGGAAAGTGAATTCAGATAGTATTTTACAAGTAGAAATTACAGAAATCAGAGAAGAAACACACAGAATTGAAAAACAAAACACAACAAAAGTTATTGCATTGATAAATTAAAAGTAGGAGTTTTAAAATCTAATAAAACTATATAAATAGATAGTCTTAATAAAAAGGAAAGGAAAACTAAACTGCCAATATAAAAAAAAGAAAGAAAGAATTCCCAACAAATAAAGAGAAAATGAAAAAATTGTATTAGAATAAATTTTCCCAATTAAAGGCCAATAAAACTGAGGATAACTTAAATGAAATAAATGAAAATAAATAAAATAAAATAAAATACTCATGTTAACTGATTAAGAAAAAGAAAAGTGTTAATAACAGTCTCAGGAAAAGCTACTGAACAAGTTGTGAAGGAATTCCCACAGTGGCAAATGAATTTATAAGTAAATCCTATCAAACTCTCAAAAAAGAATTATTTTTACATAAAATGTTTGCAAAAAAAGATGGAATCTTATCAAATTCCTTTCATGAGACAAATATTATCTTGATACCTAAACTGGGGGAGAAACAAAACAAGGAAAGAAATGTGTAGCTTAATATCTTTATTAATATTAATATTAATATTTAATAAAATATAAAAATTATGTACTAATCTTTTTAAAAATATTATACACTGTGACAAGCTTAGATTTATATCAGCAATGTAATGTTAGTCCAATAATAGGACAATTCTAAACATATGAAACCATATTAATAGCAAAACTATAAAATCACCTTGTTATATCAACAAATGAAGAATACATTAGAGGCCTTTCCAATAAGATCTGAATATCTGAATGAATGAAAAACTGTTAAATGCTTACTAGATTAAAAAAAAAACTGTGCTAAGCACTGAAAATACCAATAGGTAATCATTGTTCTCAAGTATCTCACATTCTAATGGAGAAAGACAAAACATGTAAGAGGTTTCTGGGCAGGTCAGTTGGAAAGACCCAGTGGCCTTTAGGATATACTGACATTGCAGATATTAATGCCTCTTCTTTAATGCCATTTCCATGGATAAAATCATATCTGTTCCTGATGTTGAGCCATTTGCTAGTAGCAAAGACCTTCCTTGGTGATGAGAAATATCATTTCTGGTTCTCTCATAGCTCTGACGGCAGAGAGATGGAGTTCTGAGAGCCCACAAAAGTATCGGTCCTCTGGTCACATGTCCACAAGGAAAGCCTCCCTTTCATTTGGCATCAACATAATAAAAATAACAATATAGCACTTCAAGGTTTGCAATGTGGCACATATGATCTCATTTGATCCTAACTACAACCGCAGTAGGTAGGTACAAGTGTGTATAAATTCCTAAAGGCCAATCTTGAAGGGGCCAGAGTACAGGAAATCTAAGGGCCTAAGGAAGGCCGGATATCCACAGGTAAGGCAGGGGGCTATTGACTTGTTTTATTTCTAAATAAGGACTTGTGTGGACTTGTGTTTTCATTGGTATAAAGAACATTCGGTGTGGAAGCACCCTACACTAATGCAGGCTGTCCAATACTTAGGGTCTTAGAGAGAAGTCTGGGTCATGTAGACTTGCCCCTGTTCACACAGCTAGTTTATGTTGCAGGTAGGACTCAAGCTCATGTTGTCTTTCTATCTACTGCTACATTGTGTCTTGCCTATTGATTAGGAGTAAGGCTAAGGGATGGACCTGTGATTTCATTGGTATAAGGGAATTTCCATATGAAGAAACTTCCATTACTAACTCAGGTCAGTATCTTTTTTGCAACTGATACTGTCAAAAAGTTTCTTAGAACACTAAGTGACCAGGGTCACCCAGTTCACATGTGTCAGAGGCAAGACTTGAACCAGATTCTACTGGCATTGTGGCTGTGTCTCTCTATCCACTGCACAACATTTCCTCTCATCTACTGATTACTAATTATTTAAATGGCAAGTGGAAAAAACGATTATACCAAAAACCTCACCGTACTTGTAAAAGCCATTACAGGACAACTTATAGGGTCCCCTCCAGGTTCTTCAGTTAGTAGCTCTCTCTGACCACTCCTTCTTTGGTCATATTCTCCAGTCCAACGGCTTCTACCCTGGTGCCCAAGCCCACACCTATAACTGCCCTGCACTGGGCAGGGAAACACCCTTGATAATACATGGGATGGAAAATGGTGGCTTTGATCTTTTGACATTTCAAGCAGTCTGTCTGGTGGGTGATTTTCCCCCCCTCTGGATGTAGAGGTAAAGTGGAAATTAGTCTTCATGAAAAGGTTTTCTGAATCTGAGACAAATCAGGGGAGTTAAAAAAAAAAAAACAACCCTCAGGGAGTGGGCAGAGAAATCACTAGCAGGATGTAGCAAAATGTTTATCTTTCAAGCCACCAAGTGTACAAATCAGCCAGTCCTAGTAGGGGCTGGCGCTACGCATTTCCCCCCTTGTGCTTCTGCCAAGCCACCTTAATCCTGACCTGCAGCATGCTTACTCCTTTTGAATGAGGCCCCTCTGGGGCTTGGGTTGTTAGTCAGTTATGCTTTCTTTCCAAGCCAGGCTGTTCAAGCAATGTCCATCTGGGCCCCTGTCAAGTCTGTCAGGCTCCTTCCCACTCTAAGTCAACAGGGTTCAGAGTAACGTATGAAAATACATCAGTAGCTGCTTGGTTTTCCTGCAAATATGAGTCTAGGGGAGGGAGAAAAGGAGACTGGAGGAAGGCCTTGGGCTAAATTATTTTTAGCTTGAGAAGTGATGTGGCCTAATGGAAAGAACACAGTGCTGGGGATCAGGAGACTTAGTTTCTATTTCTAGCTCTCCTGTTGAATCTGGGGCCTTGGATAACTAAGAAACCAATAATGTAATGAAACATTTTAAAGATTAAATATTGTGTGCCTTTTGTAGTTATATCAGAGTCATTTATGGACCTCCACCCCTACCACAAATCCTTCTTTGTATCAAAGAAATAAATTAAGCACAAACATTCAATAAAGTCAGCGCATCTGTAATGCTTTCTGTCCTTGTAGTACCCCTGTTTTATTTCATTACTTGTTCTCCATTGTTTCATTCTTCATTGTTCTTTTAGTTAAGGCAGAATTCAACTGCCTTCTAACAATATTATCACTAATGTTGTTGTTGTCATTTTACATATTGTTCTTGTGGTTCTTTATATTTCACTCTGTATCAGTTCATACAAACCTTCCCATGCTTCTCTGGATTCCACATGATCCATAATTTCTTATCTTAAAACAATATTTCATTGCCTTTATATACTATAATCTTTTTCTCCAACCATACCCCAATCTATGAGCATGTTCTTTGTTTCTACTTCTTTAATACCACAAAGAGTATTGCTATTAATGTTTCAAAATCTTTATGTGATTTTGTTGGGGTATATGCCTGATCTCAGGAACACTGTCTCAAAGAGTATGGACAATTTAGTCAGTTTTCTTACATAATTCAAAGTTGATAACCAGAAACGTTGGATTGCTTCATAGTTTTATCAGTTATGTAATAGATTGCCTACCTTCTCACAATTCCTCCAGTATTGACTGTTTCCATTTTTTTGTCTTCTTTAACAATTTTCAAGTTGTGCTGTACAACTTGAGTTGTTGAAGTCAGATCATTAAAAAATAAATATTTCTTGCTTTTTTTTTTCCTTTTTCTATTTTTTTAATGATCTGACTTTTGAGCTCTGGGCTTGTTTCCCCTCTTGAGAGTGAGGAGTCTAGAGAGCTGATAGACTCTGGCGAATTTATGTTTCCGTATTTCTTAATAGGCCCTTGTGAATCCTTAGCATTTTAGACATTTTCTGTGAGGATGAAATAAAGGCTGTCCCATATCCAATACTTTTCTTGATGAGATTTGGGGACCCTGTTAGCCATATATGGAGAAACCTCATTTTGAACTTTATTTTGAAGATGTTTTTCCTAGATTAACTCCAGAGGGGTTCAAAGAACCAGATAGAGAAACTCTTTTGATTGAAAATTAGGCCCCTATCACTGGGCTTAGTCTGTGACATCTCTGTGCCTTAGAGGGCCCTAGGTCATGGTTTATATATGAAGAAGATAGTGTGGTATAGTTGCTAAAAATTACACTTGGAGGTTTGTGTGTGTGTTTGTGTATGTGTGTGTGTGTGTGTGTGTGTGTGTATGTGTGTGTGTGTTTGTGTCTTGGAACCTTTTGGCAGTCTGGTGAAGCAGACTCCTTCTAAAAACAATGTTTTTAAATGAGTAAAATAAAATACATCAAAAGAAAACAATGATATTGAAATATAGTTATCAAAATATTTTATAAGTTCTTGGACCCTAGGTTAAGAATTCCTGGTTTAAAGTATAATAAACCTATGCACACTTGATGATACTTTTCTGATTATTTCCTGTAAGATTCAAGATCTTTTGTTTCTTAAAAAATTGTTACTGCTTTATCTAGGCCTATAATGTGTTCCCTTGGTGAGCTGTTTAGTGTAGCACTAAATCTAAACATTAATTTAAGTAATATCATTTTTATTATGCTCTTACTACCTTTGCATGAGCAGTCAAACAGTCTCTATAGTGGAGTGTTTTGCTATTGCCCTTCCAATTCATAAATCATCAAAAAAGGCAAAGAAGAGAGAAATAAAAAGGTACTCAGTGTGCAAATCCAAGCAGCTCACATTTAGAGAAACATCAGAGTAAACAGCTTTTTGAATTCAAGTAAGCTATACTATGTGTGATTTGAGCACTGGTTTTAGTACTATTAACTCCTCTAGTTCAACTCAACTTAACCAACAACTGCTTGTTAAAAGTATGCCAATAAGTTTGCAAGGTACTAGGGATAAAAAAAAATATCAAAACCAAAAACATTCACTCAGGGAAATACAATGCATATATAGAAAAGTAATTACAAATACTTTCAGCAGTATGAAAGGGGATACTAAATTAAGAGAATTACAAAAAGTCTCTCGTAGGAGACAGTGTTCAAGTCGAACCTTGAAAAAAGTTAGGAATTCTGAAAAGCAGAAATGAAGGAGAACATTCCAACCATGAGATCGAGGAAGGTGAGGGGAAAACTTTTGCAGAGTCTTGCACGAGGAGACGAAGATTGATATATAGAAAACATGACATATTGCTTGTGGGCAATAAAGCAGTGAAAGAACTACCAATGAATACTTTTTCTCAATTTGATGTGCATGTAATAGAAGAAAGGGAAATAAAGTATTTACATAGCATCTATTTCTATAGTTTTAGGCACTTTGTGAAGTGCTTTTTTTTTTAAACAAGAATCTCATTTGCTGCTTAGAATCCTGGGAGTCAGGTGCTACTATTATCAGCATTTTACAACTGAGAAAATTGAGGCAAACAGAGGTAAGTGACTTGCTCAAGGCCACATAGCTAGTGTTTGTGGTCACATTTGAACTCAGGACTTCCTGACTAGCACTCTATCTACTATTCTATCAGCTGCCGATTTAGAGAAAGATCTAGTCTCCAATGTAATATATGTAGCAATTGCACCAGCTGCCTCAGACTCAACCCATACTTTCCATAAAGTTATTCCACTATTCTAGCTATACCCTCTACTCACCATCATATACAGCCTTCTTTTATCCAAATTATACTAGCATTTTTCACACTTTGGTTTTACTAAATAGCTTAATGTATTTCTCAACACAAATGGCTGTCATTCGGTGTGGTATGGAAGAGTCATCAATTCTGAAACAGAAGTCTCAAAATGGGTTCGTATCCTGGCTCTGCTATACACTGTATACCCTTGGGTAAGTCGTTTTACCTCTCTTTGATTTGGGTTCTACATTTATAAAATGGAAGAATTGGACTACAAAATTTTAAAATTCTTTTCTGGCTCTGAATATACAATTATGTCTTTAGAATTACTGACAGAGAAGGCAAAATAGGAATAGAATTGAGTGTGCAATCTTTTAAAAGTCATTTTGTTTACATTGTGCTATTCATGTAAATTGTTCTTACTGGTTCTACTCAATCCTTTGTATTTTTTGTTACAATTTTTCTAGGTTAGAAAGGGGAGCGCATTGATGTTCTTAGCTATTATCATTATCTATTTCTCCTTTTAATTCAACTATTTTTTCTTTCGATTGTTTAGAGGGCATGCTATTTGGTGCATATATTGACGTTACTTTATTTATATTGATGCCTTTGTAGATAACAGAGTTTCCTTCATTATCTCTTTCAGTCATTCCTTTTTTACTTTTAACTTATCTTAGATCATGATTTTGAGTTTGCCTGAAGCATAAGTTCTGATCCAGCCCTTAGTTTTAACTATGTTAATCTTTCCATTTCCAGTGTGTTTCTTGCAAATACCATACTGTTAGCTTTAGAGTTTCTTATTCATTCTGTTACCCTCTTCCATTTTATGTTCATCCTACTAATATTTAAAATTATGATACTTAAATGTACATTTCTTTCCATGTTATACCTTTTCTTCACTTAACCCCATCCTCTTTCTATGAAGAAAAAGATGATGAGAGAAATGTGATCAACACTAGTGATCATCTTCTATTCTGCTACACTTCTCTCTTCATCTTGCTCAGTGCCTTATCACTAGTTCTTACTCTTTTTTCTTTTAATATTGCTTTATGACTCAATATTCAGTTAAAGATTGTTTTGCTTATGACTATTTCTCTCCCAATTCTTTGCTCCCTCTTAATTTTTCCTTGCCTCCACCTATTTCAATTAAGTTTAATGTATTTCCATTAAAAACAACAACCACCTGTTTTTCTGTGTGTTTATATGTGTGTTCAACCTTCCTTTGTCTAGTTCTGATAAAAATGAGTCTTGTTATTACTTCATCTTCCACTCCTTCCTCCATATTTGTTCACTCTTCTTGTGCACCCCAATTGCGAGTAAACTCGTTCTCTTCTTCATTTCTTTCTAGTGCATTCTTTTCTCTTCTTCTTTTTCCTTCCCTTCACAGAACTATAAAACAAAACAATTTTAAAATTTAAATTCCTCTGTAATCCTTGATGATATCATTCTGCATTTCATAGCATTTACCCTCTTAAATTGCTCAAATATATTTACCTTCCTATGTTTTTCTCGACTGCTATGTTTACATATCAAAGTGCCTACTCAGCTTTGGTCTTATTATAATGAATGCATGAACACCCCCCCCCATTCTATTAAAAGCTTATGTTTAACCCTGTATTATTACATATAATATATGGCAGGTTGGTGCACAAGGAATAGGGTGCTGGGCCTGATGTCAGGAAGACACCTCTTCCTGAGTTCAAATGTGGTCTCAGACACTTGACCCTGGGCAGATCACTTTTTTTTGGCCTCGGTTTTCTCACCTGTAAAAATGAGCTCAAGAAGGAAATGGCAAACCACTCCAGTACCTTTGCAACAAAACTCCAAAGGGGCCAAAAAGAGTTGGGCCCAACTGAAAAATAACTAAACAATTATTATATTCAGTCTTACAGGCTAAGTTATTCTGTGAGCCTTTATTTTTTGTTGTTTGGGATATAATATTCCAAGTTTTTTTTTCTTCTTCAAAGACCTAGCTGTTAAATCTTGTATGAATCTGACTGTTACCTTCATACACTAACTCTTCGGACTACTGGTTGTATTTTTTCTTTAACTTGGAAGCTCTGGATTTTGTCTATCTTGTTCCTAGGAGTTTTCATTTTGGAAGTCTTGGAGTTGATGACTGGTGGATTCTTGCTATTTTTATTTTGCCTTTTGGTTCTAATAAGTTTGAGGAGTTTTCATACATGATTTTGTGGCATATGATATCCAAGCTCTTTTTTGGTCATGTTTTCTAAAAAGACTGATGATTCTAAAATTATTTCTCCTCGGCCTGTTTTCCAAATAAGTTGTTTTTGATAGTAGTTGTGTAGTATTTTCTTTTCTTTTTCCATTTTTAATATTGTTCTAATATTTCTTGTTGTCCTGTGCAGTCATTGAAATACATGCCTAAGTTGGTTTCTTAATGGATTTGAGTATTATATTTTTAATTTCAGGCAGTCTGGTCCCGGACTAAGTTTAATGTCTTTGAATTTATTCTTTCAATTTTTCCCTCCAAAACACTTATTCCACTTATAATTTCATTTTTTTTTCCAAAAAATCTCTTGCTTAATTTCATCCAGGTATTCTTACAGATCCCATGGCCGAGACTTTTTTTTTCCATTGAAAATATACTTAGAGATATGGAGTTTCCCTTTTCTTCTATTTTATATGTGTTTGAGTTGATTTATAATATTTATTTATAATACTCAGAATCTTCTATTTACTCACATATCAATCCTCAGCCCATGATTTGCTTCAGGTTCAGATTCCACCCTTTTCCACACTCTTGGATGATATTATTGAGTCATGTTTAGTCTTAGCAAGGTTAGGGCCTTGATTTCCTCGGCTTCAGACTGTGGCTTCCAGTTCATGTGGTATTCTGCATTTAGAGCTCTCAGAGTTTTAGCAGGCCTCTTTCCCGATGCATCATCTGGATTCAGAGAACTATGGTCTCCAGGATACTCTGGATAATCTCTGGTCAGATTGCTATAAAGCCTGGGCAGGCAGCATCCTGATCAGTGGGCTTCTGGCTTCCAGTTCTGCTTCTATTGTCGGAGTACTAACAGTACTGAGGTTTTTTGACCTTTGTGGAAATTCCATTTTTGAGCACCCCACGCTTCCAGTCTGTTGCTTATAGAATACAAGATTCCTTGCTCTATAGAACACCTTAGGTCAGACTGATGTGGACTTTCAGCTTCTCTGGGACATTTCTGTCATAGTCCTGCTGGCTCCATCTCTACATATATGGACAGAGGGGTCATAGGACTGTAGTTTTTTATGATCCCTGGAGCACCATGAACTCTGGGCAACCTGACCTCTGTACCTCAGATACAGAACTTTGAAGCTGATGGGCACTCCAGGGCATATCGTCCAACTGCTAGTAAGCTTCGCCTTATTTATCTGTTTGCTCTTGCTTTCCTAGTGGGAACCCTCCCCCCTTCCTGTGACTGACAGTTTCTGTTTTTGTGCAGCTCTGGGGTGGATGGAGGCTCTAATTGTAGCTGTTCTTTGAATTTCTTAAACATTATTTGGTCAGGAGTCATTTTTAGATGTTTGTTAAGGTCTATGTGGAAAAGCATGGCTTCTCTGTGGCCATGTTTATCAAAAGTCTGAGAGCTAATCTTGACATGAGCACAAAAAAAATGCAGATATCATCCTGACTCTTTCAGTTTGGCTTACCATTTTTCTTTATCCTTAACACGAACCTAACTGGCTACCAGGTGAGGGCAATGGGAATGAATGAAAGCACTACTACTTCCATCCTGGATCCTAAGGTCTTTGTTGAATAAACTATAAATATTGCCATGCAAGATAACTCTGTGCTTTTCAAGAGTTAGCATGTAGCCTGTGCCTTCCCCTATGTACTCCAGCTTTCATATAAGTCACATGGCCATGATGGTCTAGCAAAGTATTACATCATTTGTCTTTGGACACATTGAAAGTGTCATGGGGCAACCTTAAAAGCATGGCTACAACTGATAGTCAGCCAACCCAGCCTTCCCCCAGCTTCCAAAGAAGATTTTGTATTTGTAAATGTTTTCATGTTTAAAATTTACATTTGGAAGAAAAAGAAAGAAATGGGTAACTTTTTTTTCCCAGATGCCTACAGCACATAAGTGGATGTCAACTTACAGGGTCACTTGAATGTTTTATAACTGCAGACAAATGATTCTGTTTGTTGCAGACTGAATGAGCACATGTCAGTCCCATTATTCTTTGCTCTTGGACATATGGCATTATGTCATTAACCCAGGAGATCGACAGGGGTACAAAAGTGGAACCATATGTGTCATAACAAGAGTAAATATATGTATTTTTAATCCTATCGTATGGCAAATGTGGAGATGTTTGCTCTCTCCCAGTGGTTATTTTATGTGTTGCACATTGTATACCTCTGTTATCAAGCATATCCTTTGAACACAGCAGTGTTCAATGGTGTGCTCTTTGGATAGAGGCCAGAGATTTCTAAGATGGAACTTTGGGAGAAAAGGATATAAAAGTCCTGCATGCATTGTTATTTCATCATCATGTCGAATGAATACATGGTTGTGAAGGAAAAGCACTTGGTTTTTCATTATAGGAGTCATATGTACTAAAATTCTGACACAATTTGGAGTCAACTATTAATAAGTATTGGATGTTTCCTTGGCGGTATTTAGAGGTGTCAGTCACATTTGGAAGCTTCTTCCCTTTCTTCCTCCTAATCTAAATGAATTCAATTTTCCCAGTAATGGTGATATGGCAAAGATGACCTGAATGAAACTAACAAAGCACTTTATAGACTTTAATGGAAAAGATCTGTCATTTAGGAAAAACAACAGGGTCTCTTGAAAAGGCTGGCAGTATATTTCACTGAACATGTAGCTTACTAGTCTATACCAGTTTCCCATGTTTTATCCTTCTGATTTCCTAAGATAACATCAATTGAATTCTTATGGCATAAAAATAGAGATGTGAAGACACAAGTTATTTTTTTAAGTATATTAGAAGGTAAGAAGTCATACTTTATAACTACCAGACTTGTTTGGAGTCCCTAAAAATGTAAGTTTTCATGAGAAATTGTTTTCATAAACTTTTGAACATTGAGTTAAAATCTCACCTCTGCACTAATTGGGTGATCTTAGGTAAATTACTTAATATCTCTTAATCTCAGTTTCACTATCTTTTTTTTTTTTTTGCTTAGGCAATTGGGGTTAAGTGACTTGCCCAGGGTCACACAGCTAGTAAGTGTCAAGTGTCTGAGGCTGGATTTGAACCCAGGTCCTTCTGACTACAAGGCCAGAGCTCTATCCACTACGCCATCTAGCTGCCCCCCAGTTTCACTATCTTTAAGATGATAGATAGATAGATAATAGATGCATAATAGAAAGATAGTAGATAAAATATTTATTAAATTATTAAATAATAATACTCATGCAATGTATGTATGTGTTTATTTAGTATGCCCTACTGTTATGTGCCTCTTCTTTGCTCCTGATGCCTTAAAAGAACCAAAAATTATAATTGGCTTTGAAGAAGTTGTGATAAGGAAGTGAGTGAATAAAGATCATTTTACTCAGCCCCGCTCATGTCACCTTCTGCAGGCCACTTGCCTCCCATCATAAAGTAATCACAGAGCTAGGTCTCCATCTCAAGATTTTTGATTTGTTTGAACTTTTTTTTTTAAGTTGCACATTAAATGCCACCCAGTGCAACAAATTCTGGGGCTGAGTCACATCCTTTCAATCTTTTTTTTTTTAAATTTACTTAGATACTTCACTAGTTTGTAAATAAACCAGGAGAAGACAAGATTATTATTGGTCCAATGACTTTTAAAAGGCATAGCATCTCTTTTCCTTAAAGAAAGACAAACCATCTACACTGTCCTCATGACCTTTCATTTCCCAGACTTAAAATTCATTGCAATCCATGAAATCTATGAAGACCATTTTAAAAAAATAATTTTATTGGTACATTTTGTTTTTTATGTCTTTTCCAAAAATATCCCCTCAACACACATCTCTTCAGTCTCGCTTCGAAATCAAATACTTCTTTGTAAGAAAGAAAAAAGTTAAGCAAGATCATAAAAGCAATCATTTCTGATAATATATATTTTGCTATAGTTGTCCCCTCCAACTCTTCTGAGAACAGAAATGTATCATTTCATTATCTGTTCTGTAGGACCATTGTTGTTGTTATTGTTGTTGTTTTCCAGTTACTCATTAGCTATCTTCTTTTCAGTGACATTTTTTTTCTAATTACACCAAGAGGTGTCAGATTTGCTGCTTACAGGTTGTCAGCTATCCATAAAACTCCTGAGTCTCACTCAAACCAGTTTAAAGTATTATTTTAATTAACTATTAAATGAAATTAAATAACTTAAACAGTCAATGAATAATTATTAATAATGAATGATGATTAATTTCAATAATTAATTTTTAATTAATAATATGTCATAGACAAAGTTAATTTGTGGTTCTCTAAGTCAACATTCAGCCCACCGGAATCTATTTCTGTGTGAGGTCTACACAACAGATTTAACCTGTAGCAGTCATCCTGTATATTCCCTTGTTTCTGCTCATTTCACTCTGCATCCGTTCAAATTATTCTTCCAATGTGTCACTTAATTATAAAGACCTTACTTTAAAGCTCTCTTTGAAAGGCTTGGTTAGAAATAGCGGATATGTCATATAAATTATTTCCTCTTTATTCTCATTGCCACCATTTCAGTACAGGCCCTCACTTTTGCACTGGGCTTCTCCATAATCTCTTTATACTTTCCTGCCTATGTACTCTCATATTTCTAATCCATTCTTTATACAACCATCTAACCAACCTTTAATGTCATTAATCTTCAAATCGGTGTCTGAAGTAATTGATAGCGGGCTGAACTTGGAGTGGGCAATAGCTAGGTTCACATTCTACCCTGGGCATTTTCAAGTTGCATGATCTTGGCCAAGTCTCTTGACTTCTTTCATTCTCAGTTTGTCTAAATGCAAATTAGGTGAATGCATAGCTATACTATTTACAGAGCTATGATGAGATTCAAATGAGACTAAGTATGTAAAGCACTTTATAAACCTTAAATTTTCATATACATGTAAGTTATGACCATTATTCCTCATGTATAGTCTTGGTCATGTCACTACTATGCTCAAAAATCTGCAGAAGTTTTTCTGATTTAAAAAGCTTAAACTCCTTTGTCTGTTACTCAATACTCTCTACAACTTTGTGCCACACTATCTTTTCAGCTTTATCTCAAACATACATGCTACATTCTAGTCAAATTGTTAATCCTGCTCACAATTCATTCATTAGGACTTTTCTAATTCTGATCCTGATTTCTGTAATGTCAGTCTTTATCCTTCATTGACCATCAAATTCCTGCTTATCCTTTGAAGACCAACAAATTCCAAAGCCTTATTTCTCATTGACTGTTGCATATTCTTGGGGATCAAAGTGCTTTCTTCTGTTCTATTTTCTAATTTTTCTAATATTTTCTTCCTGTGTTCCACTGGATCATCCTCTGTATATCTTGGGACACATGAGCCCCACTTTGAAGACCACTTACTTAGGTAAAGAAAAGAACCTATCTAACCCAGAATAACAAAAAAGGAAATGAGGTTCTATGCTTACCATATGTTTTTTTTCTTTTATGATGAGAGAAGTGATTTCATCTTTCCAGTTTTGTTAATGCCTTGCTGGTAAAGGTATTATTTTATGAAATCTTCCCGTAATTTCTTTCCTTCCCTGGGCCTTGATTAGAACTATATGTTTGTTTTGTTTTTTCATGAGCTTATTTTCTGGTTTATATTATAATTATTTAGGTACAAGACGTCATGGCATAATGGCTAAGAGTTGGTACATAGTGGGAACTCAAAGGGTACACAGTTTCATATAGGTGTGACAAGAATTGCATGAACTTTCACTTGGCCCTTTGTGCTCATATGTGAGCTACAGAATAACCCCACAGTACTCCTGATTCTTCATGGAAAAAAATAATACTGTGCCTTAAGGGGGATTTTTTAAACTTAGAATTGAAGGGTTCTCAAGAGCCACCCTAAGAGTAAGGAAATATTAGGATCAATTCCTGTCTCTGACACACAAGACAATGGATATGTCTCCAAAACTCTCAGTGACTCTAGAAAACTCTCTAAAATTATACCTTGCAGACAAATATCTAATCTGCAGTAGTGGAAGGGTTTCCCATGCCAGGAGTTTCCAGCACTGATGAAATCACAGTTTGGTATCAAAAACCAAAATAGAAGTTGTTTGGGGATGTAACACACCCAAAGCTATACTAGAGTCAGCTCACACTGGCTGAAGCCAATTGTTGAATTTTCATTTTGAGCATTTAAAATTTGAAAATAGGCAAATATTACATATCAAGGCTAGATTCATTATTTTATTGATTATCTGGACTTAATGAAATGGTAAAGAAAATATCAATAATACTGATTAAACTTAAACATGTTGTGCATGTATTTTGTTTGTTTACAGAGTGCTAGCTGTTGAATATTTACTAGCACACTTCTGATCATATTCCTCCCTTAGATTATGAGTTCTATTGATAACATTATATGCAGTTTATTTATTCATCTTTACAACACCAGCAGGATCTAATTCAGTGACCTACCTGTACCTAGCAAGAACAAAATAAATAAAATTTTAGCTCACTGGATAGAACACAGGAAGAACTGAGTTCAAATTTGGCCTCAATTACTTACTAGCTGTGTGACCCTGGGCAAGTCACTTAAGCCTGTTTGCTTTAGTTTCCTCATCTGTATAATGAGCTGGGGAAGGAAATGACAAAGCACTCCAGTATCTTTCCCAAGAAAATTCCAAAAAGGGTCACAAAGAGTTGGACACAGTGGAAATGACTAAACAACAACAAAGTGAGCCTAATAACCTCCCCCCTTCCCAAGGTTGTTGTGAGAGTCAAATGATATAATATTTGCAATGTGCTTTACAAATCTTAAAGTGCTATATACACATCATTATGGTGATGATGATGATGATGATGATGATGATGACGATGATGGTGGTAGTGATGGTGGTGGTAGTGGTGGTGATGGCAGTAAAAAGAGTGGAATTCAAAAGATCATTTCTCTCCTGAGAAGCTATTATTTCCTGATTATTCATACTGTTTTCTAACAAGGATTTATTGGTTCTTTGTATATCTCTGGGTGTTTTTTTTAGGATACAGGAACTTTTAGTCCAAGTGTTATTGATGGTCTGTTGAATGTTGATGGAAATAGGATAGAAAGAGGGCACAAGGTAAGGTTACATAAAGATGGTTTGTTATTATCCACATCTGTATCATCCTTTATCCTCTGTCGTAGATTTTGTTATTTTTGTTTTGTTTTATTTGTTTTTTGTTTGTTTTGTTTTCCCCCATTCACATACAAGTTGAAGATATGTAGGGATAGTGAGATTTACTCAACTTGTTTGTGAAGCAAATTATTAGTGACATGGATGAAGTCACTGTCCTGGAATTTCAACTTGAATCAAATTACATGCTCCTGGCTACCCACCAGTTTTTACAGAAGCTGGTCTGCTACTCAATATATAACTTAGTTGAGACCACAATGAAAAAAAAAGAAAGAAAATGAAAAAGTAATTGCAACTTTTTTCAATGCTTCTCTGACAATATGTTGTAATTGATTTGTAGGTCAACATGTCCATATGTAAGTGGGCCACTTAGCCTTCTCAAATGAGGGGAAAAATTCAAAGCCATACAAAATGAATAACTTTATTGATTTTACTGTACTTCAGCCAGATAACCAAAATCCTTTCCAAGTGGAACCTTGATTTTGTATCTTTATCTGCTATTCTAGTTATAGGATCATAGCTTTAGAGGTAAAAAGGACCCTCAGAGACTATCTAGTCCAATATCCTGTTTCATGGGTGCGAAAACTCAGGCCCATTTTATGGATAATGGAGTTTAAGTGACTTGCCCAAGGTCAAAGAGGTAGTATGTATCAGAGGTAATCAATCAATCAATAAACATGTATTAAGTATCAACCATGCATCAGGCACTATGATAAAGCACTGGGGATACCATGGAAAAGCAAAAATAGTCTCTGTCCTTGAGGAGGCTACATTGAATGGGGAGACCACATGAATATAAATCTAATGGTACACAAAAGTCACAGAAAGACAAGAAGGAAAGAAACCTTAGACGGAAAGGAATTGACCTCTAGGATTACCAGTGAAGTCCTACAGCAGGAGGTAACATTTGCCCTGAGATTTGAAGGAAGCCAAGAATTCTAGGAGATGGAAGTCAGAAGGTTGGGCATTCCAGAAATAATAGCCAGTTCAAAGGCACAGAGATAGGAGATGAAACATTGTGTGGGAGGAGTAGCAATTAGACCTATACAGCTGGATTATTGAGTGTGTGTAGAGAGGAATAGTGTGTGAGAAGCCTGGAAAGGTTTGAAAGAGCAGTTTGAGAAGATTTTTAAATGCAAAAAAGGTAATGTATATTTGAACTAGAGAAAATAAAGAGTCACTGGAATTTATTGACTAAGAGGCTTAGATAGTTTAACCTGTGCTTTGGGAAAATGAATACTGTAGGTCTCTGGAGAATGGATTGAAGTGGAAAGATATTAATTAAAGACAAATTAAAATGATAATGAAATAGTCCAGGGAAGAGGGGATAAAGGTCTGAACTAGGTTAGTGTCTGCCTGAGCAGAGAGAAAGGAGATATACGCAAGAGAGATTGTGGAGGTGGAAGCATAAAGATTTAGCAAATGATGGGATATGTGAAATGAGTGAGCAAATGAGAATGATATCGCATTGTGAACTTGAGTAGCTGGGAGGATGATAGGATCTTCAATAATAGTAGGAAAGTTGACCTTAGGGATAAGATTAGAGGCAAAGATACTGGGTTCTGTTTTGGACATGCTGAGTTAGAGATGCCTACAGAACCTCCATTTTGAAAGATCTAATGAACAGACAGGAGTTAGAGTTCCAGCTCCAAAAATTATCAGTTGTATGACATTGGACAAGTCCTTATCTCTAAGTGAGAAATGAGATAATAGTTACAGTATCTACCTCATACTATTTTTGTAGGGAATGCACTTTGTAAACCATAAAATGCTATATTAATTTGAGTTATTACTGAAATTATTTTTATTAATTACAACAATTGCACTGACTAAGAAAGCATGGAAAGGTTACAACCTTACTACACTAAGGCAACGTGTGGAACACCACACAACATTACTACACTAAGGTAATGAGTGGAACACCATTAAGACCATAAATCAATCAAAGCCTCAAAATATTACTGTGGTGAGTAGTGAGACATTTTCCCTCAGCTACTCCTTCTATTTGAACGACTGAGAGGAATAAAAGGTATCTGAATGTCAGGAAATGATATTGATAACTTGTGGAAATCCAGGGAAAGGGAACCTCTGGCAACCTGGGAGAGAAGATTCTACCTCTGACCAATGGAGAGTAACATGGAAAGACAGGGCTTGTATGGGGAGAGGGGATACTTCCATTGAAGTAGCTCTGATATTAGGGTTTATAAGTCATTATGGAACTTTATAAACACCTTTGGGACTAATGGTTGCTCATTCAAGAATCTCTGTTTTGGTTTTCTTCTTTAAGTAAAACTAATATTTGGAATTGCCTGCTAGCAAATGAAGGCTTTGTTCTTAGGGTACTGGGGAGGGAGTACTATGCATATTTAGAGTCAGCTTAAATAACATCTCAGGACTTCATCACTATATTTCAGCTGCCCTCGCATCTTGGAACTTCTCTCAGCACATGAGACTTCATTTGCTAAAACATCCCTTTGCCCCTTTCTCCAAATAATGAATTCATCCCAAGGCCTACATACGAGGGATGGGATCAGGCCAAAAAAGCTTTCTTCTCCTTTTGGCTCTGCTTCTGATCCCATGCCCCTGCTTGGGTACCTTCCTTACTCCCTCCACACCCACTTTATAGCTCTTTTTTGTGTATTGACTTCCCCAACTGAAATGTAAGCTGTTCAAGGGCAGCGTTTTCTTCTTGTAGTTGCATCTCTGTGCTTAGCACAGTGTCTGGAATATAGTAAAATGTTAATGAATGCTTCTTGCTTTGCCTCTCCCACAGAGACTGTGGTTATTATTAAGCAACAAAACCAGTTGGGTAATGGCTAAACAAATTGTGGCATATGTTCGTGATGGAATATTACTCTGCTGTGAGAAATGATGAACTTGATGATTTTAGGAAAAACCTGGAAAGACTTGCATGAAATAATGAAGAGTGAAATGAGCAGAACCAATAGAAGTGTAGTATATGGAAAGAGCAATATTGTTTTAAGAACAACTTGGAGGAATCAAGTCATTCTGACTATTATAAATACCCAAAATGACTGCAAAGATCCTATGAAGGAAGACGTTGTTTGCACCCAGAGAAAGGACTGACACATATGTGCATATACATACATACATTCTTGTGTCTAATGGTAGCCATCTCTAGGGTGAAGAAGGGGGGGGAAATTTCACAATAAAGTTTCACATAAAGGAATAGCAAGTTGTACGTAATAGATCTGCTGTTTCAGGTGCAGTTCTCTTTTTTTCTATTCTACTTTGTTATGAAAATGTTTTATTTAAGTTCATAGTTAAAAAAGAACAAATAAAAAAGAAGCAACAGAACCTTGTACTATGACAGGTTAAATATCAATCTGCCTAGAATCTGTGATGAGTTTAAATCTGATTCCAAAGGAATTGTTAACTATAATGACAAAAGATATTGGTAGGATTTCTTTATCAGATATAGGTAGACTAGATCGCCACTGAGCTCTTTTACAAATCTAAAATTATCTGATTTTGTGATTCTTCTCATAAAGAGAATAGTCTGAAGCCTGTAGGCAAGAGGAAGGAGAAGGGAACAAGTATTTATTGAATATCTACTTTGTGCCAGGCACCGTGCTAAACATCCAAATATCTCATTGGATCCTCACAACAACCCTGTGAGGTAGATGTGATTATTATTCCCATTTTACAATTGAGAAAGTGCAGGCAATCAGAGATTAAGTGATTTGCCCAGTGTCTCATAGTAAGAGTCTGAGAACAGACTTGAACTCAGGTCTTCTTGACTCCAGGCCTAGTGCTCTATGGATGTGTCACCAAGCTGCTTAGGTAGGAAAGTCACATAAGTCTATGTTCCCTGTCTTCCAATTGTAGTCAAAAGAGCAAAGGTGTGGATAGCCCCATATAATAAACTAACAGACAGAGCTAGAAGCACCATTCTCATGAGGTACTCTCCACAAAAGACACCCCATGCCACTGGTACTTGCATTGGGAATCAACTTCAGGAAGTCAGATTGATTGAGGTGATTGGTAAAGGTAAAATATAGGACCTTTCTGGAATCCTTGACCTGCAGGGGAATGGGAAAATGAATCATAGCAACATCACATTTCAAAGACAGCTAACTTAAAAATGTGCAAGATATTGAACGGGCACAGAACCAAATCAAATATTTGACATTTCTGAAATTTCCATATGTTGTACACTATCGAAAATGTTATTTGCCTGCATCGACTTTTAACAAGGGGCAGTTCTACGCATAAATCTTGTGCTCCCATGACAGATTCCCTCTCCCCCACATATTCTGGCACCAGCTCCTTCTAATGGGAATGTTGTTGGCCATACATGTTGTACCCTAATGGTCCCCAGACACTAAGTCTCCAGTGCTTGTATTCAAGTAGGAGAGTCATAAATGAACAAACAGTTCCTCCACTGCTGAGTGACGAGAGAAATAGGAAGTAGGAATGGCTCAAACAACCAATCAACCAACTGTGTGCCAAGCCAATGTACCGGGTGCTTAGAGACACAAAGACAGAACTGGCACAATCCTCACCTTTAAAATTATATTTTATGCAGGGAAACAACACATGCCTACAGAAGAATATACAAAATCTACATGAAATAAATAAATACTGATTTTGTTGGGAGGAGGAACTAGATGTTAGGGGGATAAGGAACGGCTTCCCATAAGAGATGGCATTTGAACTGAACTCAAAGTGAGCTAAGGAGTCTATGAGGTGGCAGGGAGCAAGAAGTGCAAGGCAGATGTATAGGACAGCCTATGAAAAGGAACAGAGATGGAAGATGGGATAGTCTGTTTGAGGAATATCAAGGAATCCAGTTTGGCTTGGCCATGGAATGAACGAGAGGGACGTTTATATATTACAGTTCCATACTGATGAACTAAAGCCAGGTGGTAACGGGCCTTAAATGCTGTACAGAAGAGTTTGTCTCTGATCCTTGACGTAATAGGGAGCCACTGGAGTTTATTGAACAGGCGATTGACTTGGTCAGACATAAGCTTTAGGAATATCATTTTGGCAGCTATGCAGAATGGACTGAAGAATGGAGAGACCTTGTGGAGGCCAATAAACACTTCCTTATGCAGAAAAGCTGTTTGTTTCACAATTGTTCAGTCAAAGAAACCATTTGAACACTTGGAATCAGGGATACAGAAGCTTTAATTAGGTTCCCCTAATGTAATCTTGGGGCAGCTAGGTGGTTCAATGGATAGAGTACCAGGACTGCAGACGGGAAGACCTGAGTTAAAATCTAGCCTCGGACATTTACTAGCTATTTGACCTTGGGCAAGCCATTTAACCTTGCTTGCCTCACTTTCTTCATTTGTAAGATGAGTTGGAAAAGGAAATAGCAAACTACTCCAGAAACTTTGCCAAGAAAACCCCAAATCAGGTCATGAAGAGTTATACAGGACTAAAAACACCTGAGGAACAACAAATACAGTCTTTCCCCCTAGGGTCCCCATTCGTTGCTCTGTCTCCTTGTCCTTTTACCGACAAAAATGACTTTTTGATGCCAGTTCAGCCAACTGAGATCAACAAGATAAAATGAAAATCTTTTTTTGTTTGTTTTTTGGTGAGGCAATTGGGGTTAAGTGACTTGCCCAGAGTCACACAGCTAGTGAGTGTTATGTGTCTGAGGCTGGATTTGAACTCAGGTCCTCCTGACTCCAGGGCCAGTGCTCTATCCACTGTGCCACCTAGCTGCCCTAATAAAATGAAATTGTTCCCACCCCTCTGCTACCCACCCCTATTCCTCGCTGCTCTGACTTCCATTTCTGCTCGAAAAGGCAGGTCCCAGGGCCTAAAGACTAGTTTCCACAAGCAGGGCTACCCTAATCAAAATTCTTGATCTTTGTTTTTAGAAGTTCCCTTCTTTTAAGGTCCCCTCCTCCCTTTGGCTCCCTGAACACCTGTGATCTTCCCTCCTAGTCCTTGAACCATTGTGCTTCCTACCCATGGATGCTCAGACATTCAATACGCTTTAATTAAGATTATCGTATGCCCAACATCATAGGATAAGGGTGCTCAGAGTGAAAACCATGCTTTTTCAGGTTTCTCTACACCACTCAAGACTTAGCTATGCATGTTTTCACTTCCGTTCTTCTCTTCCCCTCCATCACTCCACACCCCATCTCCTCCAGGTTAAATTCTTTCTAGCTTCAGAGTTCAAGGCAGTAGGGATCATAAGGATTCTCATTCTAGATGGATTTATTACTTACGTGACTTTGAGTAAGTTACTTCACCTCCCTGGGCTTATTGTCTTTTTTGCAAAATAAAGGAGTTAGAATAAATAACTGGCATTTCAGAGTATACTTTTCCAATCACATATCTCAGCCAATATGTGCCAGATGTGGGACTTCAACTCAAATATTTCTAACTTTGAATCCAAGTCTCTATTGACTACGTGAGGGTTACTTTGCAATTTGCTACTACTCTTATAATTTAATCTAGGCTAATGTGAGAAGAGGAGAAGAACTAAACAAATCTAGAGGCCTTTCACCAAATGTCTCAATAACATATATACATTTCAAGGATGGCCTAAACTATGCATACCCTTTGACCTAGCAATTCTATTACTAGGCATATACCTCAAATAAATCAAATAAAGAATAAAGGATAAACATGTACAAAAGAATCCATAATTGCATCTTGGTTGTAGCAAATAACTGGAAACAAAGGGATGCTCATCAGTTGGGGAATGACTAAACAAATTATGGCATAGGAATATTATTGTGCTTTAAAAATGATAAAAAAAAAGATGGTTTCAGAGAAATCAGAGAAAACCTGTATGAACTAGTGTAGAGTGAAGTGAGCAAAACAAGAACAATTATATAATAACCACAACATCATTTAAAAATAGTGTTGAATGACTTTTAGAACTCTAATCAATGCAATGGCCAAATAGTACTCCATAGTATGCTGATGAGGGATGCCACCCACCTCCTGAGACAGGGATGATAGACGTAAGGTACAGAATGGGACATATATACATGGAAGTAGCAATTGGACAAGTACAAGAATAACCAGGAGAGAGTAATTGAGTAGGGGGTAATAGAATTTTTAATTGCCAAAATTCTAAAAAGTTCAAGGAGGATGAGAACTGAGAAAATACTATGTAACTTAGTAATTAAAAGGTTATTAATAATCTGGGGAGAGAACAATTTTTGAAAACAGTGGGATCCAAAACCAGATTGCATGGGGCTAATGAGTAAGTATGTGGTAGCAGAGTGGAAGCCACAAAGGTCAACTTTTCTTTCGAATACATTTACTAGTAAAGGGGTGGAGAGAGATAGGGAAATAGATTGAGGGGGAAATAAAAAGAAAGTTGTTCTTGCCTTGAAACTGTGGGTTCATTTCAAACTTTTGTCCTCAGTCCTCTCTCTTCTCTCTAATTTTTCTTGTGGAGATCTCGTCTATTCACCATAGCTTTAAGTTTACCTCCACGGATACAAATCCCAAATCTATACTGAGATCTAGACCTGTTATTCAAAAATCTTGCTTGAAATTTTCTTTTAGATATCCCATCAACACCAAAAACTTAATATATCCAGAAATGAACTCATCATCTCCTCTAAGGCTTCCCCTCCTTCCATCTTACCAATTTCCATTGATGACAATACTATCATACCAGCTAACCAGTCTCAAGACCTCTGAGCTATCTTTCTTGGACTTTTCTCTTTTTAAATCCCTCACACCTGATTAATTACTAAGTCCTGTTAATTTTAGCTACACAGTATCAATATCTTCCTCTCCATTCATGCTGTCATCATTTTAATTCAGACAGTTATCACTTCTAATATACGCTTTTATAATAACCTTCTAGCTGGTTTCTTAGCCTCTAGCCAGCCCTTTTTTCCAATCCATCTGCCACACAGTTGCCAAATGATCTTTCCCCTAAGTTCTTGCCAAGTCCCTACTCTGTTCAAAAACTTTCAATGGTTCCCTATTGCTTTATAAGATAAAATAAAAATTCCTTAGCATGGCACCTAAAGCCCTTCACAATATGGCTCCAACCTACTTTTCCCATTTTATTTCACAACATTTCCCTTTTCAAACTAAGGTGCATCTAAACTGGACTGTGGTCTTATTGCCTGATTTCCTTCTGCACTCTCCTGCCTTCCATACAGATTACACATGCTTGAAACAAGCTCCCTACTCATCTCTGTCTACTGAAATTCTTCTTTGACTTCAAAGAATAGATGAGGTATTCCTTCCTTCATTAAGAGAGAAAAAGGAAAGAAGGAAGACAAGAAGGATGGAAGGAAGGAAGGAAGGAAGGAAGGAAGGAAGGAAGGAAGGAAGGAAGGAAGGAAGGAAGGAAGGAAGGAAAGAAGAAAGGAAGGAAGGAAAGAAGGAAGGAAGGGAGGGAGGGAGGGAGGGAGAAAGGCAGGAAGAAAAAGAAAGAAAAGAAACAAAAAGAAATGAAAAGAAGGAAAGGGAAGGGGGAAAAAAACCCTTACAATTATTCCTATTTTTTTTCTCTTGGGAATTGCTTTACAATCTGGAAGAATCTGGTTTGGGTTGTTTTTGTTTTTGTTTTTTTTCTTTTTTTTGCATACACTGGTTAGTTGTGACTGTGGAAAACTTGCAATCATCCTTAATATTCTTCCTAGGAAAACATTTTTTTTTCCTTTGGATGCTAATTTGTTTTCCCTAAATCCAAAGACATGCCATTGAGTTTCAACTACAACAAAACACCTCTTACAAAATATAACTTTTGTAATTGCAGAAGTAGAGACAAGTTGTGTCCTTTTAAAAATTTTATCCATTTTATTCTATCATTTTATCCTAGTATCTCAATAATAGTCTGTACTCACTAGATACTGAATAAAAGTTTGTTGTTATTTTTCTGTTGTTGTTTTGTGGGGCAATAATCATGATGTGAAAATTTTTGGTTTATTCTGGGACCTATGAGAAGTGAACAAGCCAAAAAGTGAAGTAGTGATGCCAAAGCACGCAAGTCCCAGTCTCTTCAAGGGCAACTTACTGTTGAGACAACAACAGAAGTTGGAGCTGCGTGATGGTGTACTATTCTAGAATGTCACTGGTCCCACACATGCTATTAAGAAACAATTGGTGCAACCCTGTGCATTTTGCTCTATGGCCATGAACGTTTTTCATGACAACTGTGTAACACACAAGGCAAAGACATATGAGTCAGGGAGTGCCCTTAGAACCAGCAAGAAATATGTGTGTGTCTGTGTGTGTGTGTGTGTGTGTGTGTGTGTATGTATGTGTAAAATTTTTTGGTTAGTCAATTGGGGTTAAGTGACTAGCCCAGAATCACACAGCTAATGAGTGTTATGTGTCTGAGGCCGAATTTGAACTTAGGTCCTCCTAAATCCAGGGCCGGTGCTCTATCCACTGTGCCACCTAGCTTCCTCAAGAAATATTTTTTTAATTTTTAATTTTTTAAAGCTTTGTTTTTGTTTTTGTTTTAAGCAATTGGGGTTAAGTGACTTGTGTCAGCCAGTAAGTGTCAAGTGTTTGGTCTGAGACTGCATTTGAACTCAGGTCCTCCTGACTTCAGGCGCCAGTGCTTTATCCACTGTGCTACCTAGCTGCTCCCCCCCCCGAAATATTTTAATGGGCTAACATGGCTGCAGATATCTCTGAGACAAGTAAGATTTGTGCTTATTGTGTATAAAGAAAAGTACCAGCAACTTATGCCGTTTGTTTGGATAATATGGATACTAACACATTTTTGAAACATTTTGAAAAAGGCACGTGTTACCCTTTGCAGAAAGGAGATATTAAGAACATAAACTATATATTGATAGTGACTGAGCACTTCATAAGGCATGCACAGGCATATCTACTCAGGAATAAAATCTTTCCAAGTGTCTTCTCCATATAGTAACTTCTCTATGGAATAAGAATTAAACTCTGTTTTCTCAAAATGTCTCACTAGACTTTCTCAAAACTCCCTTGGAAATAATTGATGTTAATTCTTTTTCAATGCCTTCTGGCACATAGTAAGTGCTTAATAAATGCTTTTTGACCGACCGACTGCAGTCTTACAAGATGACAATTAACTCTGTCACTCCTCAAGATTCCATTCCCTCTCTCTTAAAGGAATGATAACTACATCCAGGCTTCTTACAGGGGCTATTTAAACTGGAGTTATACTACATATTCTGTAAATGCTAGACTTTTTTTTTTTTTACAAATTACAAGCATGTGTCACACAGTCCCTATCATTTACTTGTATAATCTACATTCATCACTAATTCCAGGTTGCTTAAGAATAAACCATGTATAATTTCTACTGGCAATGACCTGGTCCTGGCTTGCCATCATAAACCTTTATTTTTCCACAAACAAATTTCTGTGACTCACCCATTTGTTAGGTGCTCTTTGTCAACATTATTTTAGCTGAGTTCAAGTGGATATCACCAAAAGAGGGTTTTTTGATTCCACTCTTGGACCTTGGCTATTCAACCCCAGGTATTGAGTTGGACCTGTGAAGATGGGGTTTCTGAAGTTAGACGTGAAGGGTAGATGGATGGTAGGGCATAGTGGCAACTGTGTCATTAACATTTTGTGAGGCAGATGTCTCAGAATTCTGTGTGGAATATTGTGGAAATAGTTATCTATTTTTTTAAACCAGTTTTTCAGTTCCTTACTAAGAAAAACAACCTAAGCAGTGAGAGGAACTGCATGGTACATTTTGCTTTTGTTTGTTGATTCTTTTTTATCCAACACTTAGCACAGAGCCTGATAAATAGTAGGTACTTAATAAATGCTTGTTTACTTGACACAGCAGCTTGACTTGACCACATAGTTTATACATAGACGCACAACATGGAATCTCCATGTGGAAGACTAAGCACCCTGAAGGTCATAGCTAACTATTTCTTTGTTCTTTTAAAACAGTGAATAATTTTATCAAAAAATGTCATTGTAGGGCCAAGCAATGTGTAGATAATTTACACCATGACTTTCTTTTTTTTCTGAATACAAGATTGGATTCAGGGCAAGAAATTCATGTCTCTAAGATTAAATACCCTAGCCTCTTAAAAGTCCATTGGCATTTATATCATTAAATTAACTTGTAGCCAGAGGTGGACACAATGTCTTCTGGCATCCAAACAGCAAGATGTCAGCAATCTGTTACATGGTATGTTGTCTGTGGAGATTATCGTAGTTAAAAAAGAAACGTTGAGCCGTCTTTTCCCTTAGAAGAGAAATTGATGAATAATAAAACAATTACTTATTAAAGATCTTGGCAACTATAAAGTCTGTGAATTAATTTCTAGTTATGTTGGTCCACATTCTCAGGAAGCTATACTTGCTATCTTCATCATTGATGCTTGTCAAAGACGAGGGTTTCAGAAGACAAAAGCAGGTTTGAGGAGTGTCTCTTAGAATTCTGTGTAGAATATTGTGGAAATATTTCTCTCCCTCTCTCTCTTTTTTTTTAAACCAGCTCTTCAGCTCCCTACTAAGAAAAACAACCTAAGCAGAGAAAGGAACTGCACAGTACGTTTTGCTTTTGTTTGTTGATTCTCATTTAACCATATGTGCTTATAGGTTAAAAAAAAATAAAATAGAAAGTTGAGGTAACTCTCCACAATATAACTTAAGCCTGAAATGGCTCTTTGTATATTATATGCATATGTATGTGTGTATGTGTGTGTGTGTGTGTGTGTGTGTGTGTGTAGGTATGTATGTATATGTATGTGTATATACATATATCTTATATATATACAATATTGTGTATGATATATACACATAATATTGCGCATTATGTGTGTATATACATTTTTTCTTTCAGTAGCCACCTAATTAGAATCCCTGCCTTAAGTGTCTCCCTACTCCAATCCATCCTCCACACAGATGCTATAGTGATTTTACTGAAGTAAATATCTATTCCTCTACTCAGTAAACTCCAGTGTTCTACTGACTTTAGATTAATATTATTTCATCTTCATGTCATCATTTTTAATCATATTTTTGTAATATGTATAATATAATTTTTAGTATAGTAGCCCATGCACAAATTGTATAATAATTAAATGTACATTTATTGGGACCATATTAAAATATTTAATGCTAGGAATGTAAAATTTTTTAAAAAATTGACACCTGTGGTCCAGAGTATGGAACATTAACTCTCAAAGCTGGAATTGATCTTATGAATATGATCTAAACATAGGTGTAGTTAGTCCTGTGCCTATAATTTCCACTCTGCTACCCATATCATTCTGTGCTCATGTTAGTAATATGAAAATGATTAAGTCATTTCCCATCTTTGAGAAATGTACCTCAAATGTACCTTTCTCTGTAAAAACTAGAGAGTTAGAGTACATGGTCTTTCCAACTCAAAAAGTCTGGAAGTCTTATCAGTTATTAACAACTAAGCTTGAATTATTTTATCACATTGTGTAAGATAATATGATTAATAAATACTAAATAATAATAATAGCTCACATTTCTATTGCCCTTTAAATCTATAAATTCTTTGTGGAAATCAACTTATTTGATCTTCAAAACAAATCATAAGATATGTACTATTGTAATCTCCATGTTCTAGATATGAAAACTGAGGCTCATTGAGATTAAATTACTTGCCCTAGGGATTTGTTCTGTGAAGTTTGGATTCCATTAAAGGGCTGCACTTGAGGACCTAGAGGACGACATGTGGCCTCAAGACCACAGGTTCCTCAACCCCTCCCTAGTGTTACATAGCTAGTAAGACTACAAGATGGTATTTGAATGAGTCTTCCTGACTACAAGAATAGTGTTGTATTCACTATGACTCTAGCTCAAGCCCCAAGAAGGATGGGATCCACCGAGGGCAGCCTAAGCCCAAAAGGAAGAAGGCAAGTACAAGAGGAGGAGAGAAAAGCAATTGAAATCAACTTTACACACTTCATAATTTTTCTTATGTGTGGTCTTAGAATGTGCCAATGTACTGATTTGCACACATATTTGCATATGTATATTGTTGACTGCCTTCCTGATGTTTTTCCTGGAATACTTGACTTCTGTATCCAGCAAAGGACTTCATTCTGTTAATTCCGAGGCTGCAGAAAAGTTGCCTTCCAGAATGGATCACTCATATGGGAAAGTTATAAAATATATGTAGGAAAGAGAAATCATTCCCTTATACATAACTTCAGATACCTACAGGTAGCTTCTTTCCGTAGCACCTAGCATAGATCCTGAAATGTAGTAGGTACTTAATAAATGTCTGTTGATTGATAGATTAATTTCCACTACCCTTTGCCTATCAAATTGTAGGATGAAGTCAATATAGTCAATTTATAGAGTTCTGCCTCTATTATTATTATGAATCTGAATGGATTAATGGCAGAATGAATGTTCTTTGGGGAGTAATCTAAGTGTTATATTTACATTTGACTTGGAATTATTTGCATGGAGGAATTTCAAATACAAATATTTTAATAGCCTAACATGTAGGGAGAGTGAGAGACACTGTAGGCACTTCTGTTTTCCCTTAAAAAAAATAGTTTTCTTTACTTTTTATAGGAATTTTAATGAGACCATAATTACGACAGCAAGAGGGAAAAAAAAGTAGATGTTAAAGACTTGCTGTTACTTTATATATGGTGGGCCCTGGATACACATCCATACAAGTACACACACACACACACACACGTATATATACACATACATATTGCATAAATACATGCGTATGTGCATATTGTGTGCATATGCATACATGTGCATTACATGCACACATACACACATGAATATGTGGATATCTGTACATACATGCATTATATGTGTGTATATATACATGCACATATAATTATATATACACATGTGTGTACATATGCACACACATACTGTTTCTTATGTATGCATACACATTCGTGTATATAATGTGTTATACATGCATACATATGCATACATACATGTGTATATACATGCATGTGTGTATGTGGGTGCTTTCCCAAAGTGGTGTGAGAGTAGGGAGGAGCAGAGAATTGATTTGACTTAGTCAAACTGGGAGAAACTGAGCCTATCATAAGCTATGAGCTAGCAGCATATCTCAGCCATGCAGGGATTCTGAACTAGACAGAGGAGAAGGAACTTAGTCACGGAGGAAAGAGTGATTGGTAGCAGCAACCATCAAAGTAACTTAATGGCAGATAAGAGAAGGAAAGAGAAGACTGCAAGTGTTTTAGGATACAAGGCCTGAGACTAAAGTTTGAACATTGGAGGTTGGGTTCCAGTGACTATATATCTGATCATAAGGAAATGACTCTGCAGGGGTGGCTGGCTTGACTGACCTTCCTGAGTGCAATTCATACCTTTGAGGGCTACTAAAGGGTTAATTCCCATTTTCCCCTTCCCTGATGCCTATAGTAGGCAGGGGCTTTTGATATTACTCTCTCTATGAAAACAAATTATCCTTATTTCCTGATTCTGTCTGCTATAGATTATAAATTATCATAATTACTTTGTTATTCAAGTATATTACTTATTTGTATGTAGAGGAAGGGCTAGGTAGAGTGCTAGTGACTAGCTGGGTGGTTGTTGTTCAGTTATTTCAGTCATGCCTGACTCTTTGTGATCCCATTTGGGGTTTTCTTGGCAAAGGTTCTGGAGTGGTTTACCATTTCCTCCTTCAGCTCATTTTCGAGATGAGGAAACTGAAGCAAACAGAGTTAAGTGACTTGCCCAGGGTCACATGGTCTTTAGACCAGGTCTTTCTGACTCCAACTCTGGCACTCTATCCACTGCACCTCCTAGCTGCCCTAGATGGGTACACAGTGTTAAATAGATCAGAGGTTTAAACCTTTATCCAGAATGTTAAATTTTCCCGCTTGGGGTTCAGAACAAAATAGAGTGTCAGTGATTTCTTTTCATTGAAATTAACTGTTACAAGCTCCAAAATGAAGAGACAGATGAACCATATGATACGGAATCATCCAACCTCAGTGAAGTCATTTGTAAACTAGATTCAGGCCTGTTAAAAGCATAGATGCCTCGGAGAACATCCAGCCTCTGAAGTGATATACAGGCCAAGAAAAGGTCACACCTCCTGGGATGCCCAATGAGAGCAGAAAGATACAGCTTATAAAGAATTGGTCCTATCAACACTTCTATGTTGAAAGCAGGCCAGAAGAGCAGGTTTTTTCTTTTTCTTCTCTCTAAGTCTCCAAACCTTTCCAAGAGTAAAGTTTGTTGATTACATAGATAGAGACATGAACATAAATATAGACATAGATGTAGAGACAGAGATAGCAATGATAGAAATATATTGTAGCACTGACCGGGGATAACCTTCAAACTTGAGTTTGTTCTCTGAGACTATGAACCTCAGAAGGTAGCTACTGCTACTGCTATTACTCCTCCTCCTCCTCCTCCTCCTGCTCCTCCTCCTCCTCCTCTTACTCTCAGGGCTCTAGGGACAACCTTTGGGAACTAAGTTTCTAGCTCTATTGCTCCTGACCCTCCACCAATGTGTAAAAATAACCAACTAGTTGACTTCATTAGCTTCTAGCCAAGGCATTTACTAAGGTGGTGTAAACATTCCCCTCAAAAGCCTAGAACATCATGTCTTAAAAATAAATACAGTTCCATGGAAAGAATAGATTCAAACTTATGGGGCAAAATGGTGGTGGCACACATATGCAGAATACAGATGTAACAAAGAAGTGACTCATAGACCCCAGTACCTTATAGCCTCAAAGTCCTTGTCGGAGTTCAGAGTCAGCTTTTTTCTCTGGGGCAAGGGGTCATGCTCCTTGACATCATTGCTGTCTTTGAGCAATTGTCATTTTGCGTCCATTACTCCTAGGTAGAACTCATTGTTTCTTAAAAAAGCAATTTCCATCAATGATGACCACAATGATTCTGTTGCCACTACTCCTTTCACCTTTCACCTCTAACCACTGATAGGATCCCTGATGGAACCTTGGAATTTTTTAAACTCATAGGTCTGCTCTTAGATACATCTACCCCAAAGTTGCTTCTGGATGACTAATTCAAAATATGAAAAATAGGAGAGAAGCAGACTATCTCAAGCATAAGCTTACCCAGTTTAGGGCACATGCTTGAGACAATCTTGGGTCCAGATGAGAGACCAGGAAATTCCTTTTCGTATACCTTGTTCTCCATAGTTGATGGAGAGAGAAGTCCTCCCTTTTCAAAGTCAGGAGGGAGGAACTAGGGGTGAGGCTGAAGAGTCATAACGTGCATAGAGACAGAGAGATAAACTGACAAAGAGATAAACACAGAGAAATGGGCTCTTATTATATGCATACTTGTTTCTTAGGATCTGTGTTTAGTCTTGTGCCATTTAACATTTTTTATTAATGACTATAAAAGGATAGATAGAATGCTCATCAAATTTGTAGATGAGGACAAGCTCAGAGGGATAGCAAACAAACAGTGTATAATACAGGATCCAAAACAATCTTAAACTAGAGTATTGATCTGAGTGTATATATATATACGTATATATATATATATATACTATATATATACATATATATAGTATATATATATATACATATATACGTATATATATATATACACAATATATATACATATATATATAGTATATATATATATATACACACTGTAAAAGTATGAATCAAATACAAACACACATCAAGCCTTACCCAAAAACAATCAACTTCATACTATAGCAGCATCACAAAAGGAATTGTTAGACAAGAAGTTTGCATAAAAGAGATCTAGAGAGTTCAGTAAATAGTAAGTTCAATATGAATCAGCAGTGTGATGTGGCAGCCAGAAATATTAATTAGAGCTTACACTGCACTAAGAGAGGAACAGATTCTAGAAATTAAGAGTCCATAGTCCCAATGTACTCTTCCTTCAGCAGGCCATATGTGGAGTAATGTGTTTAATTTTGGGTACAATAGTTGAGGAGGGATATTGACAGACTGGAATACACTCAATGAAGGGAAGCTGGGATGTTGAAAGGCCCAGCATCCAGAAAGCAGAATGGACTGCCTCAAGAAGTAGTATATTCTCCTTCATCTGAGATGTCCAAGTAGAGGCTTTCATGACTACTTCTTGGCTACGTTATAATAAGGATTCCTTTCCAGGTAAAGGTCACACTAGATGTCTGCTGAAGCCCCCAACTAAAGCCTATGATTCTATGAGATCTTTCTGGATTCTGTCTCTATCATCCAAGATTTTAGTTATCCCTCCATCAAACTAATTATTTACAAAAGTGTTGAAGAGTATGGGGTGGCTAGATGGTGCAGTGAATACAGTGCCAGGACTAGAGTCAGGAAGACTGATTTCTGGAGTTCAAATCTGGCCTCAGACACTTATTAGCTATGTAATCCTGGGTAAGTCACTTAACCTTGCTTGCCTCAGTTTCCTCATCTATAAAATGAGCTGGGGAAGGAAATGGCAGACTACTTCAGTATCCAGCCAAAAAAAACCCCAAATGGAGTCACGAAGAGTTAGACATGACTGAAAATGACTGAACAACAACAAAAGTTGAAGAGTACAAGGCCTAAGATCCCTAGATTCACAGAATTGACTTTCAGATGGTCTAATTCACTTTCCTTTTTTTGATTCAATTAGACCTTATCAGAGGTATATTTACTATTCTGGAGTCTATGAATATGAATAAAATAAATTTTAAGTTCCCAGAATGTTACCCTTAGTTATCACACAGGAAAATAATTCTGAGAAGGGGTAAGAAGATGATTGTCACGTAGAATTTTGCACTTTAAAGAATAATGGATTTAGCCAGAGTCAGGACCTCTGGGTGTGAGACTGTACTCTGCATTTACTAGTCACATGACCTTGTATCAAATTGCTTCATTTCTCTGTGCCTCAGAACCCTTAACAATACAATATTATCCCATGGGATTATTGTGAGAAAAGTGGCTAAATTAAAAGAAGAAACAGAAGAATAATTTGTGCAGTGACTACAATAATGTAAAGGAAAACAACACTGAAAGGAATTAAGATGAATATAGTAACCAACTCAGACTTCAGAGTTTTGATGATGAAGCATGTCTCAGGCTTCTCAGAAGAATGGTGGGAGATTACAGGTGTGAATAAGGTGTACACATTGTCAGATTTAGTCAATATGTTGTTTTTTTGTTTGTTTGTTTGTTTAACTATGTTAATTTCTCAGAAGGAAGAGAAAGTACCTTGGTGAGACTAGTCATTGGGAATTGACAGCAAAAGAAAGCATTAATAAAATATGTATCATTTAAAATCATTAAATAAATGAACCATCAGTAAATGGTTGCTGAATTGAATGCTGATCAAAAGTCATCCCAAATCAAAAGGCAAAAGCAAATAACCAGCCCCTAGTAACCTCTTAGTTAGTTTATATAATGCCCCTTCCAGATAAGAGGTCCTGAAACCAAAAAAAAAAAAAAAGGCATTAATACAAGGTATTTCAGGCACAGCTGCAGATCAGTGAGGAGAAGGGATAGGGAGATTATTTGGGAGAAAGGGGTTTTCAGCACCCTTCACATCACACCTCAAAGGCAGTTGCTTGCTCTGCCTGATGCTGATGGCCCAAATGATAATCAGTACTGATTCCTGGGCTTTTGATTCCCCACTCCCACCAAGTGTTCACAGCCTTTGCTTTTTATATGAAATTTATGTACTGAGTGGTTTGATTTATAGGGCTACATTATGTGTAAAACACATGTGAGAAGGGGCCTTGTCCAGGTTGGTGTTACCAAACTTCACTTAAGAATTTATCTGGGTGTCTCTACCTTGGTGTCAGATTTCATGAACACAGAAATTCATATACAAAAAGGTACATTGTCAACACTTTTTAAAAAAATTATGCTTTCCATCTTTCCACTAAATCCACATTCTTGGCTGCAAGGCCAGAGGTAGGGTGGGAAACAGAAAGTACTTGAGTGAGCAGAAAGTGCAATGGGTTTTTCCAATGGCCTTTCCTCAGTCCTCATCCTTTTTGACATATGACACATTATCTCTGGACTCCAGTCATTTTCACTGGCTAATCCTTATGCCACCTGGTTTCTCTAGCTTCCTTAAAGTCTCAGCTAATGTCTCCCCTTTTGCAAGAAGCCTTACATTCCCTTTTCCCTCTTTAATATTAGTGTCTTCACTCTGATAATTATCTCAAACTTACTGTGTATATTGATTATTTGTACATAGTTGTTTGCATGTTGTCTCCTTTATTAGACTGTGAGCTCTTTGAGATCAGGGATTTTTTTCCTTCTACTTGGAATTCCTAGCACTTAGCACAGTGCCTGACATATATTAGGCACTTAATGTGTAATTGTTGACTTGACTTGACCTCTCCGAAGCATTTGGCAATGGATTCTGGGTTCTCTCTCTGCATGTCTGACTGCTCATTATCAAGTTTATTTTACTGAATTATCATTTATATCTTTCCTCATACTGGATATCCCCCAAGGCTCTATCCTGAGTCCTCTCTTCTTTTCTCTCTGCATTCTCAGTAATCTCATCAACACTCAAGAGTTCAATTATCAGCTCTATGCAAATGATTCTGATACACACACACACACATACACACACACATACACACACACACACACAGTCTCATGTCACCAACTGCCTATTGGACATGTTGAACTGAATGTTCTCTAAGCATCTCAAAACCAACAGGTCCAAAATATAACTCAATATCTTTCAATCCCAATCTCACTCTTCATCTGAACTTCTGTGTTTTGGTCAAGAACATCACCATCCTTCTAGTTGCCCAGGTTCATAAGCGCAGAGTCAACCTCACCTCCTCACATGTTCTCACTCTTCATATGCAATCAATTGACAAGTCTTGTTGTTTCTACCTCCGCAACATTTTAACCTACGAGCGTGTTGGTTTTCTGCCTATGAGGTTTTCTGCCTACAAAATTTAAACTTTTAATGCCAAAAAGGATGATGGTGATGATGATGATGATGATGATGATGATAAGAAAATTTAATAAAAATCAAGTTCTATTCAAATTGGTGAGATGGTTTGAATTGATTCCTATGTAACTTGAACTAATTCAGTTCATTGCATAAATACTCAAAGATTGAGGAGGAATTCTTCTAAGGATTTCTAGAGAACTTTCATCCTGCTGGGTTGGTTTTGCTCTTAAGCCATTATATTCCCCAGTATTTTAACCTTCTTCTATGCTTCTTTATTTGAAGCCTTTAGGAAATTATAAAAGACAAAAATCCTAATTCTCTCCTTCTGTCTCGTTGTACCATAAAGGGAGAGGGAGCACCTATTGTCTCTAATATGAGACATATGTGTTCCAATCTCCAGGCTCTCATACACCTCCCCACAGCACAACTGAACAATCCTTTCCTGCCTCATTGGAATATTAGCTGAAATTACAGACAGAGATAGCTCCTGAGGAGTTAATAATTGCCTTTATTTCCCCAATTTAAAAAAACTTGTAAAATGATATGTGCCGTTGGTATGGTATCTATTTTAGCCTCAATTCAAGACTGGAAAGATATGTAAAATGATATATATGCACAGAGTTAGTTATGGTGTCACAATTAATATAAGATAAATATCTTATAAATTAACTGATGTTATGACAACTAAGGGAAAGGGGGCAGAATACTCAGAATAAGGCTGTTTCCTTTTATCTGCACTCCCTTTCCAACCCCTTCAAGTAATTTAGTGTATTTTATAGTTAGAATAATTTTAATAGATAAGGACCTTTCCCCCTTCTTTGCTTATTTCCAATATGTATTTGAGTGGGTTCATAAGATTATATGCCTTTTTTCTCTTAAGGAAGGCTGCTTCTCATGGAAGAGAATAAAATTACAGTAAAGAAGTAGTGAAAATCATTGTCAAACTAAATTAAACAGGCTTTTCCCTAATTCTTGTTCATTTTCTTATGGCTTTCTTATGGCTTGATAAAAAAAAAAGTCACAGAATGAGGGAGGTGGGTGATGGGCACAATATTCCACCCACCTCCACCCTTGCCAAACCTGACCTTGAAAATATGAGAAAAAATAACTCATATGCCACGTTCACAGAGTTGTCAAAAGTGACTTTCTGATTACTGTGATACCATCACTCTGCCACCGTAGATGAGCAACTCATTTGTATTTTACAATCTTAGAGAGCTGGCTAAGCCATCGAGAGACTAGAAGACTTGGCCACAGTCATACAGCTAATATGAGTCAGAGGCAGGATTTGAACCCTGGTCTTTCTTCCTCTAAAGAACTACACTGCCTATCATCAGAGAGAAATGGAATATCTAACAAACACTCCATCTTGAAATCTCATGGCAAATCCTTCTGCCTCTGACACATTCAAGCTCTGTGATCATGAGTTGGACACTTCCACCACCAGTGCCCTAGGCAACACACCCAAACACAATACACACATATGTGTATATATATGTATATGTATATAGAACTACATATGCACATGTGTATGTTTATATACATGCATATATTTATAGTTATAATTCTACCTTATTCATAATTGTCTTTTTCTATACCCTTCATCATCTTCATTAACCCCAGATTTCAGAATAGAAGTAAAATATAGAAGTCTAGATGACAAAATGAAAACAGTACACCTGTTTTTTGTTTGTTTTGTTTTGCTTTCCTCATTCTGAGGAAGATAAAAAAAAATATTATTGCGATTCAGGATGTTGATTCCAGATCAAGCACAAAATGTCTTATTGAAAAAGCTCCAGCCTTGCCTTCAAACACACATACATACACACATACCTACATGTATACTAAATCCTTAATCTTTTTTGACTTTCAGGAAAAGGAAAAAAAATTGACATTCCATTTCTTTTTTCCACTTATAATATACAGAGCACAAAAACAATTCTGTAGTTGATAATGAATGCTAAATCAGATACCTACTCCTGACTATTATTTAATGTACATAAAATCATATCTTGGTCCTTCTGTCTTACATGAAGGCATGGTAGTGGCTATAAGAAGCAACCTAAGTTAGCATGTCGAAGAAAGGATGTTAATTGCCTCCATTTGTCACTCATTAATTTTCAGAAACTTTGTAATTTACTCTCCACATGTAGATCAGTTGTATATACCCAGTGGACATAACTATCTAATGCGGGTGATGAAATTAATCTTTTGGGATTATACTCTCTTTGGTATAGGATTTTATATTGGTACTTATTGCCAGCTAACTCTTAGTACCTACATCCCTTTGGTACTCCCAATCATTTGCAGAATTTATTTGTAGCCCACTGATATCTTTCTATGTATAGTTAACACTTGCAGGCCCTGGAAATGTCCTCCCCTGGCAGCCATTAGAAAACAAAGAAGAGAACAAGTGGCCTCTGTTTGCTTCCTCTAAACTCCACCTTAACATCTGAATTTAACTTATTCCTTAGCACTTGCACTCTCATGTTCTTGTCCTTTCTTTCTAGATCTATGACAAGTTCCTGCCCCTTTATCCTTAGCTGACTTCCCTGGAGCAGAACTATTACTTGCTTAGATATTCAGTAATCCTCCTTCTTGCTTATAATCCCAGTTTTGACAATTTTAGCCCTAACTCATCTATCTCCAATTTCCTGATATTACACCTTATTGGAATCAGATAATTTCTTCCAACACTTCAGTCATCTTTTGTTCTTTTAAAGTATAGGATCTCCCAAGCACACACAGTTGCAAAATGGTGGCATTGCATTAGATGAAGTGTGTGTGTGTGTGTGTGTGTGTGTCTGTGTGTGTCATATGCAGACATACACAGACACAGACACACACAGACACACACACCCCTCAAAACTATTGCACTTGGCATCTCCATTCAATTTTTGCCAATTTTTAGTTTTTCAAGACTCCCATCTCTAAATTCCATTCCCACCTTCCAAATGTCATCACTTCAGATACTACTCCTTATTACAGAGACTACTGCCACCTTCCAAGTCACCAAATGGCAGAAAATTTTGACTAATCCTTTTTTAAGGACATAAGCACTTAGAAATTTTATATATATATATATATATATATATATATATATATATATATATATATAGAGAGAGAGAGAGAGAGAGAGAGAGAGAGAGAGAGAGAGAGAGAGAAAGAGAGAGAGAGAGATACACACACACACACACACACACACACACACACATATATATATATGTCAGCACTTTAAATCAAGTTCTCATTTCTGGGAGCTTCATGAATATTTACTAAATGCTTACTGCCTGTAGGGTTATTTAACTACTTCTTGGGTAGTACAACAAAAAAGCAATGATGATAAATTCTTAACAATTATTGATATTGAAGGCCATAATTCCATAGTTCTCTGACCTAGTCTAAAATGTTGTATGAACTTTTAGAGAATCGTTTGAGCTCTATGGCTGCTCTGTAATACAGTGGGGAAAATATAGGACTTAGAGTCAGAAGATTTGAGTTTTAATCATAAGTCTTCCAATTAGTACCTTCCTGACATTGGACGAGTCACTGAATTGGTTTTTCCAAATATAAAATGACAGAATTGGACCATAAGACTTCAGTAGACCTCCCAAGACTAAGTCCATAATCTGACAGGTTTTTGCTTCTTCATGTAATTCTCATTCTTAAGGTATGCCACATCAAAGAACTTCCAGTTATCTGGGGGAAACAAGCAGTCACCCATTAAGTAGATGCAAAATATAGTCAGGATGATTTGGTGGTGGGAGGGGGAAAGAGTTACAATTGGGGGCAGTAAGTGATTTTTTTGTAAAAGGTCAAGAAGAATGGCCCCACAACACAACTGGCAGTGCTGCTATTGTTTTTTCTTCTATTGGTTTCTAAACTAAGTGATTAACTATGTCCCACCCACAGTTGCCCCCATTAGACCACCACAGTAGCCTATTATAAGCCACTACGGAGAATATAACATCTCAGTGGCATTTCTGTAGGCAAAAACGTACGTGCTTATATAATGAATGTGAGAATTGATTTACATTTCTATAAAGTAGTCTCTGAAGTACAGCAATCTATTAGAAATATTCATTAGCCCAGAAGGATGCCATAAACAATAAATCTGAACTAACCTTTCCAGGTGGTTAAAAAAAAAAGCTGAACAGAGATGAGACAATACATTTGGCCAAGTCCACATCCATTTTCATTTTGAGAGCATTTAGAGGTTCAAGTTCCATTTATGCTTGGCCAAATGTTGTTTCCTGATTTGGGAATGGGGGATGGGGAGCAAAAGGCATATGGGACATGTTCATAGGGTACTCTAAGTATCAAATAGCTACTCATAAAGCCAGATTTTGGCAAGCTAAATAAAAATTCATCAGAAATACAGATTGTATTTGCCACCTAATACCAAGTATTGTAATTTCAGGAGAAAAATGGTTTTTTTTACTTGGTATTTTTGCAGTTCTAAAACTATTATCAAATAGTTCAACAATTGCTACACTTGATAATTGTTGTTATTATTATCATCAGAATTTTTTTAAGGTTTCACATGTGAAATTTTTAGATATGGCCAAATTAACATATAAGCAGCTTCAGAATTATCTATGGGGAATGATTTGAGGGTAACTCTTTGACCAGAAAGATCTCCCCCACTGGTATACTGGAATGTGTGAAATTACACAATTGGAATTCGTTCTTGATCTTAAAAGCTGAGATAGTTTGCAACCTAGACCTGGGATCAAATCCAACCAGGAAATAGTAAGAAGAAAGTGAATTATGGGGAAATACAAAGGGGAAGGGCTGAAATGCTACATACGAGAGGAAGAAAATGTAATAAAAACTCAGAGTACATGCAAACAAAACAACAGAGAAGATCTTAAAACTAAGAAGAAGGATGAGTACAGTTATCCTTCCCACATTGTGATTTTCCCCCTTTGGGGTTTCTGTCTATCTTGAGTTTGGCATAAGAAATTAAATGGGAATTTTGGAGGAGTTCTGTGGAAACTGTGGATGATATGCTAAAGATAGCAGATGTTACAGAAAAAGTTTACAAGCTCAGAAATTCATAAAATATAAGTATAGTATTGTATAATATCAACATGTTTTATATTTTAATATAATAATTCAGACTTCTTCTCTGGTATGAATTTTGGGGGAGTTCTGAGGAAGCTGCAGATGATATGCTAAAGACAGAAGATGATACAGAAAAGGTTAACAAACTCAGAAATTCATAAAATATAAGTATGGTATTATATAATATCAACATATTTTATATGCTCATTACTATTGTTTTAATATGCAGTTCCAGGCTCAAAACTTCATCCCGTGGCATCTTTAACAGTAAAAAATTTTCCAGATTTTCCAGATCAAGGGATGCTGTGTCCCTAACCCCCGTGATGTGGAAGGGGTAACTGTACTAAATCCTCACAGAATTTACAATGCAATCTTTTTTTTTTTGGTTAGGCAATGGGGTTAAGTGACTTGCCTAGGGTCACAAAGCTAGTAAGTGTCTGAGGCCGGATTTGAACTCAGGTCCTCCTGAATCCAGGGCCGGTGCTCTATCCACTGCGCCACCTAGCTGCCCTTACAAAGCAATCTTGATGAATATTACCAGACAAAGGGAAATGAACCAATGCCTAATAAAACATAGAATCCTGTGGAATACCAAGAGTGCATGAACAACAATAACAATTCCAAAATAATTCAAAGGATAAATGAAATGAAATGAATAAGAGAAAAACATAAACTTAGGATTGCATGTATGTCAGAAGTTATGCCATACAATGCAGTAAAAAATAGAATGGAAAAATAAATCTATAATACATTTTTTTCAAAGAAGAAAAAGGGGGATTAACAAATATAGAAAAAGCAATGATGTTAAAGAACACATGATCTGTAAATAAGCCATGCCAGAGGGCCTTGGAAAGAATGGCAGAAAAAAGAAAGAGAGAAAAGAATAGCAGAGAAGTACCAAAGGAAAATTACTTTCACCATATTACTTTCACCAGCCTTTCCCATAGCTTCTGGCTCAGTAGTTCTAGTGTTTGCCTTCTAGATTTTAATCTGAGACAGACAACCAAGAGACAATCCATTTATCAATTTGTCTATGTCCATAGGTTTAATTAAATTCAAGCAATGGTATAATAAGGATGTAAAAATAGCCAGCACTTTTTTATTGCATTTTAAGATTCGTGAAGTGATTCACATATGTTAATTCATCTTATCATCTCAATAACCTTAGCAAGTGTTTAGGCAGGATTCAGATTCAGGTCTTCCTGACTCCAGGTTTAGCATTCCATCTATTGTGCTATCTACCTATCCCCCACATTGTAGTGCATCAGTGGGGCAAATGCAAAAGTAATTATACCTGAAAACTAATCTTAATGTTTTTCTCTCAAAACCAAATTCCAAATTTGATAGCCTTATAAAAACTTCAAATTGTGGAACTTTCCCCACATATTATCCCTATTTCCATATAGAGACCATTTCCTGCCAGCCTGACTTGGACTCAAGAGAAAGTCTTCCATTCAGTCAACAGCATGAATGACCTTCAAAATAATTGAGAAGACTAGGCCTGAAGTATTGGCCAATTAGAATTCTTCAAGAAAGCTCAAGACATGCATTGGGGAGGAATTATTCCACTACATAGCATTGTGACTTCCCATTGATGGGTACTTACTGTGATGCTTCCTTTTCTTTGCACCATCCAAATCTCTGTATAAAAAGAAAAAAAGAAAGGAAGAAAGCATAGAAAATTTCCATCCCTCAAAAAATTTGTCAGTGGTTTCTTAGAACATTTAAAATGTTATTGCATCAATCTATGCTAGCTTTTATTACTGAGCATATTTTGATCACTGACTCATCACAGTATATGCTCTGTGCTTGAGATCATTAACAGCCCAGCAGTCCAGTCAGTAATAGGTTCAACAAATTTCTTGGGGGCATCTAAGTGGCACAGTGGATAAAGCACTGGCCCTGGAGCCAGGAGGAGCTGAGTTCAAATCCAGCCTCAGACAGTTGACACTTCCTAGCTGTGAGGCCCTGGGCAAGTAACTTAACCCCAATTGCCTCACAAAAAATAAACAAATAAACAAATAAATAAATAAATAAATGGATTTTAAAAATAAATTCTTACCTTTATTACCTTACAATGGAAAAGTAAGGCCCAGCAAAAGCAGGAGTAAATAGTCCTTATTACCTGCTCTCTAAAAATAAATTGCTTAATGGAACTACTAGACCCAAGTTAAAAGGCTGGCAACCAACCAGAGATTGTTTCTGTCAAGATGCCTGGGATTCTTACATTGTTTGTTGGCTGACTTTGTCAGAAGGAAAGTGAATACAGGTTTATGTGCCCTCATGGGTTCTATGACAGGCACACTATACCACAGATAGCAAAGAATGAAAGCTAAAGCAAACTATTAGAACCACTAGCAAAACTACCAGACTGGAATGTTCCCTACTAGGCCATGAACTCCATGAGAGCAGGAATTGTGTTTTACCAAAACTTTGAACCACTTTGAACCATTATGAGCCAGCTATAGGGTTGACCAAAGTTGAATAAATGAATGGGAAGAAGGTGTCAAGGGATTAATTCCTAATCAAGTTGTTTTTCTGATTAATTTGAGCCAAAGAGCCTTTTGACTAATTTGATGATCTTAAAGCCTTTGCAACAGGAAGACACCTCCCAATGGAAAGTAAGACATTAATTTGTTTATTGGCTTTGTACATCAGATTCAGAGAATTTCTGATTGATTTTATTGTGCTCAATTTTTTTTAAAGTTTTCTTCTTTCTGAAATCTTTGGTATTCTCAGTCTTTTTTTTTTTCTTATTCCCTTACCATACCCTTTCTAACTCCTTCCACTGTGATGGTGGACCCCTTGAGAACTAAACCTTTAACCTTCTCTTATGTTGAGAAGTTCATTTTTCATTGACCTCAGTCCCCATCCAAAGTGAAATCTGGGGAGACAGAATTGGACATAAGTATATATTAGTCCCTTTTCTTCAGACATGCTATAACACACTTCCTCCCTCCCCACATACACTCACACACTAACCCTCTGCCCCACTTCTTTCTGTTCTTTAATTCTGTGGCTAGATGTCTCTAAAGTACAGAGCTTACTCATGCTTTCCCATACCTCCACCCACTCTATGAGGAGGATGGGGGTCCAGTTGAAGTCTACTGCTTGTTGCCTTCTTTGATAAGGATATGCCATGCTGGGTGGTCCTGTGCCTGTAACTCCCATGGAGCATGTGCTCACTTATGGACCACAAGAAATCTCAAAAGAAATGTGAGATGTACAAATTTCAAGACATCTCTACTCTATTTATATGGACTATTTGTGCCCAACCTGCGGTAGAGCCTTCCAAGCTTGTATTGGTCTGATAAGCCACAGTCGGACACACTGTACCTTGACCCCAACATAGTGATGTCATTTTGGTCCTCTTGGACAATGAAGGGCAGCAACTCCAACCACTGCTTGTGGCCACAAAATTGAGAGGAAGGGCAGAGATGCGGTGTACGGACAGCCACTGAAGCAGAAGAAATGAAATTGCTGAGTGGATCCCATAACACAAATCCATGGGTCCCCTTGTGCTACCCTGCTAGAGGGTAGGGATTGGTAGGGGAAGGTTGTGCTAAGTGAGCATGTTAGAGAAGAAGAATTAGCCTTCTCTGCTGTTAATTGAAGTTACTATACTTCTTTGTATCTTGACTTATGAAGATATCTGTAACTGTTTATCTCCTCTTCATAATACTTATGTTTGGGAGTTTTGACAGTTTACGATGACTAGAGACTAGGTGACCAACCTGAGAATGGTGGGGAAAGAGAGACCTATAGCTAGGTGTCTCCATGGTGCATAGAGCACTGGGCCTGGAGTCAGGAAGACTTACCTTCCTGAGTTCAAATCTGGTCTCAGACATATACTAGCTCTGTGACCCTGAGCAAATCACTTAACCTTGATTGCCTCAGTTTCCTCATCTGTAAAATTAACTGGAGAAGGAAATGTAAAATGACTCTAGTATCTTTGCTAAGAAAACGCCAAATGGGGTCATGAAGAAATGGACATGACTGAAAAACGACTCAATAACAAAAACAACAAAGAGAAAATATCTAATCTTCCAACTTGTTGGTCTCTTTCCTGATTGACTATCAGTGATTATTCCTATCTCTAAAGTGATTGGCTGGCTGTATTTTAGGAAGATGGACTTTTGGCAGAGGAGCTGATTGTTTCCCAAGGATCATGGAATTAGAATTGAAAAGGACCTTAAAGGCGCATGGAATTCAACCACCTCATTTTAAAGATGAAGAAACTGAGGTTCAAAAAGTTTAAGTAATTTGCCAAGGGTCACACAGCTAATAAGTATTTGAGAATGAAATAAAATACAGGTCTTCCTGACTCCAGGTCCACATTCTATTCACTATGCCATTCTGACTCCCAAAATAAATATAACATTACTTGGAGCAATATGCAACATACTTTGGTGACTGCTGAACAAATAATTTTCTTTTTGCCCAGTTCTATATTAACCAAATAACTCACTTTTTAGTAGAGGGTGGCAAATTTAATTTTTTTTTTGTTTTCCTTAACCCCATCTTTCCCCACCAATTGTCATGGTTTTGCTTTCTAAAGAAGAAAAATTCCAGAATGGTTTAATTAATCTATTTCTCCAAGAAGCAGAATGGAGCTGCTTCATGCTTTAAGAAATACTCATGAAATACCTCTTGCTCTTCAGAATTTCTGAGGCCCAAACCTTAAATTTGGAAACTCTTGAACTTGGGATCACCCACAAGGCAAATTTGAAAGCTGATCCTGCTTAAGAATTTTCCCTTCTCTGTCTAGAAGGCTAAATCTTGGAATCACACTGTCTAGAGAGTTGAAATACCTCTTCCTTCCATATAAGCATTTGAAGTTCATGAATGCTGTCCGTGAATTACCCTTTCTGGCCATGTGGTCAGATACATGTTTGTCTGCTTTATCTACCTGTAGGAACCCAAACAATGCTAGAGTTGTCTCTTGAATTTAGAAAGTCCACGCAGTAGCTCTCGTTTTTAACTTACATTCAGAAAGAGCTACTGCTACTAGAGCCTGTGGAGAGGACATATTGCAAATGCAGAGTATTCTCAATCCCTCTAACCCTTTTCTGCAAAACAGGTAAGTCTGTCACCTGAACTGATCTGTTAATTCACTTTTATAAAGCATAGTAATATAAGGTAGTGAATAGGGCATTGGACTTGAAGGCAAGAGGACTCATGTTCAAATCTTGCCTTAGACAGTTACTTTGTGTATAAGCTGGGCAAGAAATTTAATATTTCCGGGCCTTAATCCCTTCATCTGTAAAATGGTGGTGGGGGGTAGGGCTGGATCCAGGAGCCTCTGAGGTCCTTACCATCTCTAAATCTACCATCCTATGATCTTTAGGTAGCAATTCCTATAAAGGGGGCTAAAATGGCCTAGGCCTATATCAGCTTCTGAGAACTGGAGACCAAAAGACTCTGGACTTGTATGGTTTGGGACCAACACTATATGAGGATTATTTCCTTGCTTTGGCTCAGAGTATCCCCCACCTGAGTATTACTCTAGGGAAAACTCCAAAGTAAATCTTGGGTTTACTTGGTATCAGAGATCCCATGCTAGCACTCAAGGTATTAAATATGAGTGTTGCAGATGGGGAAATACTAAAATGCAAATAAAATGCAAAGGAAAAATGTGAAGAACCAACGTTATTCTATAGACAGATATGGGAAGAACATAATGCACTCCCAGGACTCAGAGAAGCTCATAATCAGATAGAGTGGAGACATAAAGTGTTAAAATGGCTCATCAGATCCCTCAGTAGGGATGTAAACTTGAGGATTTTCATTGAAGAAACCCTTTGACATTCCATTAAGTAGGGAGGCAGAGCCAAGATGGCAGAGTAAAAGCAGTGACTTGCTTGAGCTCTCCCCCAAACCCCTCCAAATACCTATAAAAAATGGCTCTAAACAAATTCTAAAGCAGCAGAACCCACAAAAAGATAGAGTGAAGCAAATTTCCAGCCCAAGACAATCTGGATGATTGATCGGAAAGGTATATTGCACCAGGCGAGGAGGGGAGCACAGTGTGGCTTGGGGGAGCAGGCCACAGCCAACCTGAAGCAGGCCTCAGAGGACTGAATCATGGGCAGCTATGGGGGTTTCCAGACTTCTCAACCCACAAATGCCAAAGACAACTTAGAAGGTCAGTGGGAAAAGTCTGTTTCTGCTGTGAAAGAGCAGCTAGGTCTCAGAGCCAGTTCCAGAGCCCAGAGCACAAGCACCAGGGCAGTGGCTGCATCCTGAGTTTTTGGCCCACAGACTAAGGGGGAATTGAGTAGCTGATTAGAGTGGGGTTGCAGGGGTCTCTTTGCCAGTGCTGAGGCAGGAATCTCCTTGTTTTGCCCGTGCTTGGATCTGGGTCACAGTTCTGGGCAGCAGTCCTAGGGCAAGGAGGAGTGCTGGAGTGGTGGAGCTTGTAGTGGCTGTGGAGATAAAACCTTCCTCACAGTTCCAGGACAGAAAGGAGGGCTTGTGGTTACTCATAGACCAGAGCACAGGCCAGGAAAGGAGTAAACACCTCGCCCCTTATCATACCACTTTGCAAGAACTGAAAATTTACAGGTCCCTACAAGTATCTCTGAAAACAGCTATATAAACCCCTGAAGCTTGGGACAGTACATTCTCCACATTGGAAGCAGACTCTTACCTTAACAAAGAGTTTGAAACTCAAGTAATTGTCTGGGATCATGAGCAAGCAGCACAAAAAGAGTCAGACTATATTATCTTACTTCGGTGACAAAGATCAAAACATACAACCAGAAGAAGACAACAAAGTCAAACCTCCTACATCCAAAGCCTCCAAGAAAAATATGAATCAGTCCCAGGCCTTGGAAGAGCTCAAAAGGCATTTTGAGAAGCAAGTAAGAGAAGTAGTGGAAAAACTGGGAAGAGAAATGAGAGTGATGCAAGAAAATAATGAAAAACAAGTCAACAGCTTGCTAAAGGAGACCCCCAAAAACAATACTGAAGACATTCCAGTAAGTAACTATTTTGTACAGAGACTTAAATAATCCCCTCAAGTACCCTTCATTCAGAGCTCTACATATGTTCTTAATTGTTAGTACCCTGCCTCCCAAACTATCTTATATTTAACTACTTTGTATTTATTTATATGAGCAGTTAGGTGGTGCAATGAATAAAGTGCCCACCCTGGAATCAGGAAGACATCATCCTTCTGAGTTTAAATCTAGTCTCAGATGCTTAGTAGCTGTATAACTCTGGGCAAATCACTTAACCTTGTTTGCCTTGGTTTTCTTGTCTGTAAAATGAGCTGTAGAAGGAAAGGGCAAATCACTGTATCTTTGCCAAAAAACCCCATTGGGGTCACGAAGAGTTAGATACAAATGTCAACGTCTCAATAATGACAAATTAAAATGACCTTGATATACCACCTCAGACCCATCAGATTAACATAAATGACAAAAAAGGAAAATGACAAATGCTGGAGAAGATGTGGGAAAACAGGCACACTAATGCACAGGTGGTAGAACTGTGAAATACTGCATCCATTTTGGAAAGCAATTTGGAATTATACCCAAAAAACTATTAAACTGTTTTTACCCTTTGACTCAGAAATCCTCCTACTAACACTATACCCCAAGGAGGTTAAAGGAAAAGAAAAAGGACCCACAAGTGCAAAAATATTTACAGCAGCTTTTTGTGGTGGCAAAAAAACCCAGAAATTGAGGGGATGTCTGTCAATTGAGGAATAGCTCAACAAGTTGTCGTATGTGAATGTGATGGAATAATATTGTGTGATAAGAAATGATGAAGGTGATAGTTGCAGAAAAATTGGGGAAGACTTAAATGAACTTATATCAAGTGAAGTGAGTAGAACCAAGAGAACAATCTGCTCTTTAATAGGAATATTACAAAAATAATAACTTTTAAAAGACAGTACAGTTATTCCTTCCACATTGGGACTTTCTCTATCATTGTTTTGATATATTATGGGTTTACATAAGAAATTAAATGGGAATTTGGAGGGAGTTTTGCAGAAGCCACAGATGACACATGAAGGCCAGCAGATGACAGAATAAGTTTAGAAACTCAGAAATGCATGATATATATGTATAGTATTGTATATTATCAACATATTTTATCCTTTCTTATCATAATAATTCAGACTTCCTCCGATACGAAGAGAGGGCCAATGTGGGGGTACTGTGCTCTTAACCCCCAAGATGTGGAAGGGATAACAAAACTCTAATCAAAACAATGACTTGCCATAATTTCAAAGAACTCATGATGAAACATGCTATCCACCTCCAGAGAAAAAGGTGATGGACTCAGTGCAGATTAAAACTTTTTTTTAATTGCCTTTTGTTTTGTTTGTTTTCTTTTTGCAACATGCCTAATGCAGAAATTTGTTTTAGATAACTATATATTTTTATAATAGGTTTTGTTTTTTCTTGCTTTCTCATGGTGGAGAGGGATAGAATTTGGAAGTGAAAAAAATAAAAAATAGCCTTTGTACTTCAAATAAAGAAAGAAAAAAGAAAACTAGTCACAAATATTCCCTTCAAGCTTCATAGAAGTAAAAGATGGGTACAGGCACAACTCTTAGTGATAAATGCATCCTCATTAAGTAACATGTAGGAAGTATTCAAAACATGCAAAACAGGAAACAAGAAAATTTCAGTTGAAACAATTGACAGATCATGTCATGTTTAATCCTATAGTAGCTTCTGTGCTTTCCCACCCACTTTCCCCAATTTTGCGCGTGCGCGCGCACACACACACACACACACACACACACACACAAGCAGGATTTACTTAGGATATACACTAATTTCTGCAGCGAAGTTTCTTGGTCAGGTACAGAGTTGGCCTAAGTTTTAGGTCTCCAAGTTTAGACAGAGTTGGACTAGGTTCTAGGTTCCAATGTTTAAGTTTCTTGGTCAATAAGAGTGACCCAAGCTCAATACTATTTTGGGAGACCATTGTAAATCCTCTTCCTAGACATCTCTTCACATTTGTATTCTAAAAATTAATAGAAAGATACTGGACAAGCTCTAAACGAAGCTTCCAAAATATAGTTTATCTCCTAAACTTCTTGGCAAAAAAAGAAAAAATAAGAAACTAAATATAAAAAAAAAAGAAAGGAAAGGAGAAAAAAGCTTTAAAACTTTAGAACACACTGATGTTTGCACAACTATTGTGTATATGGTTTAAGTATTCTAGTAACATAGCAACATTTGTTGTGTGTATTGATAGCGTCTTAAATGATGTAATAAAACGTTATCTGTGATTAGAAATGAGATATTGAAATGACTTTCATTGGAGCCAGATTCAGAGGAGTTTATTATTTCAGTAGCTACAGTGAAAAACCCCTCTGGGTGCCTAGAAAACTGATCTCTCCCTCTCTCTCTCTCCCCTCCCCCCAATAACATGGTAATGGGCTTTGTTACATTCAAAGACAGTTATGTCAGCAATTTGAAGCCTCTCATGGGTTTTCCAAGTCTATAAAACACACAAATTATACCCAAATATTCGCATGAAAAATTAGTAAGCTCCAGGACTTTGTGTTGTTTTAGCCATGCTTTACTGTAGAGAAGGAAAACTGTGGAGGCTAAGACCCTCAAACTAGTCTCTCTAAGTCATTTTATTACCATCTTTCATGGTGGGCCCGTTCTGATACACTCAACATAGATATTTTGAAGAATTTCTTAACAGATGAGACTTAACGATTCTGCTGCCCATCCAGTTACCTTTCTGGTTTCTTCTTGGTGTTTTTTTACTGAGAATCAAGACAACTTTCACATAAAAACCTAAGGGGAAAAAAAACCCTCAAGTTTTTGTCCACCCCATATTATTTTTTTAGAAGCCACAGGGAAGCAGAACCTGTACTATCTTCTTGTAGGTTTTTAGATCCTGAAAGTGAAAGGATACTTGGACTGCTATGGGTGTGGCTGCTTGCACACAGGAGATGGTGCACAGGGTCTGTGTAAGTATTCATAACCCAAGGCCAAATGTCTATGTTTCTGTAGCTCCTTGAACCTACAATTACCTACAATCTAACTTCTCCTTCTTCCTCACATTCCTTTTGAATCTTTGATCCCTGAGACAGTTTCCTTATCTGTTAAACTGGGTGAAGGCTAACTAGGAAAGAGATACATAAAGGATTTTATTACACGCATGCACACGTATATCTTGCTTTTCTAAGATCTTTGCCCCTGGGTTGTTAAGGATCTTATCAATTCCTTTATTCTTGAGAACAAGCTTCATAATCCTGAGTAAAGAATCAATCAATTAATAAGCTTTTCCTAATGTGTCAGGTACCATATTAGAAAGGAGAAAAATGAAACAGTACTTGCCTTCAAAGAGCTTCCATTCATTCAATCAGATGAGGCAGCATATATAAAATTACTATTTACAAAATACTAAGTTTCCCAAAAGTCTTCCCACTAAGACTTTAGGGACACTTTTTATATACAAAATGAATACAAGGTTGATATGGGGAAGGGAGAGCACTGATAGCTGTGAGGATTAAGAAAGGCTACACCTTATGTAGAAAGTATTACTTGAGCAGAAATGTGAAGAAAACAAGAAATTCTAAGAGGGAGAGTTGGGGTGCATTCCAGGCATAGGAGAGAGCCAGTGAATAGTCATGGAAATGGCAGAGGAACAGCTAGAAAGTCAGCTTGGCAAGACTACAGCAGAGTGTTGAAAGGAAGAGTAATGCATGAGTTTGTCATGGTAGCTTGGGAAATGCTTTAAAATTGAAAGAATAGAACTTATAATTGATGCTAAAGGCATCATGATAACAGTTTAGACTTACTTTTTGATTCTGCTAAAGATTCTTTTTTTCCCGTATATGATTATGTTCAGATTCGCCAGGTAACTTAGTCTGTATTATTCTTTGTGTGCATTGTAGTATCATATTCTATTCTGTATCCAGCAGATACATGTAATTTTCTTATGATAGTTTTTGTTTTTGACTTTACATTTTAGGGTTGTTATTTTTGTTTGTTTGGCCATTACTCTTAAGGAACCTAATCATTATTATGTTATCTCTCTTTGGCCTTTTTGTTTTCAGCATCATTTTTAACAATAGATTCTTTACATTTTCTTCTATTTTTTTCTCAATCTTTTGACATTGTTGTAATATTGCTTGTTGTCCCATGAAATCTTTGAATTTTGTTTGCCCTTTTGCATCCTGTATTTCAGGGAGATTAATACTTAGATGAGGTCCTTTAAACTTTCTATTCTAAGTTATTTAGTTTTTTCAATTCTCTCCCTCTGCCTCAAAACCTCATTCCAATTTAATTTTTCATTGTTTCTTTTCTTCCACACTACTGTAGTCCTTATAGCCAAGCCATTTTTTCCATCTCACATTCTCTGCTTGTAGTTATTGTAGGGTTGTTTTCTTCTTCTAGGTTTACCTCTTGGGCTTTTCTTACAGGAACCATTTGGATGCCATTCTGGGTCTTATCTTCATCACAGCCATCCTTGCTCTGGTTCTTAACTCAGAGTTGACCCTGCCTCTTCCTATGGCTGTCAACTCTCTGAGGGTTTCATGCCCATACCCTCTACCCTTTGTAGTGACATATAGGTGCTGGTTGGGATCTGGCTTCGAGTCTGTAATTACTGGAACTTATAACTTCCTGTACCCAGTTTATTTGTAGAAATTTGTGTTCGCTTTCCCAGCCTGCCTTCTCTCCCCACCTTTGACAAGTGGGTCATTTGCCTGTGCTTAAGATGGTTTCCCTGGTATGGCTCACTTCCTGGCTTCTGGATGGTTCACCTGCCTTCTGGTTATCTTTGTGAGTTATTCTGCACTGGATGAAAAATCTTCTGATTCTTTTTTTTTTTTTAGGCAATTGGGATTAAGTGACCTGCCCGGGGTTACACATCTAGTAAGGGTCAAGTGTTTGATCTGAGACTGGATTTGAACTCAGGTCCTCCTGACTTCAGGGTCAGTGCTCTATCCACTGTGCCATCTAGCTGCCCCAAAATCTTCTGATTATTTTGGCTTCCTTTATCACTGGTCTTTCTAGAGTAATTGGCTGATATTTGCTTATTTTTGTGGAACTAGTGACAGAAATGATTATTAATAACCAATGGTTTGGGGAGATCCAGAATTTCCCCCTTTTTCTGAAGTCTTAATGTTAAAAAAGTTCAATCTCTTAAAAGACATAGAACTAATGAAATTGGACTAACTTTCTCATTCAAGACCACACCCTCATGGAGTAGCCATTGTGTTCTGTTCAGGCTTGGGTGAGGTATTAATTATTTGAATAGATAGCCCACGGCTATCCTACAAGGGTGACATGATGTCACTCCCAGCCCCTCATTGAACACCTGCTCCTTGAAGGACATATAAAACTGCCATGATTGTCTTTGGTCTAAGAAAAACAGCCAAATGACCATCCTTTTATTAATAAATGTGCTGGCCTTATTAAAAAAATGATTAAATTACCCAGGAACTATGTCTCTCAAACTTTTTTTAATCACAACACTAGGCTTCTCTACAACCTCTCGTGTTTCCATGTTAAATGGAAGTCTTTGACATTAGAGTGTATTCATATGGAAAATTGGTCTCTATTTAAAACGTACCTTCTAGTAAATAATGGCAGTAACAATTGATATAAAATGTAGCCATCTTCCAGGGAGATGGATTTAGTCTGTTATGGTTTTGCCTACCACTAAATCCATTATCCTAAATCCTAAAGAGAAATGAGTATGGCTTTTAAGTGAGCAAGGGAGTCATACCAAAACATCATATTAATCATTTGATGTACATGAATGATATCAAGTTATATGACTCCACTGAGAAGCACTTTAAACGGTTACATCATCTCATGGAAACATTCTCCAATATCAAAAGGCTGTTCATACCCAATAACTTTTAAATTCTTAATGTCCATCAAGAAAGACTAAAGGCTTTGAGCTCAATTCCAGAAATCAAATTGAACCAACAGATGAAGGCAATACTTATAAATACCATGGTATTGTCTAGTCAAGAAACAAGCATAAAAATGGAGATTGTCATGTTCCTGGGCCTCCTTAGGAGAAAGCTGAGGCTACATATGCTAAGGACACTGACTTGGTTTCTGAAGCCAATGCCTGGTAGAAAGAACTTAACACCTACACAATACCATTCCTTTTATGCTTTTGACATGGTAAAATATAAAACAACACATTAGGAAGTTACCATCAAAAAAACCCTACATAATATTAATAAAACACTAGGCTCCTCCCTCTCCTCACTCCACAGAATCTATAGAAAGACTAAGACATCCTCATCAAGAAGGAGGAAGAGGATTGATAAATATTCTCAAGATATGTTTTCTCTCACTATCATCATTGCAAAACCCCTTGACATCATCTTCTATTCTGCCCTACTTTTGCCACAGAGATGGCCCTTCTCCTCACCAGAGTCAACTCCTGTACATGTGAACTTGATCCAACCCATTTCCTCCCATCTTCTCCAGCACTTTGTAGACTTAGTCATCCACCCCGATTGTCTTTTCTAGAAAATCCTCAAACTTTTAACTGGTTTCTTCTTACTTCTTACTTCCCTCAAATACGCCCAATTCTGTAGCCTTAGAAAAATCTTTACTAGATACAAACTTCCCTTCAAACTATCATCTTATATTTTTACTCTCCTTTTCAGACAAATTCTTGGAAAACATTTTCTGTACTTGCTCATTCCATGTCCTTTCCACTCACCCACTCTACAACCTTCTACCCTACTTCACTTGCTGTTGTCATGAGCTTCCAGGGTTCAATTATCTCTATGCTGATGATTTTCAAATCTCCTTATTCAGCCTTACCTTCTCTACCAACTTCCAGACTCATATCTCTAATTGTCTATTACTCATCTCATTGTCTATTATTCATAGATGTGTATATATATATATATATACATATATATATACATATATATATGTATATGCACATGTATATATGCAGATATATATATATATATATATATGTATGTAGTGTGTGTAGTGTATGTGTATGACTCCTACATCCATATGATCAGCTCCAATATCTCCTTGAACTTTGGGTTTGAATGACCAATTGCTTATCCTACATTTCAAACTGGGTATCTCAGAGACATCTTAAACTTAACATTTATAAAACTGAATTTGTTATGTTTCCTTTAACCTTACCCTCTTCCAAATCTCAATATTTCTTTTGAAGTCATTATAAATCTTCTATTGTCTCAGGGTTTTGTTGTTTTGTTTTTTTTGATGAGGCAGTTGGGGTTAAATGACTTGCCCAAGGTCCCACAGCTAATACCTGTCAAGTGTTTGGTCTGAGGCTGGATTTGAACTCGGGTCCTCCTGACTCCAAGGCCAGTGCTCTATCCACTCCTCCACCTAGCTGCCCCTATTGTCTCAGATTCTTAAAATAACCATTAACTTTGTCCCTTCATTCTCCTTCCCTTCTGGTAAATATTAAACATCTCTCCATGAAAAAAAATGACACACTTTTAAGTTAATCAGTATTATTAATATTCTCTCAATCACCTTTCTTAAACCTAGACAATCAACAAAACAATAGATCAAGGCCCAATTTGTAGTATTTGATGATTCCTAAGATATAAATGCTCATACTGAAAATTTAAAAACCAGATCTATTTTGTACAAGCTGGCTTCAGTACATCCCTGCGCTTCATCCCACATATCCAATCAGTTGGAAATCTTTGCTGTTTCTACTCCCACAACATCTCTCATACCCAACACTTCTTTCTACTTACACAACTACTGGCCTCATCAGTTCTCTCCTTGATTATTGCAGCAGCCTCCTCATTGTTTTCACTGTCGCAACTGTCTCTCAATTCCAATCTAGTCTAGCCACTTCTGCCAAGTTAACTTTCCTTAAGCAAATAACTGACCTTGTGACTCCTCTGCTCAACCAACTCCATTGGCTTTCTATTACCTTTAGCATAAAATATTAACTGCCCTATTTAGTTCTTAAAGCTTTACACAACTTGACCAAATTTCTCTTTCCAGACTCATTCTTTTTTACTCTTCTTCTTCAATTCTATGATCAAGACAAACTGCCCTTCTTTCTGTTCTTTGTAGACAACACTGTCTCTTGTTTCTACACTTTTTTCACTCACTATTCCCCTTTCTTTAAATGCATTTCATTTTAACTCCATCTTATACAGTCTCTACTGCTTTAAGAGTCACCTCAGGTACTATTTTCTGCATTAAGCCTGTCCTTATCTGCTACTTCCCTCCCTCCCAAACTACCTTGTATTTGACTACTTTGTATGTATACATATGTGGGTGTACTTGTCACATTTTATATTTGTGGTATATGCAATTTTACATGTAGTGTAATATAATTTTATACAATTATAGTATGTGTTGTGTATGTACACATACACGCATACATGTTATATATAATTTTATATGTGATACAACTTTATATGAGAATATACCTCACTAGAATTTAAGGTTCTTTTGAGTAGGGATTTTTTTTATTTGTATTTGTAGATATCTGTATCTACAGTAGATCTGATAACCTATCTGTACCACTAGATTTGTCTAGAGGTAACCAAAAAATGAGTTATCTCAAAACGGAGCCTCTGAAATGCCTAAGGTACAAGAGTTTAATCAAAAGGTGCTCAAGATGTGACAGGCACATGAGCTAACTATATTTTCAATAAACAAATACTGAACAACTGAGTCACACAGATTTATTTATAGAAATGGACCAGTTGATGATAACAATTCAGCATCAGATCATTGCCACTAGAAGTTACAGAAAGGGCGGCTTGGTGGCACAGTGGGTAGAATGCCAGACCTGTAGTCAGGAGGACCTGAGTTTAAATCCAGTTTCAGACACTTACTAGCTGGGTGACAAGTCACTTAACCTTGATTGCCTCCAAAAAAAGATATTACAGAAAGGTTATCCTTAGGAAATTTGGGCTTGTTGATAGAGGCAGACTATGCAAGTGAGTAGTGAAAGTTGTGCAACATATCTCTGCAAGTTGCAAAAATGTATAAGCCATCATAAATGAATACATGATCAGGTAGCCAGACTCTTGCTATCCTTTATAAACTATCAGACGACAAATTCTGTTATAAAGAAAAGGTAGGGACTGTAAAGGTTAGGAATCTGTAAGATTTTATTGGTGTAGGGAATTCCCAGATGATGGCATTCTATCCACCATTGCAGGTTGGCACTCTCTCAGAAATTATGGTCTTATTAGAGAATTGCCTAAGCGAGCACACTGGAGGATAAATGATTTGCCTAGGGTTTACCAGCTAGTACATGTAATAGGCAGGACTTAGATAAAGGTCTTTCTAAGTTTGAGGCCAGCTCTCCACCATATTGCACCACACAGTTCCTCTTACAAATGCAAAACCCAAAATATACTTGAGAATTTAACAGATTTTTGTTGCTCTTTTTGTTATTGAGTCGTTTGAGGTCATGTTTGACTCTTTGTGACTGCATTTGTATCTTGGCAAAGGTACTGAAGTGTTTTTGCCATTTCCTTTTCCTGGTCATTTTACAGAAGAGGAAACTGAGGCAAATGGGAGTAAGTGACTTGGCCAGGATAGCACAGCTAGCAAGTGTCTGAGGCTGGATTTGATCTCACAAAGAGGTCTTCCTTACTCCAGGCCTAGTGCTCTCTCCACTGAGCTACTTAACAGCAGCCTCATCACGAACAGAGCTATTCCCCACAATCATCTTGATCCATCATAATGTAGTGATGTTTTATGTAGATGTCATCAAACTGAATGCTCTTAATCTCCAAATTACATCAATGAAAAGTTTTCAAAATATAAAGGTCTAATGGAAGAAATCAATATTGTGTGGGAACAGGATGAGACACATTTCACACCTATCATTCTATTTCCTATTGGCACTTTCCCAAACGCTTATGATGAGACTAAACAAGATTACAGCCCAATATTCTTATTCAATTACAAAAACAACAAATTGCCATTTTATCTGCCTGGCAATAGGCCACAAAATCTTAAGTTAAAGGAACAATAGCAGTGTATCAACTTAAACTCAGACTATTTCTAAACTGTGTTCCGTTAAAAGAGATGAGGAGTATAAGGTAATATCAACAGTAAAAATAACAGCACACATTTATATAGAGCTTTCAGGCATGCAAATCACTGCATGTATTATTCCACATTAATCTATGTTATCCTCACTACAACAACCTTTTGAAGGGTTGTTGTTATCCCAGTTTTAAAGAAGACACTGGTTCATAGCAGTTGGAAGACTTAGCCAGGACCACAGTCAATGTGTCTGAAGCTGTATCCTATTATTAGAATTTTTTACCCACATTCTAGATGTAGCATCCTAAAGCTTTACTTCAGGTGTTTTATATCACAAAATTAAAATTCAATCCTAAGATTTTCTGATTTTTTTTCCCTCACCTATACAATGCCTATTCCCTGAATATGAGTTTATCCCTCCCACTCATACCCTCATTACAAGTTCTAATCCATACTACTTTCCCTAGAGGCAGTTAAACAACAGAATAGATAGAATGATAGACCTCGAATTCAAATCTGGTCTGAGATACTTACTAGCTGTGTGACCCTGGATGAGACATATATCTCCACGTGTCAGTGTTTCCTCATCTGAAAAATGGGAATAAAAATAGCACACACTTTCCAGGATTGCTGAGAGGATAAAAGTGAGACAATGTTTGCAAGGCACTTTATGAACTTTACTAAGGTATTACTATTGCCGTTATCATCACCATCATTATCTTCATCATCATCACTACCACCGCCATCATCATCATCATCATGATCTATTCCTGTCCCTAATTTTTATCTGTTCCTTTGGGGGCCATCTCCAGTCTTCCTGATGTATATCTTGCCACTGGACTCAGTTGGCTCCAGAGGAGAAAATGAGGCTAGTGACTTTGCAAAGCCCTCCCTCATTTAAATCCAATTCACTTGCAAGTCATGGAATCAACTTTCTGATGTCATGGCCATCTTCCAGAATGAAGGACCAATAACAAAAATCTGTTACTTTAGATGTGTTGGGGTTGGGCGTAGGTGGATGGAAAAAGCATGGGACAGCTCTGATCTAGGCCAGGTGAGTATATGAGAACATCATTGTCTTCCCTTTCTTATTTTGTTTTGTTTTGTTTTCTTTTTGAGGATGATCAATGGAGTGAAGGGGTTGAGGAAAGAGAAATTTTACCTTGTGGGAGGAAGAAGGAATGGCCCTGTGTTTGTAGGGAGGGGGACCTGCAGCCTTGAGGCCATATGTAACCCTCCAGACCACAGGTTCCCCATCCCTGGAATGATTTGTTTACTCCCACAAATCCCAAAGATGGGAACCAGAGGAAGAAAAATGAGTCCTCCCTTTCATTTTTGCTTTTCACCTTAAACCTCCAATGCTTACCTGGCATCATCACTTGCTAATATGTATCTTTTAAAACTGCCTAATTATGCTGTCTTTCATCTAATTCTATATAATGTTTTAAGGTTTACAAGGGCAGCTGAGTGGCACAGTAGATGGAGCACTGGGTCTGGAGTCAGGAAGACTCATCTTCCTGAGTCCAGGTCTGGTTTCAGGTACTTGTTAGCTGTGTGATTCTGGGAAAGTTAATTAGTCCCATTTGCCTCAGTTTCCTCATCTATAAAATGAGCTATAGAAGGAAATGGCAAAACACTCTGGTATCTTTGCCAAGAAAACCTTAAATAGGGTCATGAAGAGTCCAACATTATTGAAAACAGCTGAACAACAATAACAAAAACAAACTTTGCAAAGTACTATTTATGTATCTGTATGTATATATGTATATATGTGTGTATGTGTGTGTGTGTGCATTCTCTCATAGAGAATCTCTTTATTGTAGTGGGCTAATTACACATTCTTGGAGTGAACAGGGTATCTAACCCCCTTCCTCATGTTGTTGATTCTGATTCTGCTTTCATCCCCAGCTTGAGCTCACCTTTATGTTTTCCTCTGGGGAGAAACTGTGGGAGGTAAGTGTTTTCTTATCACTGTTTTGTGAATGGGGAACCCAAGGCTAAGAGATTTAGTGGCTTGCCCAGGGTGGCACAGCTAGAAAGTCTGGGAGAAGATTTGAGCTGAAGTCTTCTTGATTTTAGATACAATGTCCTACCCATTCTTCTGTATAGCAGAGTGGGCAGCTGCCCATATTTTCATCAAGGATACCTTCAGTATTTGTGTATGTTATTCTCATAACCTATAGGGATGGAAAGTATTCAAATTTCTTGGCCATTACTGAAATTCTCTTAAAATTATTTAGTTGTTCTTGTTATAAAAAGATGTTATTATAATAAAGTTAACACTATTCTCTTAAAAATTCCATTTTTTAAAAATTTCAAAATGTCATTCAAATACTTTTGTATCTTCCTGATTACAAGTGCTACTTCAGGTACTTATCACCTCATAACTCAACTATTGAAAATGTCCAGTGTGTCCTCTCTGATTTCAATCTTTATCTTTTCCAACCCATGTACAACATGACCAGATTTATTTACTAAAAATACCACTGATATTACACTACTGCTTAAAGTCCTATAATGATGCCTCATTGCCTGTAGCATAAAATATAAACCCATTAGCCTGAGATTCAATTCCCTTCACCATCTGATCCTAATGTGTATTCCCAGGTTTATTTTCCATCATTCACTAACATGGGCCCTGCACAACAGTCTTTCTGTACCATTTCATGAGCATCCGGTACATCTTCCTTTCTCCATGCCTGTGCTTAGCTTGTTACTTCTACTTTGGACAGAATTCAGATAGATTTCTAGATCTTATTGAAGGTCCCTTTCAAATGTAACCTCCTCCATATCATCCTTGATCAACTGAACGAGTAGTGATTTGGGTTATCCCTCCCTCTATACTCTTAGGTGGTCTGACCAGAGATACCACATTCCATTTATCACTTAGTGCCTTGAATTGTAGTTATATAGGCATGTTGTTATATGTGTGTATATGTTGGTTGTGCATGTATATGTGTATATATACATACACATCCTTTTATATACTCTGTGTGTGTGTGTGTGTGTTCATGCTGCTTCCCTGTTGTTCAGTCAATTCAGCCATATCTGACTCCTCATGACCCTATGGACCATACTGTCCATAGAGTTTTCTTAGCAAAGATACTGGAGTGTTTTGCCATTCCGTTCTCCATGGGATTAAGGCAAATAGAAGTTAAGCGACTCGCCCAGGGTTACACAGCTAGTAAATGTTCGAGGCCGAATATGAACTCCGGTCTTCCTGACTCCAGGCCCAGTGCTCTATCCACTGAGCCATTTAGCTGCCAATGACCAAGCTTCCCTATGACATGCCAAACTCTTTGCAGGCAGAGGTGAGTCTTATACATATCATAAAACCGTAGACCTGGATGGGTACCTGTACACCGTTAATGACCTTCTTTTGATTTGATTCTTTTAAGGGTAGCATCTCTTTTTTTTTGTTTGATTCCTTTAAGGCTAGCATCTGGCAAGAGACAGCATTATATCATACACAGTAACAGCAACATTGTGCGATGATCAATTATGATAGACTTAGCTCTTCTAAGCAACACAATGATTCAACACAATTCCAAAAGGCTCGTGATGAAAAATGCTATCCACATCCAGAAAAAGAACTATGGAGTCTGGATGCAGATCAAAGAATACTACTCTCACTTTTTTTGTTGTTTTTTTCTTTCTCATGATTTTTCTTTTTATTCTGATTCTTTTTGCACAATATGACTAATCTGAAAATACGTTTAACATGATTGTACATGTATAACCTATATCAGATTCCTAGCTATCTTGGGGAGGGGGGTTGGAAGGGAGAAAGGGAGAAAAATTTGGAACTCAAAATTTTGGAAAAATGAATGTTGAAAACTATCATTACATGTAATTGGAAAAAATAAAATACTACTAAGTGCGAAAAGAAAAGAGAGAGAGAGAGAGAGAGAGAGAGAGACATTATAAGGAGAAAGCTCTTTCCCTCTAAGGCCTACATGTGGCCTTATGAAAATAGGTCTCAGCTTTTTGCTTCATTGATGTAGTTGTTTGTTTGTTTTTTTTCAATTTAGGTGAGATTAATCTGGAATCTACATCCATGGGTGGGAGTTTTGTAAAGTCAGAGAAATGAGTTGCTCAGCCATGGGAGTCAACTCCACACCAGGTTTTGCAAACAGCCCAGGATTTCTACCAGAGGAATGAGCTTCAGGATCCAGCTTAGCAGGAGCTGAGACAGAACTCATCCTTCAGGAAAGTTGTATTTGGATGTGAATTTAGTAGGAACACTGCTCAGTAGAGACTGTATTGTCTGAACCCATTTATCACAGAGATCAAGGTGATATAGGAAAATGCGTGTACTTTTGTTTTTACTGTATCTTTGAAATAAATATCCTTCAGCATGATCGTTATTTTTTTTTAATGCTTGCTACATAGGTAACTCCTTTTTGTCTGCAAATATGGCAGAAAAGACTTTGCTAAATGCTTTCCCAAAATCTAGGCAAATAGACATAATGTTTCTCTGATCTACCAATCTAGGAACCCTGTTTAAAATAATAAAAGAATGAGACATGTACTCTTCTTGAAGTCATACTGGCTGACTCTGTGATCAATACCTTCTTTTCTAGATGCTCACTAATGATGCCATTAGCATTATACATTTTTGGACAACAATTCAACCTCACTGGTCTATAATTTCTCTATTTTACTCCCTTATTTTTTTTTAAATTAGGATATTTGCCTTTTCCCAGTATGATGGAACCATACCTATTTTCCACAACCTTAAAAGCAATACTAGAAACATCACCTTTAATATCAATACAAAAACAATCTTTGTATAAGATTTATGTACAAATTAAGGAATTTTAATGTATGAAATGAGTGAAAGAAACATTTATCACGTGCTGACTATGTACCAAACCCTGTTCTAAGCACTAGAAATACAAATAAGATTAAAAAACAAGCAAGCAAAGAAAAACAAAATGAGGCTCTGCTCTCAAGGGGCTCAAGTTCTATTTGGGGAGTCCACACATATGAGTTCATCCATAAAGTGGCTTAAAAGACCTGGAAATCCTTCTCTCTAAGGCCCCATAAGGATTCCTTGTCCTTTCATTCTCATTCAGTTTACCTCATATGATCAGATTATTCTTCTGGTTCTACATTGTTATTTCAGCTTATTAAATAATTATTTATAATATTAGCAGTCATAGCTGCCAATTATTTCAGTACATTTGGATAGGATTCATCAGCACTCAGTGATATAAATTCACTATGAATTGCCTATACATCTTGAGTACTAATTCCCTGCTCACCACTTGTGTTTTGTGAATGTTTAACCTAGGTAAATAACACATAGTTGAAGGTTATCAAATACGTTAATTGTAAAATTTTGAAGACATAAAAGTATAGCCTTAGTATGTTAAGAGAATCTATTCTTATTTCTGGTCAACTCAACATGTTAGGTGCTTCTTTCCCACCAATCGATTCAGTGCTCTTACTGTGAATAAGTTGCACCTAAGCCCATTCATGAAGAAAAACATACCCACCCACAAAGTTAACATTCATCTGGAATGAATGCCAGTACTGCCTATTGCCACAAAATTTGGGGAACCCTTTGCTGTTGGCTACTTGAACAGGAAGATAAATCTAAAAGTGAGAGTTGATTCTGTCTAATCTGAGTAGGCAGTTCTGGCAAGAAACAGTGAGGAAGAAAAAAAAGAAAGTGCTTTTAGTCCTGGCAAGGTTGCCCTCCTACATGCCCACATGCTTAATTGCAACCATAATTCATAACCTCCCCCATTTTTCCTGTACATTCATAATATTATAAATACGAACTACTATTTTTCCAAGGATGCTTATGTAGGCCAAGAAGACTAGTAAGCCTGAAAGCACAGTGATGTACATGTGTGATTAGAAGCATGCAGGCATCAACTGAAAATGGACTAGGTTTTTTTTTCTGAGTTGATTGTATGATGTATTTCATCCATCAGTGGAAAAAACCCAAAATTTCTCAAATAAAAGCAGAACTATCAAAGGGCGAAGGGATCCTGCTTGAATAACCATAACAAGAAAAATGCTATGTCCCACTCCCCAAAGGTTCTATTTATTTATTGTCTCAAGTTCAGGTCCATGGAGGATAATCTTCAGACCAAGGTAGTATTTTAAAAGCAAGAAAACATTACCCATGCTGAGGCAAATTAAAAGAAGCCTGTTGTTTCTGGCTAGGGTTGCAACCTAAGGATTCTGCAATACTAAAAAGTCCTGGTATTCACCCTAAAGGAGAAGGCATTGGGTATGATTTAGGGATTGTTCCTAAAAAGTTTCAGTTTAGCTACTTAACTGATTAAAGTGAAATTTTGTTGTTCTCTGGACCAAGCCTTTTTGGAGTAGCAAAGAATAGGTAGATAATGCAGCCAATTCAACATCATTCAATGTGGCTTTAACAAAAGATGCATTAGTGGGAGTTTTGTCCCTCAGTTTTCCTTATGAATATCAACATAAATATTTGTATTAATATTAATATCAGTTTTAATACCCCAATCTTCTGACTTTGTTGATGTGGTTCTAATAGAAGTAATGTGAGGACAAGTCTTTACTCTGCCAGTTTTATTAATAATTCTATTATTTCTATTGGTATCTCATTTAAATCTTTATAGATGAAGTTTAGATAGAAACAGTCTGGGGTTAAGTATCTACCATATTATATTGGTTTATTATCATCTTTATAATTGCATTTGCATCCTTACAGATCAAGTTAAGACAGAAATAGTCCTGAACAAGTTGCTCTCCTATCGGTATGCCCTTATAGCTGATGTTCTACAAACCATTGAACAAGTAAACAAAGTAATTGTTTATTGTAGTTGAATAAAAGTATTTGGATAGGCACAGTGGATAGAGCACCAGCCCTGAAGTCAGGAGGACCTGAGTTCAAATCCAGCCTCAGACCAGACACTTACTAGCTGTGTGACCCTGAACAAGTCACTTAACCCCAATTGCCTAAAAAAAAAAATTTGGATGATAAATTCATCTTTTGTAAGCTCACTGTAAGCAGTCTCAGTACCACTCCAATAGCTTGCTGTAGGCTGGGGATAGTATATGTCTCATCCTGTTCCCATATATGATTTTGATTTTATCAGTAAGGTCTCTATACTTTGAAAACTTTTCATTCCCTGTAGTCTATTGAGTATAAACATTTGAGATGACAAGTTGTTAAAAATATTAACATTGTTTAAAGAAGTATTCTTAAACAGTTATGAAACAATGTCCAGGTGATTATGGGCAACAAATTGGTCAATAAAGATATTTTGGTTTAAGTACAAAATATTTTGCAAAATATCTCTAGGAAATTTTGAATTCTTTCTATGTTTGCAGTATTAAGACTTGCTATCCATCAGTTTAGGAAAGATAGCAAGCTTCTTGTTAATAATTCTAAACACCAAGACTGGTTTTCTATCTTTTCAGTAGATATTACACTTTTAAGCCTTCAGTGATATGTTGCGCAACTTCTACCATTTCCTTGAATAATCTGCATTGATTGCTAAGTCCAGGCTTCTTAAAGATAACCCTTCTGCAATTTCTAATGGAAAAGGTTGCTGTCATAAACTTTTCTGTTTCCACAAACAATTCTATGTGATTCAGCCATTTGATGACAGATAGTTGGCTAAGTATATGTGGATGTCAGCCATGGAGAACCTTTTAGTATTATTATTGTTATTATTTCATTCTCATCTTTTTGATGGAGTTCAGAGAGAAATGGTCCCAGGACGAAACACTACCCTATTATTCTTTTACAGGAAGGAAACAAAGATGCATTAAGCAACTGCTTTGTGCCAGGCCCTTTACTAAGTACTTTACAAATATTATCTCATTTGTCCTCACAACAACCTTGGGCATTAAGCATTATTATTCCCATTTTAGAGTTGAGAAAAATGAGGCAGGCAGAATTTAAATGACTTGTCCATAGTCTCCCTCTTTCTCTCTTTCTCAATATATATGTATATATAATATATGCATATACGTAATATATACATATATACACATACACACATACACACATAATGTTATATATTATATAATGCTTAATGGACAGTTATATAGGGGAGTAAAACAGCTGCTTTTTGTAGCTGAAAAAATAAATTGGTTCTGAGGATGAAGCTTATATTTTTTAGTATAAGGATTTTGTTGTCTGTGAATCTGCTAAAGACAGTGAACTTTTGATATATAATTCTAAATACAAGGTCATGTTTTGCAAGGTATTTGGTTACTGTTAATTTTTTATGGCCTGCGATGTTGTAGTGCACACTTTCTATAATTTCCTTATATAATTTGCATTAATTATTCAGTTGGAGTTCCTTAAGGATAAGTCTTTTGTACGTCTTGAATTGCCAGCTAGGTGATATGAGGGATATAGCACTGAGCCTGGAGTTAGGAACAACTGAATTGGATCTCAGGCACTAACTAGATGTATGGCCTTGTGCAAGTCACTTAATCTCTGTCTGCCTCAGTTTCTCAACTGCAAAATAAGGATTATAAAAGCATCTACAGGTTTGTTGTAAGGATCAAATGAGATAATATTTCTAAAGTGGTTAGCAGAGGGTTTGGTACGTGATAGGTCCTATATAAATGCTTCTTTCTTTCTCTCTTCCTCCCATCATAAACCTCTTTTTTTCCCCATCATTCAGGAAATCAGTCAACTAGTTAATTGATAAGTATTTTTCAAGTTGTTTTATCTTTTATTTTTAAAGTTCAATTTTATTTTATTTTCATTGAATTCTCTCTTACCCTCCTCCCCACTTCATACACAGAGAAAGCAAGTAAAGCAAAAGCTTTACAACTATATATTGTCATGAAAAAACAAATTCCCATATTTGGGAAATAAATTTCCCATATTCTTCCCATAGATGGAAGAGAAAAAGAAAGAGAGAGGGGGAGAAAGAGAAAGAGAGAGATGGAGAGAGAGGAAAGAGAGAGAAGAAAAGAAGAGGAGAGGAGAGGAGAGGAGAGGAGAGGAGAGGAGAGGAGAGGAGAGGAGAGGAGAGGAGAGGAGAGGAGAGGAGAGGAGAGGAGAGGAGAGGAGAGGAGAGGAAAAGATATTTCAACCAGAATCTGAGTTCATCAGATCTCTATCTCGAGATGGGTAGCATGTTTTATCATGAGTCCTTTGGAATTGTGGTGGGCCATTGTGCTGATCAAAGTTACTAAGTTGTTCAAAATTAATTATCTTCTTTATATCATTGTTATTGCATACATTATTCTCCTGTTTATACTCACTTCATTTTCATCAGTTCATACAAGTCTTCTCAGCTTTTTTTTTTCTAAAACCATCTCCTTCATCATTCTTATGGCACAGCAGTATTCCATTACATTTCTATACTATAACTTATTCAGTATTCTGCTATTGATGATCATCCTCTCAATTTCTAATTCTTTGCCACCACAAAAAAAAAGAAAGGAAAAAAAAAAAGAGCGAGGACCTGAAAAGGGGTGGTCTGCAATTCTGTAGTGCTCTATAGCTTGTAAAGCTCCTTACAAATATCATATCATTTTGTCCTCACAACTCTGTAAGTTAGCCGCTATTATCATTCCAATTTTAGAGATGAGGCAATGGAAGCAGATATGTGTTAAATGATTTGCCTAGCATTAATGCTTTGAACCTAGATTTGAACTCATGTCTTCCTGACTCTGATTCCAGCAGTCTTTCCACTGTATAATCCAGGCTTCTCTAATAGGAATGTAGTAATGATAGAAATGACTAGATTTTGCAACTGACTGGGTGTATGGAGTGAGTATAGGAAGTCAAGTCTGACATCAAACTTGCCAGCCTTATTAATTGGAATGATAGTGGTGTTTTTGACGTTAATAAGGAAGTTTAGAAGATGATGATTTGGGAATTCATGTGGATGTCATCCACTGGGGACTTTGTTATTCTAGTCTTTGTTTTTGTCATTGTTCAGTCATTTCAGTCATGTATGACTCTGTGAGCCCATTTTAGGGTTTTCTTGTCAAAGATATTGGAGTGGTTTGCCATTTCCTTCTTCAGCTCATTTTACAGATGAGGAAACTGAGGCAAACAAGATTAAGTGTCTGCAGCCAGATTTGAACTCAGGTCTCCCTGACTGCAGGCCCAGGGTTCTATCTACTGCTCCATCTAGCTACCCTGATTCCACTCTTACAGCTTAGCACTTTCATGAGTATTATCATTATTATGAATAATTATTATATTCTCACTCTTTTCATCTTTTTAATGGCTCTAATAAAGGAGTAAATCTCTTTCAGTTACATTTCACAAATCCAATCACATCTACCTATTGCTAGCCATAACTATTCTCTCCTGATGAAATATTTCACATTTTCTTCTATTTTTCATTCTTTTGACTTTGTTTTATTGTTACCAGGTGTCCCATGGAGGCATTAGCTTCTACTTACCCAATTCTGGTTTTTAAGGAATTACTTTCTTCAGTGAACTTTTTTTCCCCTCCCATTTGGACAATTCTACTTTTTACGGAGTTATTTTCAAGGTATTGTTCCTCGTCTAAAATTTAGCCAGTTCTGTGAGGGGACAGCTAGGCAATGCAGTGGTTAGAATGCCAGGTCTGGAGTCAGGAAAACTTCAGTTCAAATCTGGCTTCAGACACTTACTAGCTGTGTGACCCTGAACAAGTCACCACCCTTTTTGTCTCAGTTTCCTCATCTATAAAATAAACTAGAGAAGGAAATTGCAAAGCACTTAAATATTTTTCCAAGAAACCTCAAAACAGGGTAACAAAGAGTTGGACAAAACAAAAATGACTGAACAATAACTAAACTTTTTTAAGAAGGTCTTTTCTTCAGTGAGATTTGTACCTCTTTTACCATTTGGCCAATTCTGTTTTTTAAGATGGTATTTTCTTTATGTTTTTTTTTTCTGTGCCTCTTTTACTAGGCTGTTAATTCTTTTTCAATAACTTTCTCGTATTGCTGTCATTTATTTTTCCAATTTTTCCTCTACATTCTTATTTGATTTTTAAAATTACTTTTGTGTTCTTTCTTTAGCTCTTCCAGGAATTCATTTTAGGGTTATGTCCAATTTCTTTTTTCTTTGAGGTTTTACTTGTAGCTGTTTTCACATCATTGTTTTTGTCTACATTTGTATCCTGCCTTTCTCTGTCACCATAGTAGCTTTTTACGTCAGATTTTGTTGTTGTTTTTGTTGTTGTTTGCTTATTTTGTTCCACCTATTTCTTGACTTTGAATTTTATGTTAAAGTTGGGTTCTACTCACTTGGTGGGGGAAGCACTTTCCCAAGCTTTAATCTCTTTGTGCTGCTATAGTTCTCACAGTTCATAAGTTTTTAGTGTTTCCATAGAGCTATGATACAAGATGTATGACCATTTCTCTCGTGGCCTTATCCAGGTAGGTTACCTCCTCCCTTGGAGCTGCAAGCACTGCTTTCTGCTCTGAAACTGTGGCTCAGAACTAGATATGGGCAAAGGAGTTGCCAGAGCCCAGTCTTGTATCCAGTAATAAAAAAAAAAAAGTTCCCTTGTGAACTCTTTCTGACTAGCTGTCCAATCCCCTTTCCATCTCTGAGCTGAGTGCTGCCGAAGCTGATTCTTCTACTCTCACAGCCCTCTCCAAGACCCATAGCTGGTAATATTGCTGCAGAAGCTCTGGGCCTGTCCCAACCACACTGTCACAGACCTCTCCTTGTAACCTCCTAAGTTGACTTTGGCTGGACAAAATGTCTCACCCCAACCTTTTGTAGGCTCTGCAGCTTCAGATTCTATTTGAAATATTAAAGTTGTTTGGGGGTGAGGGGAATGTTGAGAGAACTCAGCTGTAAAACTTCTTCTACACTGCCGTTTTGATTCAGCCATTACTATTTCTTGAGGAAATGGATATCTAATTGTTCTGAAAGTATTTCCCTCTGTCCTCTAAGAATTTCTTTCAATCTTCTCCTCTTTTTGATAAGAAAGTTTTTATATTTCTATAGCTTCCTTACAGTAATGATAGATTCTCTGGTTTAATAATATTGTATAAGTTTTTTTTAGTATACATTTTAAATCTGTTATGCTCTATATTATAATTCTGAAAGTATACATGAGGACTGGTTATCATGGACAATAATTCCTTTGAATATATTCTTCCTAGCACTTGGCATGAATCATATAAAAGTGGCTATGTTGATAGCAAGAAATAAAGGTAATTGTCTTTTTGGTCCCAGCAGCAGGAGGAAGATGACGAAGGGAAGTCTTCATTTGATAAGTGACAGAATAAGACGCACACATTGTGCCATCGTTGTGGTTCTAAGGCATACCATCTTCAGAAGTCAACATGTGGCAAATGTGGATATCCTACTAAGTGCACAAGAAAGTATAATTGGAGTGCAAAGGCTAAGCGACGCAACACTACTGGTACTGGTCTAATGAGGCACCTAAAAATTGTCTATTGCCGATTCAGGAAGGGATTCTGTGAAGGAACAACACCTAAACCCAAGAGAGCAGCTGTTGCAGCATCTAGTTCATCTTGAGGATTCAACTGTTTGTTAAAATAAATGTCCTGAATGAAAAAAAAAAAGAAAGAAAGAAAAGTAATTTAGCAAGAGTAGATACTAGTGGTTGAGGGATCACGGAAGGCTTCAAGTAAATAGTAATACTTTTTAAAAAAAATATTTATTTTTTAGTTTTCAACATTCACTTCCATAAGATTTTGAGTTTTAAATTTTCTCCCCCTCCCATTTCTTCCACCCCCTCACCAAGACAGTGTACAATCCAATATAGACTTTATATATACATTCATGTTAAGCATATTTTCCCATTACTCATGATGTAAAGAACAATTAGAACTAAAGGGAGGAACCACAAGAATGAAGCAATAAAACAAAACAACAAAGGAAAAGGAGAGCAAATAGTATGCTTCCATCCCCATTCAGACTCCATATTTCTTTCTCTGGGTGTGGATAGCAATTTCTTTCATGAGTTTTTTGTAGTTCTCTTAGATCCTTGCATCGCTGTGAAGAGTCAAATCTATTAAAGTCAGTCATCCCATAATGTGGCTGTTACTGTACATAATGTTCTACTGGTTCTGCTCTTTTCACTCTGCATCAGTTTATGTAAGTCTTTCCAAGTTTTTTTTTAATTCTGCTTGCTCATCATTTCTCATAGCGCAATGGTATTCCATTACATTCATATACCACAACTTGTTCAACCATTCCCCAGTTGATGGGCATCCCCTCAATTTCCAATTCTTTGCCACTACAAAAAGAGCTGCTATGAATATTTTTGTGTATGTGGGCCCTGTTCCCATTTTTATGATCTCTTTGGGTTACAGACCTAGAAGTGGTATTGCTGGTCACAGGGTATGCACAATTTTATAGCTCTTTGGGCATAGCCCCCAATTGCTCTCCAAAATGGTTGGATCATTTCACAACTCCACTAACAATGTTATTAATGATTCACTTTTCCCACATCTTCTCCAACATTTATCATTGTCCTGATTTGTCATGTTAGCCAATATGGTAGGTATGATGTGGTACCTCAGAGTTGTTTTGATTTGCATTTCTCTAATCAATAGTGATTTAGAACATTTTTTCATATGACTATAGACAGCTTTAGTTTCTTCTTCTGAGAACTGCCTGTTCATATCCTTTGATCATTTATCAATTGGGGAATGTAGATAGTAATACTTGACCTAAGGGAAAATAGTGGTTTTTGAATGAAGTAAGGTATCCTGTGGGCATAGATGAGGAGATGGGAGATGAATATAAGGAATATCAAGAAACCAGTCTGTCCAAATTGTGGAATGCTGTAGTTTGAGGTAGGTAAAAACTAATATGCAAGTAGATCAGAAAAAGGTATCTGGTAGGCATTTGAGCTGCTTTGAAGGAACTTAAGACTTTGAGGAGGTGGCAAAGAACGAGCAAATCTTACTCCTTGATCTTCCCTCAGAAACATAAAGACATGGCTAAGTTTGATCTGGATTTATCTATATATGATAAGCTTTTCTCCAATTGTAATTTTTTTATAATTTCACCATTTCTTTCTAAAGTCTTTTACATTCTTCTACTAGTTTTCTTGTTTCAGTATCATTGAGTAAAATCAAATACATGATTTTGGCATGAGTCCATTTTACTTGGATGACTTCAGTGGGAAAGGTTTGCTAGGCTCAATGCTGACCAATTTATCAATTTCATTGGGCATTTCAAGTACACATCTCAATTTGGAATCCCTCAGTTCACTAGGTTTTGCTTTTTTCCACATGTTCTCCATATCCAAAGTATTCAGTAGGACAAAAATTATCTGTACTATAAACTTTTGTATAATATTCTTACTTGAGTCATAATCAAAAGGCTGCATCACTGAAACAGTAACAGTAGACCCTGATATCAATAATTCTACTATTCAAGTTCACACATTAATGATGAGGTGCTGTAATCTTGACTTTGAAACAAACTTTTTTAACCTGATGGATTTCAAAGTTTAAAGATTCATAGTGACTATACCTTTGAATATGGGGTTATGTGTCCAGTCTGGAGAAGACCAGGCATTTATTTGAAGATATTGCTTTTATCTATTAGTTCAATGTGGCCTTTCTTCCTTCTTTTCTTCCTTCTTTTCTTCCTTCTTTCTTTCCTTCCTTTCTTCCTTCTGTCCTTCTCTCCTTCCTTCTCTCTTTCTCTTCTTCCTCTTTCTTTTTCTTTCTTTCCCTTTTTTCATTCTCTTTCTCACTTTCTATTTCTCTTTACCTCTTTCCTTCCATTTTCCTTACTTCCTTTTTTCTTTCTTTTTTTTCTTTCTTTCCTTCTTCATTGCAATAGAGAACTCTTGGTGAGGACAGTTGTCACACCAATGTAGATTAACAACTGCCCTGGCACTTGCATTCTCAGTGTCCTGGGGAGCTAAGAAATTAAGTGATTTTCCAAGAGTCATATAGCCACTGTGTCAAAGTTAAGACTTGAATCCCATTCTCCCTACCTCTGAGGCTGATTCTACATCCACTACAACAGAGGTATCAAAAACTCGGTGCAAGCAATACTGCTGAATGCTGGCCCAACCAGATTAAAAACTAATTACTGCTTCTCTTTGTTTGTAACCACTGCACAACACCATCACAGGCTCTCTCTTATTTATAGTATTTAAATTTGTCTCTTTGAAAATGAATGTTCACCTGGAAACCTTTGATGAAAAGCAAAATATCCACCTAATCAACAAAAGAATGTTTAAATTCTTCCAGACTTTAATGGTAGTCATTCATTCATTCCACAAGCATTTGTACATGTACCATATGCAGAGTTCTAGGTGTTGTTTGGATAGAGATTTGAAGACAAGTCCTTGCCTTTGGGGATCTTGTGATGAGGGAGAGAGAGAGAGAGAGAGAGAGAGAGAGAGAGAGAGAGAGAGAGAGAGAACAGATATGAGCTGCCATAAAATGAATAATTAAACAAAAACACACACATAGATTATCAAGTTTCTAATACCAGCTTATTCCTATGCTAGAATGTTTCCCAATGAGAATAAATTCCAAAACTCCTTTAGCTTTGCAAGTTTATATGTGTGGGACCTTGGGCAAGACATTTAACTTATCAGAAATTCAATTCTACATCTGTAAATTGAAGGGGTTTGACAAGATGTCTTTTTTTTTTGCTTTTTTAGGAATTGGGGTTAAGTGACTTGCCCAGGGTCACACAGCTAGTAAATGTCAAGTGTTTGGTCTGAGGCCGGAATTGAACTCAGGTCCTCCTGACGTCAGGGCCGGTGCTCCATCCACTGTGCCACCTAGCTGCCCCTTGACAAAATGTCTTCTAAGACACCATCTCTAAGTCTATGATTCTGTAACTTATGAACATGGAAACTTTCCCCTACTCTTCTTTTTGTCTTCAGTGTAAATCTGTAATTTCACCATTGTAGGGAAGTCTTGATGTGCCAACTCCTCACTGGTTTGGCAATTTTACTTTAATTTATAGTAGGGCACTAAGAGAGTAAATAATATGTCTGCAGTTACATAGCTAATATGTGGGAGAAGTAGGGGTTAAATCCAGGTTTATCCTGATGTAAAGCAAGCCTTCTAACCACTAGGTCACTCACTTCTAGTGAGGAAGAGAGAGAGAGAGAGAGAGAGAGAGAGAGAGAGAGAGAGAGAGAGAGAGACAGAGAGAGAGACAGAGAGAGAGACAGAGAGAGAGAGAAACTTAAAACCAAAACATTTCAGGTTAGAATAGCTATGATAACCATGTTGTTGTTTGAAATCAGTGAGCAATATGAAAGAATCTTGACTAAAGCAAAGTATAGATTTGGAATGATTATTTTGAGAATCCAGAGAAATGGATGAGAATGAATAAGGAATTGCTTTGAGGGTAGTGGGGGGGGGAGCTAAAATACCTAGAAATTGAAAGATTTTTCAGTAAGAATATTCCTGATACTTACTTTGATTCTTAAAAAAGTAACAGACTACAAAATCCTGCATACAAAACACAATGTGCCTACCTCTTCACCTTTACACTAGCTCAAAGGGAAGTCTTGCCAAAGGTGGGCTGAACAAAAGGTCAAAGGGTTCTGAAAAAGTCTTGCCTTCTTGCACTTACTTGACTCCCATTTCAAACTCATTTTCATTAGGTGGGTTATTTGATTGTATGTATGTTTTTCTTCCTCTGCCTTTCCCCCCTGCAGGGAGCTGTCTACCCATTCTGTTTTTATTGCTGTACTAAAGACTCAAACAGAGGGCCATGTGATTTGGCCGCTTCCATAAAAATGAATTTACTGCAAAAACCCTTGTTTTCTTTTTATTCTTATGGGGACATGAGAGGCTGTCTGGGCGGCTGTAGTAATTGCAGTATAACTTCTGTAGTACTTGTCTGAAGCTGTTTAAGGCATGAAATTTCAGTGGGCTGAGTAGAAATGAGTCTTGGACTTGATGTCAGTGGCCCTGGATTTGTCTGCTGATTTTACCATTTACTACTTAAATAACCTTGAGACTTAGTTTCCTCCTCTCTAAAATGGGAATGATAATACTTGTACTCTCAAAAGGCCATACTTAAGGATCTAGAAGGACACATGTGGCCTCAAGGCTGCAGGTTCCCCATCCCTGCCCTAGAACAAAATTCACTTTCTTATGACTCCCATATATGTTTCCCCTCATTACAGTGAATTAATGCATGGATGGTTATCTGAATGAAAGAATGAGAAACACTAAGCATTCACTATGTGCCTAATACTCTTAATACAGATACCAAAGCGAAACAAGTATAGGCTTAAGGGAGGAAACAACAGTGAGGAGAGTAGTATCCAGGGAAGAAAGTTAAGGTAGTCACAAAAATTATAAGTGAAACAGTTGGAATTTAAATTGGCATGCTCTTTCCAGAGGAAGTAGAGGTTTTTATTTGATTACAGTTTTCAGCAAAAGATAGAAGGATGGGCTGGGATAGATATGGGAGAAAAGGGCAAGAAATGGTTGGAAGAAGAGAAGACTACATGAACCTAGGGAAGGACAGGTAAAGTGCCTTATATACTCTTATGCATGGTTTCTGGGGGTACAGTTCGGCTGACAGAGCAGCAGCAGATAGAATAGTCAACTCAAAAAAAATTATTAAGCATTTCTTTTCCACCTTTTACCTTTATTCTGTGTGTGTGTCTCTCTACTTCAAATGTGTTTCTTGTAAACAATATATCATAGAATTCTGGTTTTTAATCCACTTTGCTATCTGCTTCTGTTTTATGGGATAATTCATCCCATTCATATTCACAGTTATGATTACTATGTATTTCCCTCCATCCTATTTTTCCCATTTATACATTTCTCTCTCTCCTTTCACCCTGTCCCTTCACACCATTATTTTGCTTCTGACCACCACCCTCCCTCAATCTGCCCTCCCTTCTACCAACCTCCCCCCTTTTTTTCTTTTCCCTTTCCCATCCTACTTCCCTATAGAGTAAGATAGATTTCCTTACCGAAATGAGGGTGTAGGTTATTCCCTTTTTCAGCCAAATCCAATGAGAGTAAGGCTCAAACAATGCTCATCCCCTCCCTTCTTTTCCTCTGCTATAACAGGTCTTTTCTACCTCTTCATGTGATAGGTTATCCCATTCTGCTTCCTCCTTTCCTCTTTTCCCAGTACAATCCTTTTTTCACCCCTTAATTTTTTTTATCATTACATCAAAGTCAACTTACATCTGTCTATATATACTCCTATATACCTTAATAGAGATACAGTTCTTAAGAATTATAAGTTTCATCTTCCCATGTAGGGATGTAAATATTTTGTCCTTATTAAAATCCATGTTGTTGTTGTTTTTCTTTCCTGTTTACCTTTTTATGCTTCTCTTGAATTTAGTATTTGAAGATTGAATTTTCCTTTTAACTCTGGTCTTTTCATCAGTAAAATTTGAAAGTCCACTGTTTCATTGAATGTCCATTTTTTTCCCCTGAAAGAAAGGCTATGCTCACTCTTAATGGTAGATGAATTTTGGTTGTAATCCAAGCTCCTTCGTCTTCCAGAATATTGTATTCCAATCCCTTCAATCCTTGAATGTAGAAGCTGCTAAGTCCTTTGTAATCCTGACTGTGGCTCCTTCATATTTGAATTGTTTCTTTCTGTATACTTGAAGTATTTTCTCTTTGATGTGATGATTCTGGAATTTGTTTACAATTTTTGGAGTTTTCATTTTGGGATCTCTTTAAGGAGGTGGTCAGTGGATTCTTTCAATGACTATTTTACCTTCTAGTTCTAGGATATCAGGGCAGTTTTCCTTGATAATTTCTTGAAAGATTCTGTCTAGGCTTTTTTGTGCTCTTGCTTTTCAGGTAGTCCAATACTTCTTAAATTAACTCTCCTAGATCTATTTTCCAGGTCAGTTGTTTTTCCAATGATGTATTTTACATTTTCTTCTGTTTTTTTCATTCTTTTTCTTTTATTTGACTGATTATTGATGTCTCATAGAGTCATTAGCTTCCACTTGCCCAATTATAATTTTTAGAAAGTATTTTCTTCAGTTAGTTTTTGTACCTCCTTTTCCATTTGGCCAGTTCTGCTTTTAAAGGATTTGTTTTCTTCAGTGGAATTTTTTACCCATTTGGCCAATTCTATTTTTTAAAAAGTTGCTTTCTTCAGCATTTTTTTGTGCTTCCTTTTCCAAGCTATTGACTCTTTTTTTATAATTCTTTTTTATAACTTATTTATTTTCCTAATGTTTCTTCTACCTCACTTATTTGATTTTTAAAATCTTTTTTGAGCTCTTTCAAGAGGACTTTTTGGGCTTGAGACCAATTCATATTACCCTTTGAGGCTTCACATGTAGGCATTTTGATGTTATTACCTTCCGAGTTTGTGTTTCATCATCATAGCAACTTTGTATGATCAGAGCTCCTTTTTTGCTCATTTTCTAGTCTGTTTCATGACTTTAAAAATTGAGCTCTGCTCCTGGGGTGCAGGGGGCACTGTTTCAAATTTCTTGCACTGAAGGGCAGGGGGCCTGGTCACTGGCTTTCTGTACCAGGGACTCTGCGGCTTGTGGCTTGCTCATTGCACTGGGATAGCTGGGCCTAGTCATGCCTGTTGTGCCCAGGGTTCCAGGGCTGGCAGTTTTCCTGCTTTGCTGTGGCTGGAGGCCTCTCAGCTGGCCTAGTATGCCACTGGCTTGCCCAGACATCACCTGTGCTAAGCTGTGCTCACCTTTTAACCAAGTAAGACAGGCCTTTCCTGAAGTCCTTCCAAAGTTATCTTGGGTGGATAAATTGTTTCCCCTATCTTTTTCTGGGTTCTGTCATTCCAGAATTCTCTTAGAGGCTTGATTTAATGTTGTTTGTGAGGGAAACTGGGGAGAGTTCAGGCAACTTCCTGGCTTCTCTCCACCATCTTGGCTCCACTGAACTTATTTTTTTTCAAATAGTTTATGTAGTATTGGCATTAATTATTGCTTAATTTTGAATTTATATTCCTTAAGCCCAGTAGAATTCACTTGTAAAGCCATCTGGTCCTGGGTTTTTTTTTTTCCTTAGGAATCTCATTGACAGCTTGTGCAATTTATTTTTCTAAGATAGGATTATTTAAGCATTCTATTTCCTCTTATATAAATCTGGGAAGTTTTCATTTTTGTAAATAATAATCCATTTCACATGGATTGCTAATTTTATTGGTATGTAATTGGGCAAAATAACTCCTAATAATTGCTTTAATTTTATCTTCATGGGTGTTGCATTCACTCCTTTCATTTTTTATGCCAGTAATACTGAATGGTTTATCTATTTTATTGTTTTCCCCCATAAAACAAGGTCCTACTTTTATTAGTTCAACAGTATTTTTATTTTCAATTTTATTGATTTCTCCTTCAATTTTCAGATTTACCAGTTTCACATTTAATTGGGGATTTTTAATTTGTACTTTTTCTAGTTTTTTTAATTGCATGCTCAATTCATTGATCTAATCTTTTCTTGATGTACATGTTTACAGATTTAAATTTTCTTCTAAGTTGTAGTTTAGCTATATCCCATATTTTGGAATATTGTCTCTTTCTTGACATTATCTTTAATGAAATTGTTGATTGTTTCTATGATTTGTGTTGTTGACCCATTCATTCTTCAGGATTAGATTATTTAGTTCCCAAATAATTTTTAATTTATGTTACCACAGCCTTTTATTATATGTAATCTTTATTGCATGATGGTCAGGAAAAGATGTATTTAATATTTCTACTCTTCTGCATTTCACTATGAGATTTTTTGCCTTAATAAATGGTTAATTTTTGTGAAGGTGCCATATACAGCTGAGGAAATATATATATACTGCTTTTAATCCCACTCAATTTTCTCCAGAAGTTTATCATTTCTAACATATCTGTTGATCTCCTCAACTTATTTCTTATTTTTTTATGGTTAGATTTTTCCAGTACTGACAGGCAAAAATTGAAGTCCCCCACTAGTATAGATAGTTTTACTGTTTATTTTCTCCTATAATTCATTTAACTTTTCCTTCAAACCTTTGGGTGCTATGCTATCAATAGTCATATGTGGGGGGGGAAGCTCTATATCACTATTGATTAGAGAAATGCAAATTAAAATAACCTCTCTCTTTTTACTCTGTCCTTCCTCTGATGTCTACTTTGTTTCTGACAACTATCTTCCTTCATCTACCTTCCTTTTTCTTACTCTTTCCTTTTGCTTTTCCCTTTCCCCTTCTACTTCCCTGTTTGGCAAGATAGATTTCTATTGCCAATTGAGCATGTGTATGTATGTGTGTATATATATATATGTGTATATATATATGTGTATATATATATGTATATATATGTATATATGTATATATGTGTGTGTATATGTATATGTATGTATGTATATATACATATACACACATATATACATATATACATATATACATATATACATATATACATATATACATATACACACACATATATACATATATACATATATACATATATATGTATATATGTATATATGTGTGTGTATATGTATATGTATGTATGTATATATATACATATATATACATATATATATGTATATATGTATATATGTATATATGTGTGTGTATATGTATATGTATGTATGTATATATATATATTCCCCTCTTTGAACCAATTTAGAAATTTAGATGTGTGTGAAAGTACAAGTGTTGCCCATCCCATCCCTACCTTTTCCCCTTCACTGCAAAAACTCTTCCTTGTATGCCTTTTTTATGTGAGATAATTTTCCCCATTCTTCTTCCTCTTCGCCTTTGTCCCAAGGCATCCCTCTTTTTCACCTATCCATTTCTTATATCATCCAACATAATCAATTCATTCCCATACCTTCTTTTTATGTGGAGTCCTTCTAAGTGCCCTAATAATGATAAAGTTCTTAGAAGTTGCATGTATCATCTTCTCATACTGCAAGATAAACAGTTTAATCTTTGATTCCTCTTTCGTATTTACCTTTACATACTTCTCTTGAGTTTTGTATTTGAAAGTCGAATTTTCTGCTCAGTTCTAATCTTTTCATCAGGAATGCTATTTCATTAAATTTCTATTTTTTTTCTCTTGAAAGATTATATTCAGTTTTTTTTTTTCTGGCTAGGTTATTCTTGGTTGTAATCCCAGCTCTTTTGACTTCCAGAATATCATATTCCAAGACCTCTTCTCCTTTAACATGGCAGCTACTAAATCTTGTGTGATCCTGACTGTCACTCCATATTATTTGAATAGTTTCATTCTAGCTACTGGACATATTTTCTCTTTGACCTGGGAGGTCTGGAATTTGGCTAAAATATCCCTGAGAGTTTTTATTTGGAATCTCTGGTGGTGATTGGTGTACTCTTTCAATCTCTACTTTACCATCTGGATCTAGGATATGTGGGATATCTAGTTTTAGAATATGTATTTCTCCTTGATAATTTCTTGAAATATGATGTCTAGGCTCTTTTGCTTTTTATCATGGCTTTTAGGTAGTCTAATAACTCTTAAATTATCTCTCCTCATTCTATTTCCCAGGACAGCAGTTTTCCAGTGAGATATTTCACATTTTCATCTATTTTTTCCATTCTTGTAATTTTCCTTTATTGTTTTTTTTTAATATCTCATGGGGGCATTAGCTTTCACTTGCCCAATTCTAATTTTTAAGGAATCATTTTGTACGTCCTTTCCCATTTGGCTAATTTTATTTTTTAAGGTGTTCTTTTTTTTCAGTTAATTTCAGTCTCTCTCTCTCTCTCTCTCTCTCTCTCTCTCTCTCTCTCTCTCTCTCTGTGTGTGTGTGTGTGTGTGTGTGTGTCTTCCAATTTGGCCAATCTTGGTTTTTTAAGGCATTATTTTCTTCAGTATTTTTTGTCTCTTTTACTAAACCACTAAATTTCTTTTCATATTTTTACTTTGTTTTATTTTTTTACCTAATTTCTCCTCTATCACCCTTATTTGATTTTGAGAATCATTTTTTAAGTTCTTCCAGGACTTCTTGTTGGGCTTGTGTCTAATCTACTTTTTTTTCCTTTGAAGCTTTGTTTGTGGTTGTTTTGACTTTATTGTCTTCTGCATTCGTATCTTGATCTTCCCTGTCACCATAGTACCTTTTTATGGTCAGGTTCTTTTCTGTTGTTGTTATTTTGCTCATTTTTCCATGCTATTTTTTGATTTTGAACTTTATATTAAAGTTGGGCTCTGTTCTCAGTGTGAGGTAGATGGGGCACTGTCTCAAACTTTAAGCTTTTTTACACTCCTGTTTTCAAAAATAGTTCTGGGTTGAGAAGTTTTCAGTGCTTCCAAGGTGTTGTGATTTGGGGAGAGGCATGATCACTGTTCTCCTGGTCTATACTTTGATCCTCACCCAGAAAAAAGCCCCTGGTCCTTTAGGATTGCAATTGATGCTGCTCTTCAGGGCCCTAGCTCCCTTGAGACTGGAAACAATACTGTTTTTCAGGTCCCTGATTCCTCCTGATGAAAAACAATACTGCCCTTCAGGGCTTCCACTCCTCTTGACTGAAAATGCTCCTCTCCATCCTTGAATTATGACCCAGAAGTTGGTATAAGCAATGTAATTGTCAAACAGTGTCTTGTCCTGTGTTTAGTGCTAACACAGGGGTCCCCCATGATCTCTTTTGACCAGTTGCCAGATTTCCATACCATTTCTAGTTTTGGAAACCTTTTGAAGCTACCGCTGCTTCTTTTGCCACCATCTGGTCCCACCACTGGTGTTTCATCCTTCTGGGTTTCAGGTCAGTTTTCATCCTCATATCACAAATCTCTCTTTCCAGCCTCCTAAGTTGTTTTGGGCTAGAAGAATGCCTCACTCTGACCTTTTGATGGCTCCACTACTCCAGAATTTGATTTGAAGCATTATTTTAAAATTTGGAGGGGAATGTTGGAAAGCTCAGTGGAGTGTTCTCTCTACTCTGCAATTTTGACTCCACCTCTTGGAAGTCCTTCATTATCTTTCCTTTCAAACCTTCCCTTTTCCTACCTTCCCTATTACTGTAGAAGGTAATACCATCTTCCAAGTCCCTTAGGCTTGCAACCTGGGTGTTGCAACTTCTCACTAGCTCTCACCTCTCTTTCTTCCCCCAATCCAATCTTTTCCTAAGGCCTGTTGATTTCACTTTTATAACATCTTTCTAGTATGTCCCTTTCTCTCTGAAACTGCCACCACTCTGGGGTAGGCCCTCAATACTTCATGTCTGGACAATAATCTGCTTGTGGGTCTGTGCGGGTTAAGTCTTTCCCACTTCAATCAATATTTTATTCCACCAAGCAATCTTCCTAGAGCACAAGTCCAATCATGTCACTCTCCTGTTCAATAAACTCCAGTGGCTCCCTATGACTCCCAGGGTCAAATATAAAATCCTCTGTTTCCCACTCAAAACCCTTCATGTCCTAGCCTCATACTACCTTTTCAGTCCTGTTATGCCTTGCTCCCCACTATATATTCTTCAATCCACTGTTACTAACTTCATTACCATCACATGAACAAGACACTTTTCTCTCAGCTCTGGGCATTTTTAGTGGCTGTCCCACATGCCTGGAATCTTCTTTCTCCTCATGTCTACTGTTGGTTTCTCTGGCTTCCTTTAAGTCCCAACTGAAAATTTCATCTTCTACTGGAAGCCTTTCCTAAACCCTCTTATTTCTATTGCTTTCTCTTTGTTAATTATTTTCTGTTTATCCCATGTATTGTTTGTTTGTACATATTTGCTTCTTTTCTTCTCCATTAGACTGGGATCTCCTTGAGGGAAGGGACAATATTTTGTCTCTTTTTATGTCCCCAGCATTAGCACAGTATCTGGTACATAGTAGGTGCTTAAGAAATGTCCATTGATGGAAAGAGTGACAAACCTAAGGGACGCAAAGGCCCAGAATAAGCTGAAACTAGTATAGGAAGCTAAATATAAAAAAGATCTTTATTTTTCTTATGTGGATTTTCACTATATGGGGAGGAAAAAAGAGGATGCAAGAAGGGATAGGATCTTTGCCATCGGGATGGAAGGAATGATGGTAACTGACAACAGAGATAAGCAGAACTGCTCAATTCTCATTTAGATTATCTTTTCTCTGCAAAGGAGAATTACCTTGACACTAGAAATGACAGAACAAAAATATCTAACAAGAAATTTATACACAAAAGAAGGAGCTAGTAAGCTAGCTACCTTCAATGAATTCAAATCACCTGACTAAGATGGAGTATATACTTAAGTTCTGAAAAGTCTAGCAGATGTGATTACTGATTCACTCTCAGATGAAGCACAAAATTGGAGAAAGGCAAATAGTGCATGCATTTCACAAAAGGAAATAGAATAGGGTCTGTGAACAAGAGGGCAGTGAGTTTGACTTTGGTTCCTGGGAAAATTATAGAATCGATCATTAAAGAGATGGGAGGGAATTTGGAGAAAGCTCCTCATTTTATAGATGTGGAAACTGAAACTTTGAGAGGTAGCATGGTTTGATTATCCCACCAATGCTCTTTCTACTCTACTCTGCAAAGACTCATATTTTTAGAAGTATAGTTTCTCCTTTTCAAGAAGTTTCTCTTAAGTTAGGTTTCTCTCAAGAAAGAAAAATACCAAGAAAACAGTTGACCTTCTTCCTTCTCCCTGTTCTAGGCTGTTCATACCAGACTTGAATTGCCCAGGTGAAATTATTTTACAAGTTATGGCCTCTTGACTATACAAGATCAAAGCTTTTCCAGCCTGTTGGTAACTTTGGGGTATAAATAACAACAGAGTTTGTTCACTTCAGAACTGTATAAAGAACCTTTGGTTTAGCAGTAAAACAGTTATTTTTATGGAAGCCAATGTCAAGGGCTATAGCAATAGACTTAAAATATTACAATGGAGACAAAAAAAACAAGCCTGGGACCTTGTGACATTGATGTTTTGAGACTTTACCAGCAGGATAGCATTTATGAGGATTTTCCAAATCAACTAACAGTAGAAGGCTCTGCTCCATCTTAACAACATTTTGTCTTACTCATCATTTATGGGATCTTTGTTGGTCTTCTAGTGTAGTCTTAGGATTAGAAAAGTGGAACATAAATCCAAACTGGTCTCTTTAAGAGAGACTTTGACAGTCTCAAGAGAGAATGGCATTGGACTAATTCCATTCTTGAACCAGTAAGCTCCTATAATGATGGAAAAGAGACCATAGTTCATATTTATCCCATCACAGCATGGTTCAAACTCTTCTATGCATGATTTCCCTGTTTCAATGAGGAGCAAAATAATTTATTACCCAATCTCCAATGCATTTGTTTGATTTTGTTTCTCAGAGGCTTGTGCACTGTTGTTGGGAGTAAAGTTCACTCAGATGAATTAAAGTTAACTCTTCACTTAAGTCCCTCTTCCCTTTCTTTCTCAATTATATCTGAAAACATGGTTGCATGGCATTCAATAAGTTACCTAAAATTTGTTAGTTTTCTAGCAGTTCCATGAAGATAGGCTCTTTAAATTAAAAAAAAATTGTAAGTTTTATGAGGGAAAGGAAAAGCAATTCCTTAAATACTTCCTTGCCATGGCCTAGAACAGTATTACAAACTTAGGAATTCTAGATTTTAAGTTGGAAGAAATCCCAAAGATTATGCCACCAGTTAGATGAACAAGAGACTCATGTACATACCCAACATGTGGTCATCCAACATTTTCTTGAAGACCTTCAGTAAACTGAAAATCGTTTCCTGAGGTGACCTATTCCACTTTGAACATAGCTCTAATTTTTGAGGAGCATTTCTTTAAATCAAGCCTAAACTTTCCTCTTCGTGATTTCTACACATTTTTCTGTCCCCTGGAGCCAAGAAGAAAAAGTCTAATCATTCTTTCATGAAAAGTCTTTCAAGTACTTAAAGGCAAATGTCAAGTCCCCCACTAAGTTTTTTTTTCCTCTCCAAATTCAACATGAGTTCTTTCAATGGATCTGCAGTGGAATGAACTCAAGGATTTTCACCATCCTGGTTACCTCCTTTGGAAACTCTTTAGTGTCTCTGTACTGCCACAAACTCCTCCTCTTCTTGCTAAACTTCTTCCTCTTTCTCTTCTCCATCTTTCATCACCACCACTACCACCACCATCATCATCATCACCATCACCATCATCCTTTTTGTGTACCTCTTTACACTTATAACACATTTTATATGTATGACCTCAGATCAATCAGGAACCATGACAGAATAGAATATTACTATATGATATTGGTAAGAATGAGAAGGGCTAGAGGAAAACTGTTTTGTTTTAAACAGGCAGATTATTTGAAAATTCTAAATTATATGATCAAAATATCCATAATTCTAGACAAGTTTTAAGTACCTTCATCTGCCATCAAGAAAAATGGAAGGGCTTCCAAAATTTAAAAAACAAAAAGATAAATCATTTCAAGTTTTTTTTTCTTTCTATGCCAATAGCATCCATAGGGTATAAATGTGCATATATATATATGTGTGTGTGTGTGTGTATATAACTCACTCATATATACATGTATGTCTATACATGTGTATTCATGTATATATGAGGATGTATATATATATATATATATATATATATATTTGTGTGCATACATTAAATGTGTGTATACATATGTGGGTATGCATAAGTATATATATGTATATATATATATAACGTAGATCTCTTTATATGTAAGTATATACCTATATTGTCATACATGTGTTGTGTATTTAAATGTGCATGCATATTTATACATTTGTATGCAATGTATACATGCTTGAATATAATGTATTTTAGACAGATAGATGCACATATGTATACTATACACGCTTAGAGAACCATATGTGTATATTTATACACACACACATACATACACACACACATATATACACACAAAAACCCTTCAGATACATGGGTGTATGTATATATTTTATGTCTATGTGCATCTACACATATGTGTACGGTACATACATGTCTTATCTATGTGTATATAACCTCAAGACCACTATATATGGCACAGCCCATGTCTTCTGGCTCCAAACCCAGTGCCCTTTCCAGTAATCTTCACAGTCTCCTGTAGTTAATGTGTTGAATATGGTATGGGTTATTAAAAAGGCTCAACCTGCCTGAAATGTATCGCAGCTGTTTCATCAAACTATAAAACCAAGCTGGACCACTCATGTACTATAAAGCCTTTAATGATGTGTTTGGCTTGAGCTTTTTTTTTTATGCTTGAATGTGATAGCATCAGAGAAGTAAAGTGGCTCGGGAAGACTGAGGAGATCCAAGATTGCCTCCACAGTGCCAGAGATATGAGCTACTATTGTATCTGGCATATAGGCTGGCATGAGACAGCAAGTAACCTGATATCAGCATTTAAGAGAGATGGCCCAATTCTCTAGGAATTTCCATTATTATGGAGAATTGCTGTCATGATTAAAAATAGACATTGTTCCATGATGTTTGTACTTTAGCAACACTAATAGTAGTTGTAATATTGCAATCTTGTTATTTGTAACCACTGGTTTATAAGTGGAATTTAGAATGAAGGTCATTATATAATAAAGACATTTTCCTAGTCGCTCCTGAAAGGAACAGGTGCAGAATGTGGGTGGAGGAATATGTAGATAATATTAAAGACATTCTTCCCCCCTCCCCCATCCGTTCTACACATAAAATAAGGAATTTGATCCTTTGAACAGGTGCACAGTATCCTGGGAGGGACCTTTCACTAGTAACAATTGCTATGTGCAAGAATTACACAGAAAGAAAAAAATTGATAAGAGAAGTAATGCTCTGCATTTCTCTTTCCTTCTTCCTCCATGTGCAGAACTTTGAGAACCAGATAAGTTGTCATCATATTAAGTAAACAGCTGTCTGGTGCTGATAAAGATCTCTGAACTTTCAGAAGCCTTCCATGCTTTGCCTCCCAGCTCTCTTCTTATCACAGGGTCATTATAAATTATCACCTGCAGAGCTCAGCCAGCTTTCCCAAGCAACTTTCACCTGGCATCAATTGTGGCTATAAAAGAAGTTTATGTAATGCAACAGCCCAGGTGTCTGCAATTTCCAACCTCCAACTCACTGGAAGCTTTGCAGCCAATCAGCCACCTTCCAATTCAGTTTTCCCTATCTCTATGAAAGGACAGTGAAAAGAGCGCTAAGTGTTGTTCCATGTCCACAGATTATGTTTGGAGGAGTGTAATGCCCTTGCTAATTTCCTGGCTTGTCAGTAAATAATGTGAGTGATCAAAGAACCGTGACATCCCAGGAGAGAAGTGAGAGTAATTGGGTGGGAATCTGCAGAGCAGCTTGCAAAATCATGGAACTATTCTTGAGAAGAACTGCTTTGGCTTGTTAATGCACATTTAATTTGATAACTAATTTGGTGATATTCTTGTATGTCTCTTGGGGTCAGTGCAAGGATCTGCATGAAGTAGGTACTAACTAAAATGATGACTTAAAATTCTAACTCCAGTCTTATTGAATCAAAGTATTTAGAGCTGGAAGGAGATCTTAGCTATCATTTTGTCCAATCCCCTCATCTGAAGAAACTGAGACCCAGAGTGATGAAGTGACTTTCTTAGAGGTACAGGTAATAAAATGTCAAAGCTAGAATTTCATCCTAGGTCTTCTGGCTCCAAATTTAGTGTTCTTTCTACAACCCACTGCCTCAAACCTCAATCAGCATTCATGAAACAGTGAACTGAATGGAAGTTGGCAAAATCAGAGTGTGTCATCCAGGAAAGGTAGCTACATTAAAACAAATTGGTGTTTCGGAGCCCTGGAGGCTAGAGTTGCTTGCTTTCCTACACTATAGAATCCTGAAATCAACCAGAAGAGGAGAGCCAATACCAAGTTCATTAAGATGAGAAATAGTGCCTAAAACAACTGGCCTATCACTTTTTGCCATGAAGTTATCAACTACAGCACATTCCCACGGCCCTAATTCCGCTGGATTAGATGCTTCTTTTATTTTTATTCAAACAAGCTTCAGAATTTAGTTTGCTAGTGTCCCCTATTTACCATCACCTCCCTTCTCTTCAGTGGGCACCCAAACACTACATTCTGTCTTATGAAAGAAAATGCAGGCTTTATCTGTGGAAATGACCTTCTTTTAGGTATTTAAAAAATATCAACTATTATATACACACTGGAAAATAATGGGTGGAGAAAAAGAGGGATATTTTATCTCTATCACTGCCCAAATTTCAAAATCTTTCCACCGTAGTAATACATATCAGAGCTTCTGTTCCACTAGTATAACTTTTAAAGATTTAGGGCCGCCTCCATTCAATGATAAATATTTTGTTATGTACATCTTCAATGGAATATTCATGGAGAAATATATACAAAAAGTGCAGAACATACAAAGATATGAAGGATGTGTCCCAGATAACTATCTAAAGTTATGTAGTAAAGTTAAGATCTATATCAGTGGATGAATTTTCCACACTGGAATCTCCCCAGTGCTGAAATCACAGGTCCAGACATTTCTTTACTCTTCCAAAAGGATTTTTAGTCAAACCCACACTTTTATAATAAACTAGGTTGATCAATAAATACAAATGTAGTAAAAGCCTAATATGTTCCGGTCACTATTCTGGGCACTGGAAATACAAAGGGAAAAAATGAAACAATCTGAGCCCTCAAGGAACTTACATTCTGTCAGAAAAGACAAATTTGTGTATATATGTATATATGTGTGTGTGTGTATATATGTATATATGCACATGCATACATATATAATGTACATATATATATATATACATGTGTGTATATATCCATATATATGGATATATAAAATATCTACAAAGCAGATAAACAGTCATTCTGCAAGGAAGGCATTAAGAGTCAGGGGAATCAGGAAAGATTTCATGTAGAAGGTGACGTCTGAGGTGCATTTTGAAATATGGGGTAAAGATGGAGTGAATTCCCAGCATCAGTGCACAAGCGTGGAGATAGGAGCCGGTCTGACTGAATCAGAATCCACGAATGAGGATAACATGTTTTTCAGAACAGTTAGACTAATAAGAGCTCTACAAAATAAATATTAGTTTATCTTCCTACTGTTGTAAGAAAGACCTGAGTCAGGGCAGTCTTCAAGTAGTTTAGGTTCTATGTTGGAATGAAATGGGAGACTTCTAATCCATCTAGCATTCAGAAAAGGAAGTTTACTTCTACATACGGCAGGGAAAAGATGTTCAATGATCATGTCACAATGATTCAGCTGAGTCTGGCTTCTCAGAGCTGGCGAACACAGTTGGTCCTTGGTCAGAGGCCTCAGACTTTGAACTAGAACTCTATTGTTCTTTGAACTCAGACTACCAGGAAATTACACCGGTGACTCAAATCTTAATACTGCAAATCAATTTAATCTCAAGGAAAGTTTAACACTTTTTAATGGGGGATATGGAGTGAGGAACTAACCAGTGTAGAGCAGAACCTTAAGATATTGCCTCCACCATGCCACTTTCCCTCTTAAACTGATTGTTTCTGAAGCAATGTACTCTAAATATACTCTAGATAGTATAGAGCACTGAACTTCATATCAGGAAGACCTGGGTTCAAATCCCTCTTCAGACTCTTACTAACTCCATAACCCTGGACAAGTTATTGATCTGATTTGAGCCTAAATTTTCTCATACAGATTATAGAAAATGGGAATGATAATCACACCCATCTCACCAGGTTGTCCTGAGGATCAAATGAGGTGACCCTGGAAAGCACTCTGCAAATCTTGAAGTGATACGTGAATGTAAATTACTCTTGTTGTCTTTGCCATTTTTAGGAATTCTTCCTTTTAGTTTGAATGCCAGAGTGCTAATCACATGAAGAAAAGGTGGGAAATCTGTACAGGAGAAAACAGAATAACCAATCAAAGACAGAGTTTACTTGTTTGGGAGTCTTTTGGCCTGCTAATACTCCCCATAGCTTATATAGCCTTTCTCAAAGTTTCTGTATCAGAATCTATAATCACTCACACTTGAAATAGGTTAACTAGCTTTCCAGGACAGGACTAGCTTTTATAGGTGATGATTGGTTCACAGGGGTCTTGCCACCTACAGTTAGACATCAATAAGCAGCTAACTGCACTGGGACTAGTCTGATGTTTGCTCTTGCAGAAAGACTGAGAGAATAGTTGAAAGATTAAAGAGGCACTCCCGTGTTGGGATCTGTCTGTCAACAGGATTGCCAAGGTTCTCCTTTGTAGCTGCAAATTATAATGCAAACTTATCAAGTAGGAAATAATAGAAGACGTCTGCTCCTGGAAGAATAATTGGCCTGACTGGGACATTACTTTATATATGTAATAACTCTGAATCTCTCAAAAGTTTGAACTTCTTCTGAGTAATTTAGCAAGCATGTATATACATATGTGTGCATGTATGTGTATATATGTATAAATATGTGTTGTGTGCATACATATATGCATACGCGTGTATGGCTGTATGGGTACATGCATATTTATATTTAACAATGTTCTTCTATCCAGCAGGCAAACAGAGGGACAATATTTTGCCCTGGATTATTATATTCCATGAACTTATAAGATCAGAGATCCAGAGCTGAAAAAGGACCTCACAGGACATTTATTCCAACTCCCTCATTTTACAGATGAGGAAACTGAGACCCAGGGAAATTAAGTGATTTGCCCAAGGTCACAAAGGCAGTAAACATCAGAAGGGAGAATTGAACTCAGAACTTCCAACTTCAGAGTAAAGGCTCTTTCCATTGTACCACTTTGCTTCCTATTCTACATTGTGATCCTGGGAGGGAAGGAAGGAAGGAAGGAAGGAAGGAAGGAAGGAAGGAAGGAAGGAAGGAAGGAAGGAAGGAAGGAAGGAAGGAAGGAAGGAAGGAAGGAAGGGAGGGAGGGAGGAAGGGAGGAAGGAAGGGAGGAAGGAAGGGAGGAAGGAAGGAAGGAAGGAAGGAAGGAAGGAAGGAAGGAAGGAAGGAAGGAAGGAAGGAAGGAAGGAAGGAAGGAAGGAAGGGAATTAAACATATTTATTAAGTGCAAACTCTTTGCAAGACACTGTGCTAAGTATTTCACAAATATCTCATTTCATCCCAACTCTGGGAGATAGGTGTTATGTTTCCCTTTTACAGATGAAAAAAAACTGAGTCCAATAGAGGTTAAGTGATTTGCCCCAGGTCCACAGAGTTAGTGTTAGAAGCTGCATTTGAACTCAAGTCTCCTGATCTGAGGAAGGATCTTGTGGTCAAGAATTAAATACAAAGTATATATGTTACAATGTAATTTTCCAGGGAAAAGGCACCAGTAACTGATACATCAGGATAGACTGCATTTAGGAGTGGATATGTGAGTGACCCTTGAAGGATGCTAGGATGTTTACGACAAAAATGTGAGAAAGGAATAGCCTTGCAGTATTGGGGCTGAAGGTACAGGAAAGCCTATGCAAAGGCACAGAGATTGGACATGAAAACAATTGCCCAGTAATCAGTAAGCAGAGTAGTAGACTACATGAAAGGAAAATAATGTACATTTAGCCTAGAAAGGTAGGGCTGGAGCCACATTAGCAAAAGCTTTAAAAGCCAACAAGGAATTTATATTTTGTCTAAGAGGCAAGAAGACATTTGAGTTTCTTCTTGAGATGAGGAGTGATGTGGTTAGACCTGTACATTAGGATTATCAGTTTGACACCTGGGTGGAAGATGGATTAGAGGGGAAGAGAAACTGGAACCAGGAAGAACAAGTAGGATGTTATTAATATAATCCTGATGAGAGGAGATGAGCATCTGGAGTAAGGTGGTGAGAGTGGAGAGAATTCGGTACTTCTTGAAGAGATGGGGATGTAAAAATTCTAGCTAAGCCAAATTCCCTTGTCAAACCTCAACCCTAATAAAGATTTAAAAGAGTAGCAGATGGAGAAATGATCAAAAAACCAAAAAGGGATCAGCTTCTCCAATCAGTCTAGAACTGTTTAAAAAAAAAAAGCCAGAAGTCTGAGATTGTTCTCCAGTGGGGGATGTACTATGGAGGGCCTGAATAAAGTACAATCTCCGGTAAAAGGGCTTAAAGTCAGTGGACTCTTGGCCCTGACCTATCAAAGCAACAGCAGGGGGCAGAAAGATCACATTAAATCACTATGCAATGAAATGGATCCACCTGGGTCAGTGAGTAGTTCAGGACCCTCCAAGAGTCCTGAAACTACCATGAGCTCCCCTGAAGAAGGCAACAAAGTCAGTTCCTGGCAGAAGGCTACCCAGGGAGACTGAGATGTATCTGAGGCATCAGAGCAAAATGCAGTAGGAGGCTTTACAGATGGCCCCAAATCAGCATGATCTCCAATATTTTGTGACCAAAACATGGGATTGAGGATATTGAGAAGAAAGAGTTGTCTAGGGCCCTCCAGGAAGCTTGAATCAAGCTGGATCTCCAATAACCAGTTTAGTCTGTTAGAGCTGCAGTAGGAGAACAAAACTATGTCCTGATCAGTAAATTGCACAAAAAGAAATAGAGATAGGGCCAAAGCTAGCACCTATGTGAACCTCCAGGAAGTACAAATGAAAACCAAGAATTGAGCAGAAGGCAGGGACCAATATCCTTAAAGAATATTGAAGCAACTATTTTAAACAAAATATTAGTGAAGGACTGTAGGTTAAATTTTTACCAGGAATTCAGGGTTGGTTGGTTTCATATGGGGAAAATAATAAATATAATAAAACATATTAATAACAGAAAATAACAAAAACTACATAATTATGTCAGCAGATGTTTTTGACAAAATTCAAAGTCTATTTCTGTTAACAACACACCAAAAATTCTGGGAACAAATATACCATTCCATTAATAAGGTAAATAGTATTTACCTAAAGCCAAAAGCCAACATTAAATGTGATGGTGAATGGCTACAGGTCTTTCTAGCAAAAAATCAGGGACAAATCAATGCTGTCCATTATCAACCACTATTATTGACTATAGTGCTAGGAATGCTAGCCATAGCAATAAGACCAGTAGAGAAATTGAAACACTGAACATTGGCAAAGAGAACGTCGACTAATCTATCACTGTACCAAGCAACTCCAAGATTTACAAGTTACAGATAAGGTTATGAATGAGTTGCTACTTTGCAGCAGTAAAAGGAGTTTCCATAGTGGGACTCCTCACACTGCTGAAGTAAAGCACACAGGCATTCAATTGCACATGCTAGAGTGAACACACACACACACACACACACACACACACACACACACACACACACACACACATTTCATATCCAAATAAACTTATGCCCAAGCATTGACTTGGGAGTGTTTAATTCTAGATAGAGCTGCCAAGTAATTGAAGATAGGGCGTGGTGAGGCAGTCTTGGCACCTCAAGTTGCTGAAGATAGATGCCCTGTAGGGGTTTGCCATATTTACACCCACATACTGTATTGTCCTTTGAACATACTAGACAATATCACCACACCCTGTCATATCCAACTGGTTTCAATGGTAAATATTAAAACACATCAGGTTTTGATTTTGAGAATGGAATAGGCCCTTGTTTCTCAAGATTCCCAACTCAACATGATGCCAACATGTAAATAGGACATGTAGATAAACAAGTCTTTAAAAAAAAACTGGCCTATGTGACATTAAACAATTGAAAACTTCTCTTAAACTTTTGCACGATTTGAAGTTAGAGGATTTGTGTTTGAATTCTGGCTTTATCACTTCCTATCTATATGACAACTATGTGATGGGTAAGTGCCAACCTCTCTGAACCTCAGTTTCCTCATTTTTAAAATAAGTGTGTTGGACTATATGACCTCTAAGGTCCTTTCCAACTCTAAATCTATAACAATATGATGTTTGTTGTTGTTCAGTTGTGTCTGACTGTTTATGACTCCATTTGGGGTTTTCTTGGTAAAGATACTGAAATTGTTTACCCCTTCCTTTCCCATCTCATTTTACAGATGAGGAACCTGAGATAAACAGGGCTAACTGACTTGCCTAGGGTTACACAGCTAGTAAGTGTTTGAGGTCAGATTTGAACTCAGGAAGATGAGCCCTCCTGATTCCAGGCCCAGCATGCTATCCACTGAGCCAACTAGCTGCCCTGACAATATGATACAATGAAGTTACAGCTTGGAATCACCAATTCATTCTTTTTATTTTATTAACTTGCATCATATTACTTACTAATGTTCCACTTGGCAACACAATTTCAGCCACTTTTCCTAACATTGAACAGAACATTGGAGTGCGCCCCATAACTATTTATCTAGGACAAAGAAGAATTTGCATCAGGAAAAATGAAAAGAATTCATATTTCATTTATTTTGTTATCAAAAATCCATCCATCTTAGAGAGGCATACTCACACACACATATATATATTTACATATATATATTTTTTTACATACATACATTTATATTTATATTTGTGTGCATATATATATATATATACACTCACATATATTACATATACTCACATGCACATACATATACACATACACATACACAAACACATACACATACACATACACATACACATACACATACACATACACATACACATACACATACACATACACATACACATACACATACACATACACATACATATGTGTGAATACTGTTTAAGAAAAAGGCCAGAAGTCTAAGGTTGTTCTCAGGAAGGAATGTGCTATGGAGAGCCTGGGCATGGAACAACCTCTGGTAAAGGGACTTAAAGTCAGTGGACTCTTACAACCAAAGCAACAATAGGGGACAGATTTCATATACACATAGACATATATATTCATATGCATACACATACATATAAATATATTTATTGCATATTCATGCCTCTATGTGTGTACATACGCATACACATACACATACACATACACATACACATACACATACACATACACATACACATACACATACACATACACATACACATACACATACACATATACATACACATACACATACACACACATATACACATACACAGTGATCCCAGGAGTTAAAGTTACTTGCTGGTCTCTGTCTTCTTTCCAATTTCCTAGTTTCTCCACTTCACAAAACCCTGTACATATAACACTAAACGGTAGTTGAACTCTAGTGGATTGTAATGACTAGTAATACTTCTGGATAAATGATGATGATACGCATCTCCTTCCACACAGTTGGTTTTGTTTGTTTTACTGAAATGTTACTCTTTGTTACAAAGAGAGTTCAGTGAGGGAGGAAGATTAATGAATGTAGAGTAAAAAGAGAAGCCAATAAAACCAACAAATAAAAAGGCACAGTTTTTCTATAGGTCAATGGGAAATTATCTTATTATCCTCTAGACAAATCCCAATTTGTGCAGAAACATCAAGGCAGTATTCCAGGAAACTGAGGCAGTGTGGGACTAGCACGAGAAACATTACAAACTCATTACATCTACGAAATCTCTGTCCAGCTTGGTCAATTAGACGTAGAAATCATTCCTCTTCTTGGTGTCTTATTGGCGCAATGAAGATTCATGATAAAATGTACTACAAGAGCCAAGAGATGAAATTGTCTTTGACTCTGTGGACAAAAGCACTCCTAAATTTATATGTTGTTCATTTTCTGAGATGAGTATTATTTTCTCAACCAATAGAAGGACTATATGTATGTTTTCATACATGCATATATGAATAAGTATATGTCTCTAAATACACACACATATGTGTATATATACCACTCTCCTATATAGAGAACTTTGTCATATACATGTGATATATGTGACATGTGTGTACATATGATAGCTAGTGTTTATTAAGCAGCTAGCTGGTGCAGTGGATAGAGTGCCAGGCCTGGAACCAGGAAAGCTTATCTTCTTGAGTTCAAATCTGGCTTCAGGCACTTACTAGCTGGGTGACCCTGGACAAGTCACTTAACCCTTTCGCTTCAGTTCTTCATCTGTAAAATGATGTGGAGGAGGAAATGGCAAACCACTCCAGTATTTTTGCAAAAAAAAAAAACTGCCAAAAAAACTTATGGGGTCAGGAAGAGTCAAATTCAGCTGAAAAATGACTGCAGGCATTGTAGTAAGCTTTACAAATATCATCTCATTTGATCCTCATAACAACCCTGGGAGGTACCTGTGCTATTATTATCCTCATTTTACAGATGAGGAAACTGAGGCAAATAGAGGTTGAATGACTTGATTAGGATCATACAGTAAGTAATTATCCGAGTCTGGATTTTAACCCAGGTCTTCTTGACTCCAGGACCAGCACTCTATCCACTACAATCTTGACCAGGCTAGAAGTTCAGTAACCAATATTGATTTGTGCATAGGAGCTTCGATTCAGTTGTGTTTCTGACCTGGGTCAGTCTGCACTCAGGCAGCCTGGTGACATCCTTCCTGGGAACTCACCATACTGGTGTAAGACTAAGGACTTAAGCTCACCCAATTCACCAGCCTCAGCCTTCCAGGAAACAGGAACTGAAAATGTGCACCACCAACCTTAAAGAAAATAAAACTCTTAAGAAGATCTTAGGAGAGGTCTTGGAAATCACTAATTCAGAGTCAGGTCAGCAGCCCTTTTTTTCACTATTTTATACAGACCCTAATTAATAATCATCAGTATGAAAACAGCACAGGGATTGGGCCTCCTGCCCATTATTAACTTCTCTGTGTTCCGTTTCTTAATATTGACCTAATAAACAGCTCAAGACTTGAAGGAATCTGAGAACAAATAAACCAAGAGCTCTGGGAATATTAAAACCATCCCTACTACAGTGATTTTCAACAAGGAGACAACCTGATAATCATTCCCATTGCTCAGCTAACCTTCAGAGAGCAAAGCAACTTCTGTCTTTCTCAGAAAGGAAACCCTACCTTAACTAACAAAGAAAAAACATGTACTAACCTTCAGGTAGCCTTTGTTTCTGAGCCTTTCGGGCATATCCTCTCTGTCCGCAATGCATACCTTAAATTCTTTTGCTAAGAGGTTTGATGGTTGAGCTTTGGAAGGTAGATGGAGATGAATGACTCATAACCCATCATTTATCTTTCATTAAGGGAAAAACCCTAGAGCAAGGAAAAATGTCTTGAAAAGCCAAGTAGCAAATTGTCTTTGATTATCTTCTATTAGTCAAAATTTCAAGTTTAACATGGTGTTTTCTAAAAGGCAATCTAGTAGTGAAATAGCATTTTGGGGGCCAGAAGGGGTCTGGGCCTGCCATTTCATTTGAGAAAGGAACTCAACAGTGTGGAAAGTCCCTCCACCAATGCAGATTGGTAACTCATCTGCAAACTTCACTTTAAGAGTCTTGCCCTGGACACTAAAAGACTATGTGACTTGCCCACAATCACAAAACTATTATGTCTCTGAGATGGGAGTTGAATCCTTAGCTTTCTGGCTGCAAGGCTGATCTTTTATCCATTTTACCATTCTGTTTCTACATAAAATGATTTGACATTGGCTGAAAGGAAGTGAGTCTTTGTTGCTAAAAGTCAATTGATAAGAATGTCTCAAAATTTCAACCTATGCAAGGCAGGTTTTCCAAAAGGAATAATATTTTCTGGTCCCAATATTTTCCTTTGTCTACATTGTGGGATTTAAGCCACTCATTCTCTTGAAGCCTCAATTTATGTGTCTATAAAAAGGAAATGACAATACTATACTGCTTTTGGCAGATTTGGGAGATTGGAATTTGGAGCATAGGTATCTTAGTTTAGAAAGGGTAGAGAACTTCTTGTATCTTATTTTGGTCATGTCTTTCTAAGTATTCAGTGGATGTGAGTTTATTTATTTGTTTGTTTCTTTATTTACTTACTGCCTTCTGCAGCAATATGTTGAATAGTTTCTTTCCAATATGTATTTGTGAAAAAGTGGACCCCAGGTTTGTGGTGGGAATTTTTTGTTACTATTGTACTTAGGATACCTTCACAGTAAATACCTTAGCTTTGAGCTAACTGGGTCTACTGACTGACTACTAAAGATAAGCATAGCAGTGCTATCTCATGAGCTATATAGTTTTAGGAATATGGACCCACAGTAAATTTTCCCTATGATCCAACTTGCCACTTCTGAGTTTCAAGTTGAGAGGACAGCCCTTAAGGGGATTCTATGCTGTGGGGGATCATCCAGGATATATATACCTGGGGTTCACTATTCATGTATGAGGGACCTAGGCGACTTGAGAAGCTAGGTGGCTCAATGGTTAGAGTGTTGAACTTGGAGTCAGGAAGACCTAAGTTCAGATCCAGCCTCCAGACACTCACTAGCTGTGTGACCCTGGGCAAGTCATTTAATCTCTGCTTGCCTTAATATGGTGATGAAGGAAATAGCAAACCACTCTTTGCCATGAAAACCAATACAAGGTCATGAAGATTCAGGCACAACTAAACAACATTCATGTTTGGGAGCATAGTGGAGACATTCTCCATCTGGGACTCTCCTTCTTAGATGCCCTAGTATTATAAAGACAATCAGTTTTCCAATGTGTTAATTTTGTAAGTCATAGCATTATCTTCAAGAAAACTTTTCCATTGTTGAATACTTAAGTACTGTTATCTGATGTATTAATGAATTCAGTAGGAATATAGAAACTCATATGAGCAGTGCGGATTTTACATCTTTAGAATGCTGGTCCTAGGCAATTTTGTTAGAGCATACTCAGTAAGATTATATGTTTTTCATTTTTTTTAAAGGTGGCAAACTGAATAGAATGCTGAGTCTGGAGTCAAGGATAACTAAATTCAAATCTGGCCTCAGACACTCACTAGATGTGTGAACCTGAGCAAGACTTTATTCTCTGTCTGCTTCAGTTTCCTCAACTGTAAGATGAGATAATAATATTACCTTCCTCCCAGAGTTGTTATAATGATCAAATGAGATAATACTTGTAAAACACTTATCATAGTGCCTAGCACATAATAGGTGCTTAATAAATGCTTGTTTTCTTACCTACTTTTTGAAAAAACTTATATCTAGACTACTCGCCTTATTTTGACCTGAGTCTGAACTGCTTGCCCTTATACCCTGGCCTCAAGTTAATATGAATACTCCTTAGAGAATGCAATCTTTTTTATTCATCTGCCATCCATTAATACCCCTATAACTATCTCTCCATAGATGTTTCTTTCATTATCGCTATATTCATTCATCACTGGCCTCTTGAGGAACAAATTATCCCAATCTCACATTCTCCTATCCCTAGTCTCCTGAACATTGTCCCATTCATGTCCCACTCCAGCCTGACCTATCCCTCATACCTTCACTATGTTCTCTGGACTCCTATTGCATATAGAACAATCTTTCCTTTGTTTTAGACCTCTTTCTCTTACACTCCTCCTCCCTACTAGCCCTCATTTTCACCTGGCACTTTCCCCCTAACAACACTGTATGGCTGGCTATGCTCTCTAGCTCTGGCTATATCTTCACTCTCATCCCTTTCCCCAGCACATTATTTCTGGAGGGGGAGATGGAAAACTTCTTCTCCACTGCTAATTCTACAATCTGTCCACTATCACTTGGTGACCTCTGTTTTGAAGTTCACCCAATTAAATTTTTCTACATAATCCAAATAATGATGATTGTTGTATACTAGCTTCCAAGTCATTCTCCTTCCTTTCTCAGAAAATTCAGCATCTGGCTTACCATCTAACTCTCCTCCTGAAACTCTACTCTTTTGCTAGGTGACTTCAGTATCCATATTGTTGCCCCCTCTTTTCAGGTTTAGAGGTTAGGGGTGCTAGAACCACAAAATCATGATACGCGGGTCCTGTCTGAAAGAATTCAATCCAAGCCTTCTCTCAGCCAAAGACAATGTTTATTAGAACATCCATCATATTGGCCAGACTCTTAAGGAATCTAAGCATTTATATTGCTAGTGCAAGTGGGCCAGGTCTTAAGAATCTGAGCAGTGGCTAGATTTTAAGAATCTTAGCATTTAGCTAGATTTTAAGAATCTGAGCATCTTAATGGAGGCCAGATGGACCTTATATACAGAAAGACTGTGGGAGGGATCTAGGAGTGGCCAGGTAATTTGGGGTGACTGGAAGAAGGGTCTAAGGAATATCTGGATGGGAGTGGCCAGTAAACTGAGGTGAACAGAATGTCAGGGACTGGAACCATGAACCACCTGGCAAAGGGAGAATGGAGTCTAGATAGTATTAAGGGTGGGAAGTGGCCAGGGGCAATCTGGAGGTAACAACAGAATTGGGAGATTGGATGTAGCCACAATGAAAGGCCATTTGAGTGGATTACAGACTCTGGCAAAGCCAGAGATTTGGGAAAAGTGCAGAGATTTTCTTTTTTGGGGGTCCGGATTCCAAAGACATGGGCTTTTCCTTTTAGGGGTTCAGATCCCATCCCCATCACCTCCAGCTCCCTACAATCCCAATTTTTAGTACTCTTAAATCCCATGACCCACTCATTCACTCCAACTCAGCTATACAGAGGGATAGTCAAACCCTAGTTCTCACCATTACCCACAAATATTCCACTTTCTTAATCAAAAAAAATCTGACTTTCCTCTATTAATCGCAATCTGTTATCACTCCATCTCTCTCTATGACTCATCCCTTCCAAACCCATTCTTCTCTGTCAGTGAAACCTCCAATCCCTTTTGCCCTTCAGTACTTTCTCATGCTCTTCCTCAATCAATTTTTATTTAAGTGACTACTATGTGCCAGGAACTGTGCTAAGCACTGAGGATAGAAAAAGAGGCAAAAGACAGTACCTGCCCTCAAAGAGTTTGCAATCTAATGGGGGAGAAAACATTTAAACAAGTATATCCAAATCAAGATGTATACAGGATAAATAGGAAATAATTAGTAGGGAAAGCTTTGGAAAAGTATCCTGTAAAAGATGGGAGTTAATTGGGAGTTAAAGGAAATTGGGAAATTAATAGAAGGAGGTGAAAAAGGAGAGCTTTCTATGCATGGGGAACAGCCAGAGAAAATGCTCAGAGCTGAGAGAGGGAATGTCTTGTCATTAGATTGTCTTATCATTAAATTGTAAACTTCTTGAGAACCAGAAAGGACTGTCTTTTGCCTCCTTTTGTACCCCCAGTACTTAGCCCTATGCTGGACACAGGGTAGGCATTTAATCTATATTGATCTGATTTCATTTATGAACAATGAAGAAGTCACACATCACCAAATGGAAGGGTATGTTTAGGGCAGCAAGGTTTAAGAAGAACTAGGTTACAAAGGGCTTTGAAACAGAACATGTTATTTTAGGTCCTGGGGGCAATAGGGAGTCACTGGACTTTATTGAACAGAAGAGTGTCATGATTAGACCTGTACTTTAGGAAAATCACTTTGGTAGCTAAATAGAGGATGGACTGGAGTGGGGAGAGACTTGAGGCAGGCAAACCCATCAGCAGGCTATTGCAATACTCCAGGTATAAAGAGATGAGGTTGTACTAGAATGGTGGCAGTATGAGAGGAGAAAAAAAGGCCTATTTGAGATATGTTACATAGGTGAAATCAACAGGTAACAGCTTAGATATAAGAGATAGTGAGGAGTCAAGAATAATTCCTAGGAAGGACTGGGAGGATGATATTGCCCTCTACAGTAACTGGGAAGTTAGTGGAAGGGTGTAGAGAGAGTGTTTAGAGGGGGAAATAATAAGTTATATCTGGGACATGTATAGCTTAAAATACGTTTTGGACTTCCAGTTTGAGCAGTTGGAGATGCCAGACGGGAGTTCAACAGTTGGTGAAAGATAGGTAGATTTGAGAATAATTAGCATAGAGATGGTAATTAAATCCATGGAAGTTAATGAGATCACCAAGAAGTACAGAGGGAGAAGAGAAAAGGGCCCAGGACAGAACCATGAGGCATACCTATGGTTAGAAGATATGATCTGGAGGAGGATCAGGCAAAGGAGACTGAGAAGGATTGGTCAGATCAGTTGGAGGAAAAACAAGAGAGAGTAGTGTCCCAAAAACCTACAGAGAAAAGAGTATCAAGGAGGAGAGAGTGATTACAGTGTCAAAGGCTGAAGAGAGGTCAAAAAGAATGAAGACATTACCCCCGACTCTAATTTAACTTTACTCAAGCCTTCTTTAAGTCCAAATAATGAGTTTATTATGACAGAGGTTGGGTGGGCAAGATTCGTAGTGAGTCTGCTGTATTTGTGACACCAATACAAGTGGGCCAGATTTTAAGAATTTGTGCAATTTAATGGGGATGAGATTGGTATTTTTATACAGAAAGACTATGAGAAGGTCTGGATGGGATCAAGGAGTGGCAAGTAGCCTGGGGGGGCAGGTGCAGATAATAAGGGTCATAATGAAAGGGCCATAATTAAAAGGATTATACTGGAATGGGCCAGATGCCTCAGGGAAATGCCAGGGACTCGGTTGCTGAAATGTGTGAGAAAGTTCAAGGTCTTTTTGGGGTCCAGGTCACAAAGACATGGTCTTTTCCATTTAGGGATACACTACAAATCCCATAACCTCATCACCATAACCCCATCATTCCTTCCTCAAACAAATGGAACCCAAAATATTTTTGAGGTAAGGGGTGAAGGTCTCAGCTTCTGAAACTGCTTCCTGCTAACTAGGGCCATAGAGCTGTCCCTGCCTCTCTGAGTCCTGAGGAGGAGTTTGACTAGAACCAAGCATAGGCTGGATCCAGAGGACAATGGGTGGACATGGGTTGGTGCCCACCATTTGCTACCAACTGGAGGTAAATGGACTGTAGTCTGGAAGACAAAAGTCTGACACATAAGTCTGACAAGCAAGTTCAATATGTAGGACCCAGATACAGGGAGAATTAAAAGTGATGTCAGAATGGGGGAAAATGAAGAAAGAAGCAAGAATCCCATTAGAATCATTTATATTTGACATACAGGGTTATCTCATCTTGCTATTTTCCCAAGCTTCCACTCAGTTTCCAGTTCCTTTAGGAGGATCAGATGCTATTGGGAAGTAACAACACTTTTGCAGGTAGAAGTTTTCTACCACTGGATTCAATTGTTACACCAATGAATTTGCCAGAGATTGACTTTTACTCCAATTATAACAAAAGATTTGGGAGGATACTTAAGTAATAACTAGGCCAAATGGATTACTTCCCTCTAAGAAAATGGATTGCACTGAAAATTCTCTTCCCCAAACCAAAATGAAGATGTTTCTGTTTTAATTTCAGTTGTTTTGGGATGAGGAATGACTACACCTTCAGGTCAAAACAGCAAGATGTCATATACTTGCATTGTGCTCATAACTTTTGATGACCACTTGCTCTGATTATAGAAATTTGCTGTAAAAGGATAAATCAAAGACAAGATTTATACCAAATATGACAGGATAAAACATTCTTAGAATTCAGATAATTCAGTTTTCCAACCATGCAGTATCAATTCCATGTCATAGCCAAGCTCAGGAGTAGTCAGCGGGGTAACATTTCTTTTCAAAGAAACATAATGGGGGAACTGAGCCAGGAGAATCTCATCTTAGACTGAAGCTAAAATTGTTTTCTCAGCTTTTCCAGATGCAGATTTTCACCTATATCACATTCTCTCTGAATAGCTTGTGGCATTTCTTTCGGATGGTGGATTATTGAATATTGATTATGGATGGGTTATTATGATTCATCAGATGACTCATAAAATCAGTTATGGTACCATGAGCTTTTACCTCAATTACAAGTTTCACTAATCACCACTTGGGGAAAAATTTACCAGGACTTACACTTTTTTTGAACTTCTATAAATTTTCTTGGTCCTCTAGTATGTAGAGGCCAAGCATAACAATTTTCTTCATCCTCTAGATCATATTGATGCCTGACACAGAGATTTCCTTTTCAAGGTTTTGGAGATTGAGTTTTTCCAGTTCTAACCTAGGGGCAAATCTCAGGGAAGTTCCACTGAGTCTGGTTGCAAGGATCCAGTAGCCACGAGGCCAGAAGATAAGGGGGATCATGCAGGCATGGGCATGTGGATGGGGAGTCCCTCTGTGAAGGAGGATTTCCAGATGTAGAGGGAGGGATAAGCCTTAGGAAACCAAAAAGCTCCTGCAGTTTTCTCAATTCCCTAGTGTCCTAGAAAATCAAGAGAATTGAAAGAATTGGACATACACTTCCAGATAGGGTGTCTGTCCCCTGAGTGGTATGCCCTGGACTGAGACAGCCTCATAACTGTCTGACACAAGTGGACTCTGAGAACCACAGGCCTGAAAAGAACCTCTGAGCCTTCCTAGGTCCCTGGAGAGCCATGTCAACTGCAGAGCAAGAAAGGGATAGGGAGAAAGTGGAAGCTTACATACCTGTCAGTCTAGAGAAGGGCTTGAGGGAACCAGGTACTTTTCCGAGTCAGGGAACCAAAATATGATGCAGTCTAGGGGTGCTAAGAGCCACAAAATGTAAGGGTACAGGGCAGGAATCCACCTCAAAAGAATTGAACCACTCAAGCCTTCTTTCAGTCCCATTTGTGAGTTTATTAAGACACTGGTTGGGTGGGTGAGATTCCTTGTGAGTCTGCGTATTTGTGACACCAATACAAGCAGGCCAGATTCTAAGAATCTGCATATTTGATGAGAATGGGACTGATATTTTTATACAGAAAAAGACTGTGGGAAAATCTGGATGGCATTAAGGAGTGGCAAGTAGCCTGGGGTGGGGCTTATTGACTGGGATGGGTAACAACATAGATCTGGGTTCAGGGGCTTTGGGGTTGTGTGGGGTATAAAGACCCTTACCAATAAGTTGGAGACTCAGAGATGTTAGCAAAAAGAATAGTTTGGTTATTGGCTTTCTCCAGAAAGGGCTCCCTCATGGCACTCAAAAGATGGTGCCAAAGGGAGCGAAAGTGTGTTCAGCTGAGCAGATTATATAGATCCTAACTGCAATTCCCCTCCCCCCACCCACTAGCTCTTCTTCCTATTGGCTGGGCCTGGGAGCTCACACAGTCTAAGCTCAAAAGAAAATCTTCCTATCCCATTAGCTGGGAGGCGGGGCATACATTCTAGGCTTGAATATTCAAAGACAAAGAACAAGGAAACAGGGTATAACCAATCCAAACATACATATCCTTATTTAGTAAACCAGTGGTGTGGTGATCAGGAGGGGGTTTAGGGCCCAGTTCCCATGAGTTAGGTAATTCCTAGGAAACCAAAATTTACTGCAATTTCCACTCCCTCACCCCCTTCCCCCTTATCCCAGAGACAAGAGAAGGCGGGAAGCTGAGGGCAAGCCTTTCAGGTTGGGGGCAGGACTTATTCTTTCTGTTGTGTGCTTAAAAATAGGGTCTGAGAGGGGGAGGATTTTGAAAGTAACAATGAAGAAATATTAACAAGAACTATTGATCCCCTGACGGGGCTTCACTTTTGAGAGATCATCTCTCACAGGGTCCAGGTCCAAAAGACATGTTTTTTTTTTTCCTTTTAGGGGTCCAGTGTGAATCCCATAATCCCATCACCATAACTCCATCACTACAATTCACTTGCAAGTCATGGTGATAAGGTTCAGGGCATTCCAAAATGTTGGGTTGCAAAGTTGTCCCAAAAGAATTTTCTTAGACCATCTGCAAATCAAGTATAGGCATTTATTGGGGGTAGTATAACATATAACACATACAACACACCAAGCACAGAACACCCTTAAGGGGCCTCTCTGCCCCTTAAGGGAGATGCAGTTTAAGAGAGACACCAACATAAGGGAGGTTGGCAGCCCCTCAAGGGAGAGGGCTGCTTAAGGGATCTTTAAGGGAGCCACTCATCAAGGAAGACCCCAGGTTAAGGGGACACCATCCACTTAGGGGAGATGGCCACTAGCCATAGGGATTCTTATAGAGTAAAATCTGGTGGGGAGAGGAGGTAATCAGGGACAGTAGTTTCAGAGTTTCCTGCATTATCTATTCCATTGTTCACCCCAGAGCACAGAAGCAGAGGAGCCCTGGTTAGTTTTGGTATTTCATTGACCAGAATACTTGAATCTCATTATCTCTTAAAGTGGCTTTAAGTGGTACTTGAGATAATGGGCTTTTCATTGACTACTTTATTTGAATCTCATCAATGGCATCGTCCTCTTGAAGTCCCAGTACACAGATGACAACTTGTGAATAGTCCAAGCTGCCCTATTGGGGATCCAACTGGCCAGTTCCAGTTGGGTAACTCAACTCTTTCTTCTTCTCCCCTCCTATTCTATTCCTCTGTCTACATGAGGTATCACGCCCTTACCTGTGGGTGTTGTGCCCAAAGGAATGTAAATTTTGATGGTAGAAACCTAGTAAAATACATTGGGGTTTACTGGCTGAATTTATTTCTTAAAGATCAAACCTAAACCCAATTCACTCAGGCTCTCATTGATGAGCCAATAGAAGATTTCAAGAATCACTTCATAGTCATTGTTTGGGCCCTGATGGCTGAGATTTAATGTGAAACCCTCAGGGTTTCTGGCCATCTTCTACTCCCACGTTGATTTTCTCTTTTGACAAAAGGGGCATTCCTTGGCTCATTTCTTAACCAGCCTTCATCACTCAATGGGCTGTTGCCTCAGTCAGAGTGAGAACTTGGAAAGATCTTAGCTTAAAAAGGCCAAGGTTGGTCCCTGCATCCTGGGCCATCTCCAGTCATCCTATTTGTATTTTGCCACTGGACCCAGATGGCTCTGGAGGAACAAGTGAGGCTGATGATCTTGCGCAGCCCTTCCTCACTTAAATCCAATTCACTTGCAAGTCATGGCATCATCTTCCTGATATCATGGTCCTCTTCAAGAATGAAGGACAAACAACCACACCAACAGAGATTCTACTATTAGAATTATATCCCAAGGAGGTCATTGATCAGAAGAAAGTTCCCATGTACACTAAAATATTTATAGCAACACCTTTGTCATAGCAAGAAATTGGAAAAAAGAAAGGAAAGAAGGAAGGAAGGAAGGAAGGAAGGAAGGAAGGAAGGAAAGAAAGAAGGAAGGAAGGAAGGAAGGAAAAAAGGAAAGTAACTACCACCAATTAGGGAATGACTAAATAAATTATTGTACATGAATATCAAAGTACTCAAATATACAGTAATCACAACATAGATTAATGAATATATTTTATACAATTTAATGCGAGGCATATATTACATTAGTATGGTTGTCTGGCCACAAGGGTATCCACTTTTCCACTTTGCCTTATTCTTTCATAGGCTAGATTGGAAATAGACATTTTCATCTTGTCAACAGTGAGCCTCTTTCAAATGTGAAGTGTTTTGAAAACTTGAAAGACCTACATAAATATAAGAAATATTTTGACAGTGGTTGGACTACTGGTGTTAAGCATTTATCTAAGACGCTAAGCTATAGTCAGTTTCCAGAGACAGAAATATGAGAAGTGATAGAAGTAGGAAGAGATGGATGTCTCTCTTACTTGATGTCAGATGTAGGCAGCCTGAGGTTATAATGAATAGGCAGTAACGGCTTCATCTTCCAGGTCTGAGGCATTTCAGAAAAAATAATAATAATTATTATAAAAAGTTACATTCCGTATGGGCCTTTTCAGATGATTTGGAAGAACACTTCAGGCAAACATGACTTCCCTTTTCCCTGTTGTTTAGAATAACTTCTTGGAAGTTCAAGCTTGAAGTCTGTTTGCCAACCAAATGCTTTAGCCTTTTGGGCCCCTGATGGTCACCAGTATGGTCTTCCTCTTGATTTTGTTTGTCTGCAAATTCTGTGAGCATGTCATGGATGCCTTTATCCAAATCACTGATAAAATATGAAACAGCACAGGGATAAGCAAAGGTCTTTGAGGTCTTCCACTTGAGAATTCTTGATACATCAACCTATTTCTTTATTGTTTTGGATAGTTGATTTTGTTTGTTCATATTTCTAGTTAACATTAGTCTGTTTGCTATCATGAAAAATACATTCTTTTACTCTCTCCTTAAGCCCTGGGGCTGCAACTAAATAGATCAAACTAGTTAATGAAGGGGAGAATATGAATAAGGGACTTTCAGAGAAATCCACTGATGGTAATGATATAGTGGTGAATGAAGGTGTGGGGTTGGCGGAGAAAGGGAAGAAACTTAGCAACACTACTGAGCATTTCTGGGGCTGAGGTCAGCATTAGGGAAATACAACTGCTGCTAATCCAAGTAGCCTGGAAGTCTCACACCTTCTCACCTAGCTTTTCAGGAATTTCTCTGATAATGAACAGCTCATTTGTCATCTTAGACAGTAACAATCTCACATATGTCCCAATCAACAAAAAATGAGGGACTATAAATGAATTGAAGGGCCTGGAAGTGATCTGTTGGTACAAGATATATTGTTCCTAACAGACCTGCAGTCACGCAGCCAGAGTGGAATGGCAGAACACTCTTTTTTTGAGATTACCTTAGGTTTGCTTACTGAGACCCAAATAGAGCTTAAGTGTCTGCAGGAACTTGACTGGGATTCAGGAATATTCCTGGGATAAAGAAGCTACTCATAAGCTTTGAGCTGCATGGACCAGCATGTTAATAGGCAGAAGGCCTTCTACATTCCAACATGAGAGCTTTCCCAGTCAAGCTATGCTAAGAAAGTTGATCAAGAATCTAAAGGAAAGTGTCCAAGGCTCACATTCTAATGTTTTTTTAAAAATTTTTTTTTAAATGTGAGAAAGAATGTAGGACTCTGTGTGTGGCAGACAATCTGATTTCAAATTACGCTGTGGTTTCCATAATTTGAGGAACTGAGCACAGTAAGGTAGAAATGGTCTAAATTCAAAAGGTAGATGTCGATTCATGAGTTTGACAAGAAGCAAATAGAAAAGTTGAAGTCACTTAATTTGAAGAGAATAAGAGAGCAAGATTTGATCTCATTTGGTGACAGGCCAACTTGCAAATAAGGATTCTAGTGCAAAAAGACCAATCAGTCAAAGATGGAAAAGTAGGCCTGCTCAGTACAACCTGAAGCATGGTAGGAGATTGCCAGGAATCTAGGTAGAGACCATATGAATATTAGTGTCAACCAGTTCATTTTATCTGACATCTTAAACCAAGAAAGAAAATTTCTTACATGACTTTGGCAAATCACTTTAATCACTCTGTGCCTCAGTTTCCTCATCTGTAAAATTGAGATTTTTGGACTTTGTGGCTTCTAAAATTCCTTGTAGCTAAACCTGGCTGATTAACCATAAAGCAGATAGGAATATTGATTACCTGGTTTCCTTACAATTAGCTACAAAGTTTTACCCTCGAATAGTCCAAGATTACATTAGCTTTTTTTGGCTTCTACATTATGCTAATGACACTTGAGGAATCTGCAGACGACTAAAATCCTCACATGTCTATTACAGAATAAGTAGTATGGGGGGGGGAAGGCGGCCAGGTGGTGCAGTGGATAGAGCACTGCAATTGCTTAAAAATAAAAAAAGAATAAAAAAAAAGTAGTATGGAATCATGCCTTCCCTATCTTCTAATTTTGAATTTTTACCAAGTATAATATGACTTTACATTTTTTACTATTGAATTTCATCTTATTAAATCCAACCAAATGCTTTAGCCTTTTGGGCCCCTGATGGTCACCAGTATGGTCTTCCTCTTGATTTTGTTTGTCTGCAAATTCTGTGAGCATGTCATGGATGCCTTTATCCAAATCACTGATAAAATATGAAACAGCACAGGGATAAGCAAAGGCCTTTGAGGTCTTCCACTTGAGAATTCTTGATACATCAACCTATTTCTTTATTGTTTTGGATAGTTGATTTTGTTTGTTCATATTTCTAGTTGCAGTGCTTGGATCTGAACTTTGTGCCAAAGGTAGGATCCATTCTCTCTGACACTTTTGGTTGGGTTTACCTTGTCTGTTCCTGTTTCCTTTCTATTCTGTTTTTGTTTTGCTTTTTGATGAGGCAATTGGGGTTAAGTGACTTGTCCAGGGTCATACAGCTAGTAAATGTTAAATGTCTGAGGCTGAATTTGAACTCAGGTCCTCCTGACTCCAAGGCCAGAGCTCTATTCACTGCACCACCTAGCTGCCCTTTCTTTCTGTTCTGGATGAGCTACTACTGCCTTCAGGGAGGAGTAGCTGGTGGTAGGCCCTACCTTTTCTGCCCTTTGCCTTGATCCCTGGTTTCTTTTTCTGTTTCTTGGTGGTCTACTCTTGGTGCTTGCCTAGGACCATTTTATCCCTTCCTTGCACCGTGTCCAGTCAATATTTGGTTCTACTCTTCTATCATGGCCCCGATAAGCCCTATGCAGATATTAGAGATCTTGGTGTTAGAATTCCTACAAAATGCTTACTCCCTCTTGACATTGCATAAGTGCCCAGATTTGGAATTCCTACTTTGTCTCCCAGTTCTCCAAGGAGCACACCGCTGGGCTCTGTATCCCTATTCGGAGTCCTATGGGAGCTGGCTCTGTCCCCATCTTCTATTCTAGAAGACCAAGAATAGGATCTAGCTGTAGGCCCCGATTCCTAAATCTCACAGTGGCAATACCCCTGGAGTATCTTTGTCAGAGTACCCCCTAGCTTTAGGTTTGTTTTCAAGAGTTCATTTTGGTTTCTCTTATGTGAACCCCTGTCCCCCTCACCCCACCCCTAGCCTCTACAGACTGCTGGTTGTCTTTTTTCTGTAACTCTGTACTAAATGGAGAGGATAACTCCTTTTAGCTTCTTTTTTTTAAAATCATTGTTCTTCTTGGTGCTCTTTTCATGTATATCCTAGGGTCTAAGTAGGAAAGACGGATTCCACCACGACCTTTCCTATAATAGCAATACTTCTTCTACACTAGTAGTGCTGATTTATATAATTTTGAATATGGCCCTCAAAGGATTTCCTGTGGTTTGGGGACTTCTAGTTCAAAAAAATGACATATTTCAATATTACAGCAACAAAAAGTTGCTAAACATTAGGTCCCTCCCATAAATGATCCAGGGGACTTGAGGATTAAGCAAAGGGAAATATAGAAGAGGGAATAGGACATTAATTAATCTGTCCTATTCAGATACCATTTGTATCAAGGTCTGAATATACAGGAAAAATTCTTCTGTAAAAAACAGCTTTCAACACCTCACAACTCTAGGTAATTTGGATTATTTCTCTGTCTCTCTCTCCTTTCCTCTTTCCTTCCTCTTCCATCCCTCACTCTCTATTCCTCTTACTTTCCTTTGCCTAACTCCTCCTCTATTTTTTTTCCCTCACAGTTTTAAACTAGCAACTTGGCCTCAACATTTAGGAAGATGCAATTGTCTGGCAGCTTCAATTTGTGTTGCTATGAAGATTTGTTTTCCTTTTTTTTGTTCCTTGTCCATGCCCCATGTTTGCCTCCCTTTTTTCTCCCCGCCTCACCCTAGGTATTCTGCCAGGAGAAACTGGTAACTGGAGGATATCTCCTCTGGAGGTGAGCTGTTCTGCTGAGGGGAGATGGGAAAGAGGAGGATCTCACATGTGCCTTTTTGCAGCTTTAACCTTGACAGAAAAAAAAATGGATGTAAACCTGGGCCAGGGCACAGATTTCAGAGTCCTGGAAGATCAGCAAAGTCATTCCTGGCCAAGAGAGAACACCACAGTGATTGTGTATGGCAGTGACACCTCAAGAAAAATCACTTTGAGCCGTGAGCCTGATCATTTAGCTATAATGGGCACAGGCCCAGCTTTCCAAAGTCAAATGTAAATGTTTTAAGGAAGCTGTTCTTTCCCCACCCACCCCCATTTCCCCTTTTATTGAGTACACTGGGTCTCATAGTTATTTCAGCAGGTTCAAAACTAATGAAAATGCATGATAGCTAATACTGGAAAATACTGAAAAATTGAATGAGCTAAGCTATAACTAGACATTCCTGCACCTAGACCAAGTGATGCAAAGCATGCTGCATACCCTCAGTTGTGGGGTGGGGTGGGGTGATGTGATATTGCCCTGTGGTAAAGAGAGAGACCACAGAAAACCAGGCTGCCATGGGAGAGGGAGAATGTTTGAAGGGGATAAGTTAAAGTGAAGACCAGCGCATGTTTGAACTAAACTTTTGGGTTAATAATGTGTTGAACTCTGTTCTTTCTATGAGGCAGATAGTGGAATTCGAACTTAGAAGAAATAATTTCAAATTCTGCTTTAGACACATACTAGAGCAGTCAGATGGCACAGTGGATAAAGCGATGGACCTGGAGCCAGGAAGATCTGAGTTCAAATTTAGCCCCAGACACTAGCTATGACCCTGGGCAGGTAACAACCATGTTTGCTTCAGTTTCCTCACCTGTAAAATGAGCTGGAGAAGGAAATGGCAAATTACTCTAATATCTTTGCAAGAAAACCCCAAATAGGGTCATGAAGAGTTGGAAACAACTGAAACAACTGAAGAAGGACAACAAAATTTACGTGATCCTGGGCAAGTCACTTAATCTCTCTCAGCCTCAGTTTCCTCATATGTAAAATTAAGAATAGCGCTTACCTCACAATGTTGAGGGGATCAAATACACTAACATATGTAAAACACCTTACAAACTTTAAAGCGCTAATGATGGTAATAAGGATGATGACAATGATGATGATGATGATGATGAAGTAAAGATCATTCCTAGCTTTGGCAGCTAGGTAGCACAGTACCTAAAGCACTAGATTTGGAGCCAGGAATACTTGATTTCAAACCTGGTCTTGAACATAATTTGTGTGACCCTTGGCAAAACACTTAACCTCTCTCAGCTTCAGTTTTCCTATCTGTAAAATAATGGTAATGGTAACACCTACCTCAAAGGATTGATATGTGCATCAAAGGAGATAACATATTTCAAACACTTTGCAACCCTTAAGAAACTATATAAATGCTAGCCATCAGCTATTATTATATTCTGCACTCTTATTCATAGGTTGCAGGACATCACTGAAGGAAGTCATGAAAAGGTGCTGATGAATTGACTGCAGATTTGTTTTCTAGTTTCATTTGGTTGACCCTTTATCACAGCCTTCACCATGGATATTCTCAACTTTCTCTCTTCTTCTCAAACCACTTCTATCATCACTGTTTCAATTCTTTATCAACTGGGTAGATAGAGAGCTGAACTTGGAGTGCGGAAGACTTGAATTCAAATATTGCCTCAGACACTTAGTAGTTGAGTGAACCAAGGCAAGTTATTTAACCTCTCTTACTCACCGGGTTGTTGTAAAATTCAGATGACATAATGCGCAAAGGGCTTTGCAAACCTTAAAGTGCTATGTAAAGAATACATTCTAACTATTATTATTGTTGTTGTCATGTTATTCCTCTCAAAAATAGAGCTCAGTTTGGGGAAGCTAGGTGACACAGTGGATAGATCACCAGCCCTGGAGTCAGGAGGACCTAAGTTCAAGTCTGGCCTCAGACACATAACACTCACTAGCTGTGTGATGTTGGGCAAGTCACTTAACTCCAGTTGCCTCACTTAAAAAAAAAAGGGAGCTCAGTTCACATTTCTCTGCAAAAAAATCAAGGCTTTTATGAGATCCCTCTCCTCTATTCCTTAACACTTCAAATCACCTCAGTTTCTAACCCAATCCTTTCCTCTTTTGTTCCAGCTTTCGATAAGGGGGTGACCTTCCTCCATGTCTTGCCAAACCCTCTACCTTGATCCCTTCTCTTCCCATCTCCTGTTAATCATCATTTCTCTCTCACTAATTTTTAGCCTCATTCTCCACTGACTTTTTACCTGATGCTTTCAAATGTACCCGTATTTCCCCTGTCTTAATAAAACAAACAAAAAAAAAAACCTCCCCTAACTTGACTCTAACATCTGTTCATGGAAATTCTATATCTCTTCTCCAAAATTCTTGGGGACAAAAATGTCTACACTCATTTCTCCAAGGTTTTTACATCTTACTCATTTTTCAATTCCTTGTTTTCTGGCTTCCACCATTCAACTGAAACTTCATTCTAAGGTCATCAATTATTTCATTATTCCTAAATCCAATGGATTTTTCTCAGTTCTCATCCTTTATGATTCACTGCTTCTTTTTGACACTGTTTACCACCTTTTTTCTTTTTAGATCTTCTCTTTTTTTTGTTTTTGCTTTTGTTTGTTTCTGTTTCATGACATTTCTCTGTCATGGTTCTTTTTTTAATTTATTGGACCATTACCTCTTCATATCCCTTTCAGGTCTGTCGTGCAAGTCAACCCCTACAGCATGATTGGGCATATCCCAGGGCTTTCTTCTGGGCCCCATCCTTTTTTCTCTTTAAATACTCTCTCAACACTCTCATCAACAGCCGTGGATTTAGCTAACATGAACATGCAGATCTATCTATCAACAAAAATTTATTAAACTACTATGTACCATTTACTGTGATAGGCACTAGAGAAACAAAGGGAAAAAAATCTATCAAGGATGACTATATGTACATATGTAAGTATAAATAAAATGAATGCAATGCTTGTTTGTTTCTTTGTTTTTTAGGTGGAGGCATTAGCTGGTGAGAGATCTGGAAAAAGCTTAGGGAAGTTAGAGATTTTAGTAGGTGAGGAGACTGTACTGTAGGCATTAGGGAAAGTCAAAGCAATGACATAGAGAGTAGTACTCAAAATTTCTCTGTACTGTCCAGTGTGTCAAGAAAAGTAAAGGGTAGCTGGGTGGCACAGTGGATACAGCACCAGCTCTAGATTCAGGAGCACCTGAGTTCAAAACTGGCCTTAGACAAGTAACACTTATTAGCTGTGTGACCCTGGGCAGATCACTTAACCCCATTGCCTAGCCAAAAAAAAAAAAAGTAAAGTACATTGCAGCAAAGGCTTGGGGGGTGTGAAAAATGATTTTTCTTAGTAATCATTATCTTGAAGACTCAGAGCTTCCCTCTAGCCCCCTTTTTCCAAAGTTCCATTTCTTCTTCAGAAGGACATTATTGATGATAAGATTACATTGAGTCTCCTTATCCTGGTCAAATCCCAACCCAAGCCTGATTTGATTTAATCAAAAGTATGGAAGATCCATTGCCTTCTGCTTAGGCTTGGGTGGAGACAGATTCTTCTGTCTAAATAGCCCAAGTCCGGGAGTGGTCTGGTATGGTTGGGGGGTGTTCTGATAGAAGAGGTAAAGTGATAATGGAGTGATTATTAGCCCCTGTTGAAAAGGTATATAAATTGGGCACCCTAAAACCCAAATACAGCCTGTTCTAGAATGGATCTCTTGGGGGGCTCCTTCTTTGGCCGTAGCTTCACATGCATACTGCCGGCTTGAAAGAAATAAAAACACAAATTTGGATAACCTAATTTAATTTGTTTTTCTTAGATCAAATTCTTCCAGGCTGACAGAAGATAAGCTGGAGCCACATTAGAAAAGGTTCTAAAGACCAAGCAAAAAACTGATGTTTGACCCTGGAGTCACTAGGGAGCCACTGGAGTTTATTGAGAAGAGGAAGAACATCATCCACCCCACACTTTGGAGCGTCCGTGAAATATAGATTAGAGAGGAGAAGGGTTTGAAGAAGTAAGACTGAGTAGGAAACATCTCCAGGTCTGATGAAAGCCTGAACTTGGATAATGACCTGGTGAGTAGAGAGAAGGTGGAATGTGCATGGAACACATTGTAATGAAAGAAATGTCAAAGTTTCACAATTAATTAGATATGAGGACTGATTGAAAAGGGATGTCCCTGGTTGGCTGAAAGGATGGCGTTTCACTTTAAAGAAATAAAAGAACAGACATCGGGTGAATTTCAGGCGAAAGTTCTACTTTATATGTTTTGAGTTTGAGAGGCACATGGCATATCCTGATCAATAGGTCTAATAGGAAGTTGGAGATACTGAACTGGAGAAATACTAAGATTGGATATATAGAGCTTCACCTGCATAAATATGATAATTAAATCCAAGGGAACTGATGAGGTTAAGGAGCAAGAAAATGTAGAGAGAGAAGATGGCTAAAAACTGAGTTGGGGGTGAGAGGTGCCCCTGTGAGCAGCACATGAGAATTTTTAAAGGGGATACCATAGATTATGAGGGGTAACTAGGTGGCACAATGAATAGAGCAGCAGGCCTGGAATCAAGAAGACCTGACTTCAAATCTAGCCACAGACATGTACTGGCTATGTGACCTTAGTCAAGTCATTTAACTGCTTGCATCAGTTTCCTCATCTACAAAACGAACTGGAGAAGGAAGGGGAAAACCACTCCACTATCTTTGCCAAGAAGACCCCAAATGGGGACATAAAGAGTCAGAAACGACTGAAAAATGACTAAACAAAATAGATTGTGAACCAGCAAGGAATATTGAGGAGTGATCACAGGGGTAGAAGGAAAATGGAAAGAGAAGTATCACAAAAACTCAGAGAAGAGAGAACTACCAGGAATAGAGGTCAACATTACCAGGTCAGCATTGTCAAATGCTGTAGAAAGGACCCTCAAGAAATGAGGATTCAGAAAGGCCAACAAATTTTGCAAATGTACATATCCAGCTTTCTCTCTCTCTTTTATTTCTACTGCCAGGTGAACATATCAACCTGAATGTCCTACAGATGTTGCAAATCTAACATATAAAAACAAAATATAATTTTTTTATTTTTTTCTCTCAAAGAGCTCACCTCTAACCAGATTACTTTTGTCAATAGCACTACCAGTCTTTTGGTCCTCAAGGATTACTATATGGAAGTCATCTTAAAGTATTTACAATCAATTGTCCCTCATTCAATCAATTACCAAGTCTAATAGGTTCTATCTCCTCCAAATTTCTCATGTTCATCCCATTCTCTCTACTCACAGCACAACAACCTTCATTCAGGACATCATTACTATTTTTTAACCCAAACTAGCACAATAGCCTTTTTTTTCTGAGACAATCAGGGTTAAGTGACTTGCCCAGGTCACATAGCTAGTGAAGATCATATGTCTGAGGCCAGATTTGAACTCAGGTCCTCCTGACTCCAGGGCCAGTGCTCTATCCATTGCACCACCTAGCTGCCACCTAGCTGCCCCCTATAATAGCCTTTTAATTGGTTCCCTGGCCTCCGTTTTCTCCTTTTCATAGCTATTGTTCACACCAGTGATATCAAACTCCAATAGAAACAGGGGCAACTAATCTGCGCTTTGAGGCTCCATATTGACTTAATATTAAAATGTAATGTTAACTATGTTTTACTGTGTTTTTACTTATTTTGTTAAATATTTCCCAATTACATTTTAATTGGCCGTTATTGGCTACCTGCAGCCTGCCATGGGATGTTTGATATCTCTGGTCCACACAACTACCAAAATTTCAAAGAGCATAGGCCTGCTCAAAAAAATCTGCAGTGGTTCCCTATTACTTCTTGGAAATCATCCAAACCCTTCTATTTGATGTCTGAAGTCCTATGCACTTTGACTCCAGTTTATCTGTTTGGGCTGAGTGTCACTCCTTGCACACAATATGCTCTAACACAGCTGGCGAACATCCATGAACCATACAACCCTACCTTTCCACAGGATGCCCCCTCCTATGTCTATAACCCTCCCTCTCATTCCTTAGCTCCTTTCAAGGCTTAGTTCAAATGCATCTTTATTCAAGTAGTCTTTCCTGACACCTTCCCCACCCCCATTATTTGTTGTTCAGTTATTTTCCAGTCATGTCTAACCTTTCACGACCCCTTTGGGGTTTTCTTGGCAAAGATACTGGAGTGGTTTGCCATTTCCTTCTCCAGCTCATTTTACAGATGAGGATACTGAGGTAAACAGGTTTAAAGTGACTTGTCCAGGGTTACATAGCTAATAAGTATCTGAGGCCAAATTTGTACTCAAGTCTCCCTGACTCCAGACCAGGCACCCTATCCACTGGACTACCTAGTTGTCTCACCCCTCATTATTGTCTCCTTAACTTCTGTGCATTTATTTGCATATATCCTGAACTTATCTATGAAAAAAATTTTTTTTTCCTTTCCATAAGGTCCTTGAGTACAAGGACTCTTTTTTTTTTAAACATATGAGGCAATTGGGGTTAACTTGCCCAGAGTCACACAGCTAGTAAATGTTAGGTGTCTTGAGGCTGGATTTGAACTCAAGTCCTTCTGACTCCAAGTCTAGTAGCTTTATCCACTGCACCACCTAGCTGCTCCAACAAGGACCTTTTCATGTTTGTCTTTGTAAACTCAGTTTTGGTAAAGTGCTTGGCAAATGTAAAGTGCTTAATAAATGCTTATTGATTTGCATGTGATTCATTTGGGAATTAACTACAAGTACTGCCAGTGTCCTCTACATTTGGTACCCTGGGGCAAAGTTCCAGTCTCTTTGTCCTAGTTAAAGTTCTGCTTGTGAGCTCTAATTCTTAAAACAATTTGAGGTAGAAACTGACTGTAATGTCCTCAAAAAACGAATTATCTGCCTTCCATTTATCCCAACAGACTGTGTTATTCCAGATTATTTTTATACTACTTTGTAATGCCACTCCCTCTTCCATTCCATCCCCCCCCCCAAAAAAAAGTGTATGGGATACGTAGACTGCGGTTAGAGTTATTCAAATTAAGAATATGGAAAGAAAAGAATTCAAAATTCAAAATTTCTTTTGCCATGGATTATCAGCAAGGGAACTGGGGAAGAGATCACCAGAAACAAGTTTTATAACCTGAATGAGGGGTAATAAATTTTAAAATCTGTCTAAAAGGGAGCAGGATTTCTTGAAGGCTGACCTTGCTGCTTTCAGACCATCTGGAAAGAAAATCTAAATGTCTCCCTCAATTTGTTTTATGCTTGACAAAATTAATGTATATGTAGTAATGACCCAAAGAATATTAGTGCATTCTAGGGCAATTACAAACTTAGTTAGATTTCATGATAGATCATGATAATTTATCAAATGTCTTCCTTTTTCATAAAGCCTCTCTTTTCAGTAGTCAGACTCCTTTAGATATATTAACAGGCTTTTCCAACATTGCTAAAAAGATTGGCTAAGAGTGTGAGTGTATATACGTACATATAAGTATAGGTATATGTATATGTGTATGTGTATGTATGTGTATATATATACATACATGTATTTATATATGTGTGTGTGTATATAATATATAGTTACTTATTTAGTTTATACTTATTATTTATCACCACATACCAGTATGGAAACTAGAAAGAGAGGAACTAATGCCAGATGACAGCTCAATGGCAAAAGGGAATTAGAACTCATTTATCTTGCTTCTCAGCATTGTGTTTTCCCCACTATATGATGTCTCAATTGTATGTGATATGACATGCAACATTGGTAAACATTTATGCTTAACTTTTTAACTTGTCAGATTCTTCTAATAATATGATTACCATTAATCCCTAAAGAGCCCTACTAAATGAGGCTGGTTGAAATTATGACCAGGTTTGCATTTCCTTTGTGATTTCTTCAATCCCTAAAACAAATCCCAAAGACAGCCAATAAGCACTGTGAGGAAGAAGGGGAAAGGGCAGACAGGGACAGGGTGGGAGGGAAGAGGGAGACAAGGAGGAAGCTAGGGACCATTGCCGATTTAATAACATGGAATTTATGGAAATAGAATTCTTCTGTACTACCAGATACAGGAAAATAATGGATAAATGGTGTATCTTCAAAGAAATTCTTCATGATACAGAAGAAAAATCAGTGAGTTTGGAATCAAAAAACTTGAACTTGAAGCTATTATGACCTTGGGCAAATCATACACACCCTTAATCAGTGTTATGTAGTAGCCTGGACAGTATGGTATAGTGGAAAGAACACAGGATGTGGAATATGAAAACCTAGGTTGCAATCACAGCTTTGCCTTCTTAGTAGCCATGTGGCCTCAGGCCTGTTTCTTCCTCTTAAAACCACAAGGGTGAAATAGGTAGGTACCTTTCAGTTTTGAATATTATGAATACACACACACACATACACACGCGCGTGAGTGTTTAAGTACTGGCTGTAACTACAGATCTAAGACTTTCACAAGTAGGAAAAATACAGATGGTACCATTTTTAGGCACATTATTCGCAATATCATTTTCAAGTTTTAAATGATGGCAACTGAACCAATATAGATACAGAGATAGACTGATAGATTTACAAAGAGAGATATTTGTGTGTGTATTTAAAATTATGTATACATATACATATCTAGATATTGATATTTGTATATATAAAATTTGTATATATGTGTACATACAAAATACATATTATATATGTGTGTACATTTATAAATACAAACATGTATTTAAAATCTTAAATATTTTAGCTATTGAATCCACTAATTATTTTGCCAATAATAAGAGTAACTTATATTTATTAAATGCTTAATATATGTGATCTCATTTACTCCCCACAACTGTCCTGTTTAGGATCTATAATTATTAGTATTAAATTCCATTGACAGATGAATAAACTGAGGCTTATGAGGTTAAGTAACTTAACCATACTCTTTTAGATAATAAAAGTCTGAAGCAGTATATGAATCTATCTCTTGACTCCAAGACCAGATATACCAAACTGCCACAAGTCACATGTGGGAAAGATTTATTTACATAATTAAACAGAAGACTATATACTATCATGTTATTCATCTTAAACATATTCTTCCTTAATTCTATTATTTTTCTTTCCCTCAATCCATGTACCCACCTTCATTTTTCCATAGAAGTCATGCAATTCAATTCAATTTGATGAGAATCAAATGATTCCAATTCAACATACATTTATTAAGTAATTCTCATGTGTAAAACACATTCATTTTTCTAGGGTCTGGATGTTCAAAAGTAGATGGCACAGTGAAACAGTGGTCATGGGTACAGTCCCTCCATTACCACACGTTCACAGCCACTTGGGAAATGAGTTTTGTTGTTATAGATGGGATATACTACTATCATTCTGCTTGCCTTCTGACTAACTGCTATCTATCTTTATTACCTATTCCCATGTGGGCTTATATAGTTGCAAGGGTGGGATAGATATTGAGAAGAAGGAAGTTTCTTAGATATGCTCATTTGGACATATGACCTCTGGTCCTACAGTAGTCCCTGTGGCAGTTTATTGATTAGGTATGAATGAATTTAGGGAAAGCCCTCTCCACTATATCTCTGATATAGAGTGTCACTCATAGTCTGGGTATCCTGAGGGAAGCTGCTACCTCAGGTTCTAGGATACCCCATTGATATCTCCTCTAAAACTAAAACTCATAAGCCTCCCCCTAGAATGCTTCCTTCCACCATTTACAAGTAGATGCAATAAGTTCATAACAAAGTCATTTATTAAAATGATAAATAAAATTAGTATCTACAAAAGTTCCCCCATAAAGCTGGGGTACACTCTCCCAGAGTTACATACAGTGTGCCTGGGAAAACCGGGCACAGAGTAATTAATGGTAGTGAAGAATACATACAGAGAACATATATTGCTAAGGCACTCACAATTCCAGAAGTGTAGGACCTCATTGTCCTTTCTCTCTGAGTGGAGTCCTCTGTGGGCACAGTATCAAGCTTAAATCTACTGTGGCCAGTGATACATTTTTTTTTTGCTTTTAACATAAAAATGTGAATTATTATGTTAAAAGTGAATTAACTCATTTTTTGTAAGAAGAAAGTAAATAAAAATGCAATGAATTAATTTTCTGATTGTTCTTTCTTGTTGCAAAGTAACTGCTGTTTAGTCTGGAACTATGGCATATAACATAGCTTCTGGGATGACTAATGGATTTTATGAATTTGATGGACAGGATCAATTATTCAAGCATTAGAACTTAATGACCACCTTCCCATCTACAGGGAGATATGCCTAAGTTAAGCAAAATATGTCTGGATTTAATTCTGAAAGAGCCCAAACTGCTAACAGGCTATTCCAGATTTTTAAAAATGTCCTCCAACAGAGAAGCAGGTTCTTAATTAAAAATGGGAAATACCTGATAAGCTCAGACAGTGTGTGTTTTCTGAGAAAGAAGCATTTAATGGAATGAGGCAGCTATCTGCCTCTTTTCCAATTACCATAATTTGGTTATTCTTCATTCTTTCTGCAGCTAGGGTATAATTTAAAAATCAACAATGCTCATCTACCCACATGGAAATATCTTGGGAAATAACCCAAAATGCCTTGTATCCTATCATTCACCATCCAGAAAACGCTACAAGGATTCTTTTCAACACACTCAACCTGGAAATGGGGAAAGAATGTTATCTAAGGGCAGGGCAAACAGACCTAGGCTAAAAAGCTTTATCCTTCACACAATAGGGGTATTTGAAGTCTGGATTACTTGAATTTAGTTTCTTGCTTTGGCTGTCTTCAAGCACCAAAACATGAAAAGTAGAAAAGGAAGTCAAGTTTCCAGAATTCTTGGCACTTGTCCATACAGTGTTTCTTGGGTAAGTCATTCACTTTCTCTGGACCTCGGTTTTTGCTTCTGTCAAATAAAGGGGTTAAAGTGGGTGATTTAAGATCCATTTCTAGCTTTGCTCTTTGTTGAATAAATGTGTGTGTGTGTGTGTGTGTGTGTATTTTGTTATTATCCTAGTTCTAGGGATGGGGACAGTAAAGGGCAAGGTGGGGAGGTCAGTAATTTCTGGCCAAGGGGCCACTAATCATTTGAGGCCTAAATTTTAGGCAGCCTTCCTCCTAGTGTGGAGTGATGATACCTTTACTCTAGAATATCAAATTTAGAGACTATACATACATACATACATATGTATGTATATGTGTGTATATATATACACATATATACATATTAATGTCTGTATACACACACACACACACACACACACACACACACACACATATATATATATTACATTTAATTTGAGATTGCTCAATGGTAAGCTTGTAAGTCATCATTCAGAAGTTTATCCTCCATGAAATTATGACTACACTCTCATCATCAGTACAAATGCAGAGTTCTGAATTGGGCCTCTTAATGGCTTTTGTTTCTGTCCAAACAGAATGAAATTGTTGGCCTGCCCTCTCACCAGTGAAGGTCTTTTTTGGTTTTGAAACTTTTCATGGCTGGAAACTCTGTTCCTGCTCTAATCAGTTTCTGAGGAAGGTGCCATTCCAACCAGCTATAAACCTAATGTGGTTAAAACCAAATGAAAAATCCATAAAGAAGTCTAGACTCCTGTCCTTTGCTGTTATTTATGTTGTTACACCTTATGATCATTAGATGACAGATTTAGAGCCAGAAGCGACAGCAGAGATCATCAAATCCAACCCTTTCATTTTACAGAGGAAGAAAGTGAGGTCCAGGGAGTTAAACTGATTTGCCCAACTTTATACAAGTAGTTAAGTCTAAAAGGCAGGATCCAGATAAAGGTTCAGAGTCAATTCTAAATCTACTATACAATGCTCTCTCCCCTCACAGAAACAAGATATTTGCACTAGTTCTAGGGATGGGGTCAGTGAAGGGCAAGGTGAAGAGGTCAGTAACCTCTGGCCAAGGGGTCACTAATCATTTGAGGCCTAAATTTTAGGCAGCCTTCCTCCTAGGGTGGGATGACTATACCTTTACTCTAGAATATCAAATTTAGAGGGCAGCTAGGTGGCACAGTGGATAGAGCACAGGCCCTGAACTCAGGAAGACCTGAGTTCAAATCTGGCATCAGACACACTCACCAGCTGTATGACTCTGGGCAAGTCACTTAACCCCAAATTGCCTCACCCAAAAATTTTTAAAAAATAATTAATTAAAAAATTAGAATGTCAAATTTAGAGGACATTTTCAACACTTTCATAGTAGTAAAATAGAACCTAGCAAGCATCTTGTTAGCAAGAATACTTAGTTCAAAATGAGAAGCTACTAAATTACTGGTTAGGATGAGCTCCACCCCTTACCCTGACCAGCTTCCTCAGAAATGGGCTCATGTGGCTATCTCCAGGTTTCTATCTCTCTCTAATGGGATAGTATGTCTGCCACTCTGTAACAACCAAATGAAAATGAACTTTGTGCTACCTCTGAAATTTTACTGTAAGTACATAAGGTGTAGAGGGGGAGGACAGTGGCAAGAGCCCTGGCTTGAGACCTAGGGAATAGGTCTCAGGTCTACCAATGCCCTGAAATAGGTTGTTGTAATTGCCTGGGTACAACAAGTCCCACTTAGAGCTCTGATTTTACCTCTGTCCATTCCCTATTATCCATAATTTTTTTTTCTTTTCTTTTTCTTTGTCCCTCTTCCTTCTCTCCCTTGCTGTCTTCTTCCTTTCTTTTCTTTTAATCCTCTTACTTTCTCTCTTTTCTCATTACCCCTTTCCTAAGCATGGCAGAGTAGGAAAGAATGACCCTAGTTAGAATAATATAGATGAAAGATCATTGAGTTCTTTTTTTCTTTGAGGTATTTACATTTTAATGAAATTCTATGGAAATGTGTTTTTTTTTGTTTTTTTGGTTGTTTTTTGGCAAGAGATTAGGGTTCTTGTCTTGGTTTTATAACTAACTGTGTGACCATGAGCAAATAATTTCTCTGGATCTCAGTTTCCTCATCTATATTATGAAGGAGTTGAATTTGATTATCTCTTAGGTTCCTTTTATCTCAAAAATCCTTTGCTCATGTGATATTTTTTTGTATTCATGACTCATGCTAGCCATTAGAATCTCTTCAAAAGATTAGCTTTGGGGAATAGAAAGATCAGGCCTTTTCTACCTTTTCTCTTTCCAAGTCTCAGGTCATTCTATGACTATTTGCCCCACTCCTAAGGCACTCTTCCCCCACCATTTAGTCCTTCTTCCCCCACTTCTTAACTGCTCCCACCACCCACTCTCGTCCACTTATTAACTAGTTGCCATGGAAAAATAGAGGGCTAGGAAAAGCATACTTATAAGGTGACTATCCTCTACATCCACCTGTCCTTTGCCAAGATCCCATAAGGACCTTTCATTTTCCCTAAACTTCTTTTCAATGCCCTTTTCCCTTTTGTGCTTCCCAATTGGAGGCTGACCCTCTTCCTATCCTCACCTCTAAAGAAGGGAACTAAGGCCTTGTCTTACTACATCTGTACCCACTCAGTCCTTGCCCTTGACTGTGGGCTGGGCCCTTCCAGGCTCCCAGCTGTAAAGTGGATATAGCCACTCATACCTACTGAATGTACAGGAAATTACCAACTTTAAGTCCTTTAGTAAGATAGAGAACTATTGGGTTTCCCCAATCTCATGGTCATTGCATACTAAGAAACCTAAGGCCTCACTGTCTGTCCTACCAGTATGCTTTCCAGACCTCTAGAATTTAACATCTGGGATAATGCTATACCCTGTTGATTCCTAGGCATTACTGTCTATTTATAACACACCCTACAGACTAACAGGCCTCTCTATTCAGCTAATCCCTCAAAATGTGTTATCTTCCCCAAATTAGAATATGAACTCCTTGAAAACAGGGACTCTCTTACTTTGTTGTATTCATAGCACTTAAAACAGTAGCTAGTACCAGAGTAAGTGCTTAAATGGTTTTTCTTCTTTCATCTCCCTGTGAGTGTTGTAGGGTCAGTGATCTTCAGCTCAGCTAATTGGTCAAGGGACAGATTCTACGCCCCCTTCCCAATACAACTGCAGTCATGATTTTGGCCCTACACAAGCTTCTCCTACAACTGAATGTATCCAAGATCAACAATTCCTTTTTATAATCCCATTAAATAGCATTGAGTTCATTACAGATTCAGTCTAGAGCTTTACAGTCTGCTTTCATATTATCCATGACAGTCTAATGTTGTCATACATCCTTCCTGAGAGAATGATTGGAAGATGGTACAGTGGTGGGCATCTGACATCATTTCTTGTCTCTTCAACAATTTAAGCTATCAGTTCAAAATGGCTACAGAAAGGATGTAATGGAAAGGGCTTTGGATCTAGAGACCTGGCTTCTTGTCCTGGCTCTGACTTTTATTAGCCGTGTGGTCATAGGCAAGTGGCTTCATTGCTCCAGCCCCAGTTTCCACATTTGTAAAATGGAGTTACTTATCTCTGTATTCCCTGACTCAAAGTTATTGCAAGGGAAAGTAGCATGTGATGAGAATTATTATCCATGCTACTGCTAGAAGACATGTAATTGACTGATCTAAGTCCTTCAGGGAGTATACGTCCCTTAGGATGCTTCTGTTTTTCCTATCAAAAAATCTGCTTCCTTGGAAATGTGACATTGGGCTATAGTAGAGGGCAGAGTAAGAGGCTCCCATTCTCAAGTATGGGGAAATGCTATGTCTTACATAGCTCATGAAATAGCAGTTTGGCCAGAGCATTCTGAAGCTAAATTGATCCATATGATTGGAATATTGCCCAGACCTTTAACTGAAAGGGGAAAAAAAAAGATCGTTTTGTAATTAACATTATCAATATGGTAAGACATTGTGAATGCTAGTTGGGTTTGACATAGGAAGTGATGTAATAACAGACCACTTACTGCTCCTGTCCCTTGAACAGGAAATATTTTCCTTGAGGAATAGAATACATGAAAACTGCAGATTGTATTTTAATATTAACCAGATTTCTACATTAAACATGATTTCCGAGAATAATTTGATTTTTCTTTTTTTTTTCTCCCACTCTTTACCCCACCTCATGCTTGCCAAATGATCAAAACTGCATTCAACTGTGGGCAGCTCCTGGAACAGGCCCAGGGCTGCCTGCAATTTAAATGTCAGACTGCCTTGTGAAACTTCAGTGAATCTCACTCACCAATATTGCTCCCCTGCCAATCTTCATTTTCTTTTGATGTATCTAGATTGCTACAAATCCTCCTCTGGTTCCTTTGATTATCTTGAGACTGGGGAATTTACGATGGTTCTTCTTTACTGTGTTTATGACATCCAAAGAGTATCAAATTCTCCAAATAAATCAACAAAATTTTTTTTAAAAAAATCACAAACCTTGTTGGATAAGCCAATTTAGAGTAGCACCAGTGGGTTCCTGTGTCTTGAGAAGTAGCAGTAATCTACAGACCTTTGTAGCTAATGAGTCATTTAATTGCTCCAACTTACATACCCCCAGTGGACAACCACACCAGGATTCTAAGCTCCCCAAAATGGCCTCTCACAGCATAGATTTGACAGCAGTGACTACCCCTGATTGGTTAATAGCATCAGTTCAAGAAATATCTCCATTTTATGCTATTTTCTCTGGCAGCTAGTAAAATATAAAATATAAAAGTATTTAAACATGGCTATGGGGCCACAGGGAAGGTGCAGAGAGTTATAGGCAGTCTTATTTTAGCCCTTTTTAAATTTTTTTTTCTCATTCATGAGCATATAAGAATGATGTGTGAACACATGAAGAATAAGCAGACATGCACAGTTGGAGTCCTAATGAAATAACCCTTACAATAAGATAATATTACACTTTTTGATGGTGTACAATTGTTGCTTTCTCAGTAATTTGTTCATTGAATAGACATTATGCAGAGACTACTCAGTATAGCATGTATGTACTAGGTTCTAGGAGGAAAGGCAAGGCAAGTCAACAAATATTAAGTGCCTACTGTGTTCTGGGCACTGGACTAAGGGCTAGGGATATAAAGTAAAACAAAAAGCATCAAAATACTGTCCCCGCTCTCAAGGAGCTCAGCCTAATGGGGGAGACAATGTTGTCTCCAAAAACACACACATTGTATAAACAAGACATATGTAGGATACAGACAAGAATAAAGAAGGAATGTTCCCTATAATTTTGCATAAATAATAATAGCAAGAAATAATCTTATATTGATTTTTTTTAAGTCATTAGGCAATGGGGCTAAGTGACTTGCCCATGGTCACACAGCTAGTAAGTGTTATGTGTCTGAGGCTGGATTTGAGCTCAGGTTCTCCTGAATCCAGAGACCGGTGCTCTATCTACTGTGCCACCTAGCTGCCCCAAGAAGTAATCTTTATGTAGCTCTTCATAGAGATTATCTCATTCGGTCCTCATGACAACCCTTTAAACTAAATATTACTGAAAGTTTAGTCCCAATTTTACGGATGAGGATATTGAAGCTCAGATAGATTGTGACATCCTCATGCTCAAATAACCAGTTAAGAGCCAGAAGTGGTCTTCCTTACTCCACACCTAGCATTCTAAGAGCAGTGCCATGGTTTCCTATACCCCTTTCAGTTTCCACTTCATGCATCATTCTACTTCCCACAACCCCAAATAAAGAATCAAATAACTTCACATTCTCTTTTCTTGGCTCTTTTTCTCATAATGACAAACTCTTCTCAGAAAAGCATCTAGTACTGTATATAAAATTATTTTTAATGAATAATATTTTATTTTTCCCAATTATATACAATTTTATTATTTTTTTTTATTTTAAGTTCCAAATTCTCTCCCCTCCCTTCCCTCACCACTCCCTTCCCTGAAACAGTGAGCAGTTTTATATTGGTTGTACATTTGTGATCATGCAAAATATATTTCCATATTAGTCATATTGTGAAAGAAAATAGACAAAAAAAGAAAAAACTGAAGAAAGTGAAAAATGGCATGTTTCAATCTGCATTCAGAATCCATCAGTTTTTTCTCTGGAGGTAGCTAGTGTTTTTCATCATGAGTCCTTTGGAACTGTCTTGGATCACCATATTTCTGAGAACAGCTAAGTTATTCACAGTTGATCATGATACAATATTGCTGTTACTGGGTACAACGTTCTCTGGTTCTGCTCATTTCATTTTGCATCAGTTTAGGTAAGTCTTTGCAGGTATTTCTGAAACCCTCCTGCTCGTCACTTCTTATAGCACAATAGTATTCCATTACAATCATATACCACAGCACAGCCATTCCCCAATTGATGATCATCCCCTCAATTTCCAATTCTTTGCCAGCATAAAAAGGGCTGCTATAAAAATTTTTGTACAAATAGCTCTTTCTCTCTTTTAAGAAAATTATAGTGCAGTTATTGTTGGCCCCATGTTACAGCAGAGGAAATTGAAGCTCTGGTAAGTGAACAGATTTGCCCAAGGTCATAGTGAGTAAATATCTGAGGCAGGCTTTTTAGCCAGTATCTTCTGATTCTAAATTCAGTCCTCTATCCACTACATGAGGATGTCTCTCAAAGAATATAAATATGTTTATGTAATTGCCTGGAATTCTTATTCATTTTACACAATCACCTCTATGGCCAACTGAGGTGAATAAAATGGGAATTGAGGCAAAGTAAGAAGCTACCTAGAGGTCCCTGTGAAGACTGGCTTAATGGTCTAAAAGAATCCAAATTTCTCCCTGTTCTAGTATTTTAAGAATCCAGTTAATACAAAGTGGACATTAAGATCACATGTTGATCCTTTCTGCCCTACAATAGGAGGGGCACTGTTCTTGAATATGTTTTATTATATGCAGAACCAGTAGGGTTCTGTCATTTCCACTGACAAAGTCATACTAGTTTCTGATGTTGACCCAGTGGACAGTGTTCTAACCACTGAGCCACCTAGCTGCCACCTAGCTACTCCCCTAAATGCTTTACAAGCATTGTTTCATTTGGTCCTAACAACAACCTTGGGAAGTAAATGCTATTATCATTCCAGTTTTAGAGGCAGCTAGGTGGCTCAGTGGATAGAGCACTGCATTGGAAGTCAGGAGGGCCTGAGTTCAACTCCAGCCTCAGACATTTACTAGCTGTGTGACTCTGGGCAAGTCACTTAACCTCTGTTTGCCTTCATCTACTGGAGAAAGAAATGGTAAAACACTCCAATATCTTTATCAAGAAACCCCTGTGGACAGATGGTCCATGGGGTCATAAAGAGTTGGACATGACTGAACAGCAATTATCCCTGTTTTACAGATGAGGAAACTGAGGTGCCCAGGGTCATATAGCTAGTAGATGTCTAAAGCCAGATTTGAATTCAGATTGGCTTGCTGCTTTCTCTACTGTGCCATGTAACCGCCACTATGTATTTATTTTTTTAAAAATACTTATCTTTTATTTTGAATAACAGTGGTAAATCCAATAAAGCACATGATAAAAGACTTCTAAATTATAACATTGTTAAAGTGATACCTCATATATACAACACTGTATTGCCTACCAAATGCATGTGTATACATATGTATGTATATAGACATACAGTCATACATACATACAAACATAATATAATCTCATTTATTCTTTTTTTTTTAGTTCAGTTGACTTTATTTTCAATTTTGACTACCTTCCCCAACTTCCCCCTTCTTTTTTCCAGCTTTCTAGTATTTTTTTTCCCAATTACATGTAAATATAGTTTTCAACATTCACATTTCTAAGATATTGAGTCCCAAATATTTTTCTCCCTAGCTCCTTCCCCTCCCCTCCCCTAAACGGCATGCAATCTGATATAGGCTGTACATGTACAATCATATTAAACACACTTCCACATTAGTAAAGTTGTGCCACTATGTATCTTGTTTTCACAAAGTTGTTCACATCATATTTTCTACCTCAACTACAAGCTCCTTAAGAGCTTAAGTAGCTTAATATAATTCCTGACACATAGTATGCACTTAGTTAATACTTCTTAACTCACTATTATATTTTGTATTACTAGACACACGAAATAGAAAGAGGACTGGACCTGGAATCAGGAAGAATTAAGTTCAAATTTGGCCTCAGATACTAGATGAATTACTAGGCAAATTACTTAATCTCTGCCTCAGTTTCCTCATCAGTTAATTGGGGATTGCACCAATTCTAAAGTTGTGGTGAGGATAAAATGAAATAATATTTATAAAGCACTTTATAAACTTAAGCAATATATAAATGTCAACTAGCTATTATTATAAAATATTCAAAAATAAGAGATAAAGGATGAGAAATAATGATGAAATGAAAATGAAATAAACAAATGTTAGTTGACTGACTAACTGACATGAAAGCCATGCCAATGATTCCTGCTTTAGTCTTCTAGACCCATCCAAACCTGAGGACAACCTCCTTGTCATCTTAAAGGGAAACCAACTCAGCCTAAGTAAAAGAAATAAAGATTTTTTTTTAGGAAATTGGGGTTAAGTGACTTGCCTAGGGTCACACAGGTGGTGAGTTCCAAGTGTTTGGTTTAGAGGCCAGATTTGAACTCAGGTCCTTTTGAATTCAAGGCCAGTGCTTTATCCACTGCACCACCTAGCTGCCCTGAAATAAACATATTCTTGATAGCATACTACTTCCCTCCCAACACTAAATCTGTGACTCTGAGTTGCCTTCTTTCATTAATGTGAAAGTATTAGAAAATTGGAGCCAGTTACCCTGGCTTTGATTTCTAGACAAAAGCTAGTAGAAACAAGACAAGCAAACCAGGGACTCAATCCTCTTTCCAAAAGGGAATAGACTGGAATGGTGGGTAGGAGCCTATTTTTTCTTTGCCTCTCCTCTCCCAGGGCAGGCATTATGGTAAACTGACTGATACAATATAAGGGAAGAATTCTCAGCCAAAAACTTCACTCTCCAAATAGCTGGAGATTTTGTCAGTTAGAGAGTTGATTTGGATTATTTATTCCTTCTTTAAGCAACTATTTATTGAGTTCTTACTATATCTGAGATACATTTTAGTTGTCTTATGATATGCAAAGATATATGTTAAAGTTCTTGTCATCATGAAGCTTATAGTCTAGTAGTAGAGAGAATACATAGTCACAGAATGCCTTACAATGTAAGACAACATGTGACGAATGTCATTAGTAGAATATAAAAAGTATAAGAGTCCAGATGGAGAGAGATCACTTCCAGCTGTGGTAATCAGGAGAAGCATCAATAGAAACATCTGCTGATTTCCTGGGGTTATATATGTGGGACATAACAGAATTCAAGTCTCAAGACTTGTCAAACCTGATATTCTCTGATAAATAATTTTTTGGGGGAAAGTCAAATGGAACCTAGAGACATTGTGAGGGATTATGAAATCCTGGACAAGAAATAGAACACCTTAGTGAAAAAAAGTACATCATAGGGGCTTTAAAGCGGAAAGAGAGATGCTGGCAGTGAATGGTTACTTAAGATAGTGTCTGAGAGTAGGATTCTGATTTCTTGGTTAGGACATTTGGGTAAGAATGAAATGCATCTAAAAAGGGCTGGAGATTCTCTCTCTCTTTCTCTCTCTCTCTGTCTCTCTCTGTCTCTCTTTCCCTCTCTCTCTCCCCATTGGCACATATGCAATTCAATTCAATAAACATTTGTTAAGTGCATACTATGTGCTAGGCAACCTCCACAATGAAGTTTCCTGGTGACAAACTTTTCCTGGGGGGCAGGATGATGGTGACATCAAATCCAAAGAGTGAAGTTCCTTCAGAGTGGGAAACAAAAAAAACATACATAAATGTGTATGTATGTATACATATATATGTATGCATATATGTATATATGACTATGTTTATACACAAATATGTAAACATTTTCTGAAACACTTTTTTTTCTAAATTGGTAATATCTTCATATATCTGTCTGTCTGTCCCTGTCTCTGTGTCTCTGTCTTGCTCTGTCTCTTTTACATACACACACACACACACCACACACAGAGCCCTTCCTTAATGCATTCTAACCCTAGCCTATTACACATACTCACTATAGTCTATGACCCAACCCAGAAAGAAAAATCCTGTTTTCAGAAACTTCTTAACAATGATCAAATCTGTCATTTTCTTCTGAAGCCCTCGAATTCAGTTGGCATAGTGATTATAACAGCACCTCTTTTCTTAAGATTTCTTTCTGTGCCTACATGGTCAATGACCAGTTAGCTACCAGACAATCCATAGTGCCTGAGGGAACAGGGTTTACATGTGACAAAAAGAATAGAATTATTCTCTTGCATCAGAGGACAGACCTAGAACCACTGAACAGAGGCAGGCTGTAGCTTAATATAAGAAATAACTTTCTAACCACTAAAATTATTCAAATGAGGAATGGGGGAGCAAATGAGATAATAAGACCCCCATCACCATAACTATTCATCCAGATTTTATTAAGGATGTTAGTAAAAATATTGGCATTGATTGGGATATTGGACCAAGTGACCCCTCAGATCCTTTCTAACTACAGATGCTAGAGGACAGGGTGTTATTTGTATATCTGAAAATCAATTCCTACTTATTTGGCTATGGGAAAGTATTAAGTAGTGAAGTATAAAATTGTATCAGCATCATTTTAAGGCAAAGGCTATTTCAAGGCATGGCAATTAATTTAACTAGGTCATCCTGCAGAAGAGACCACTCAAAGATACAAGGACTTGGAAACACTCAGCTCCTATCTCTCTCTTCCCTTACCCCATCAGTCAGCCAGTCAACAACATTGATTAATGTATACTGCTCACAGGGTATTGAACCAGGTGCTGTAGGGAGTTAGAGGAAGTAGGAAATGAGACCCTGTCTTTATGGAGCTCATAACCCAATATGTCAAGCATTAAGACACATATACAACTAACTACAGATGCACATAGATATTCACATAAATGCAAAATTTGGGGAATGCTGGGAAGGATAAAGAATAGAAATGATTCCAAATGAAGCTAGACTAAATGTGCCTGGAGGAATAAGACCTATAAATTAATTTTTAAAAATACAGAAAGACCAGGATTAAGACTTGTCTTATCCAGCAATTACAGTTACTACCAGTCACAAACAGCTGCATTCTCTGATTCTCCACTAAGGGGCCATCTTCTCTGCACCCGTATAAGTGGTGACTGTTTAGTCCTTGGGGAATCTGAAAATCTAAAGAACAGGACTCTTCTTAAACTTTTTTAGCTCTACATGTGCCAACCCCAGAATCTTGTGTAAAATCTTATTACTGTGTAGTTTGGGCACATTTTTAGGGTCACCCCAAAGGAAGGAATAGAAAATATGCAATATAAAACATGAATCAGACATGAAACAAGTTATTTTTTTCCTCCAAGTAAGAGAAATGTCAGACTCCAAAAGGTTCTCATATCAAACAATAAATGATGATAATTACTGTTACATTTTACCAAGAGGTTGAAACTTAAATATCGCAACATGAAGTGGTTAGGAAGATTGGTAAATGGGCATTACCATGCTTCACCTCCTCTCTGCTTTGTCTTATTCATAGTCTGTATCTTTTGACTAACCAGGTCAGACATTAGGCTGCTTCCTCTGTTGGTGGCATGCATTTTTTAATGCAACTGTCCCTGCTTTCCATCATCTGCTTCCAAAGGTCCCAGGATCTCTAATCATTAGATCTCTCCAAGACAGGAGTTGTCTAACTCAGGATCACTGTTTGGTCACCCATTCTCAGGAAAGGAAACAAAGTGAAAAAGGCAGCCAGGGGTTCTGGGGCCCAGACTCAGCTCACCTAGGAGAATACCAGACTGTTGTTCAGGAGCAATTGCCAATTCTATCAGGGTGTAGCAAAGGACAACCATCTTCTTCGCTTACCCCTCTAAAGATGAATTTGAATGGACTATCTGCCACCAAGAAAAAAAGAGGAGAAATGACTGAAGGCAGGTCACTCCTTTTTAAAGATGAACTAAGTCATCAGTTCTTGCTGCTCTTAGCACAGTGTTTGGCTAAGTACTTAATAAATGCTTATTAATTGACTGACTGACTGTTCTGTGGCCAACAGAGGTATTATTTCATCATTCTTAAAATGCTTGAATTCTTCAGTGTTGGGCTATATATGGCCAGTGGGAAATAGACACAGGCTACATTACCAGAATCCATGGCCACCTGGAAGTAGGAAGGACACCACTAGTGGTGCATGCCCTATTACAATTAAAATTCTCATAATTCACTGAAGTATCAAATAAATCCTTGATGACTCAGGCTCCATTTTCTTACTCTTAAAAACCACCAAAAATATGACACAATGAAGTAGGTCCTCGCCTTTTGCTCATCCATGTCTATCTGATGTAGAAGTTCTAAAAAGAAAAAGACTTTTAAACTGGCTGTTCTGGACAGAGGGTAAATAAAACAAAGGAAATGGAATGAAATAATATATGAAAAGGCTCTTGGCTAGGTGATTAAAAAACAGACATTTTATTGAGAACCTCAGAAAATGAATATGGAAAGTGTCTTCCAATTCACTTTAGGTCAATTATTCCATTTCTCTCAGGACTCCCAAATTGATATGTTTTCTTCAAGAAGGTATTATCCAAACCATTTTATACTTGTATACATCTTTTACATGAAGATGACAGCCAAAGTCAAGTGATTTCATAAGCCTCTGTAGTCATATATTCTAAATATCTTGACTTATTTTTATTAATTAAAAAATTAAAAAAAACATAACATAAACTAAATGCTGAAAGGGACCTTAAAGGTCATTTAGTCCAATCCCCCTCATTCTATAGATAAGGAAACCAGCGCCCGGTAGTAAGCAGATCACTGCTGAAGTTGACAGAGCTAGTAATAAGCAGCAGAACAAAAGTCTTCAGATTCTAAACCCAATGCTTTTTCCAGTACAGTATTCTTCTGACTCGATTCCTCAGTCCTTATACTTCAGAGTCTGGGAAAGAAAGTTAAATCACTTGTTCTGTCTTTTCAGGTAAGGAAGAAGATAATGCATCTTCATTATGACCATCATGACCATCATCATCAACATCAACATCATCATCATCATCATTATCACTAAAGTTTATACACAGCTTTAAAATTTGCTTTACGTATGTCACCTTGTCTGATCATCAAAATAACTCCATGCTTTCTTTATCCACATTTTTTAGTTGAGGTAGCTATAAATCAGAGAACTTAACTGGACCATGATGACTCAGCTAGGAACTGAGTTACAGAGGTAAGAATTGAACCCTTTTCTTTCCCATATATCATAATGCAATTTTCAGGGTTGAAAGTTGTAACAAAAATAAAATGAGAATAAATGTTGTTATGATAACATTCTGGTCAGAGTTTAGCTGTGTCCTTACATACACCACACACATATACACACACACAGACAAACACACACACATTGACTCCTTTCACAGACAGTTGTAACCTTGCTGTAAAGTATGGTCTTCAAATGTCTCCTATTCACTGGAAACATGTACTGTGGATGCAAAATCCAAAGAGAATGACTAATAGTCACCAGCTCTATTTGATTAGGTTATTGTCTCATGGTTTGACAAGCAGCACAATGCCATCAAATAACTCAAGTATCTGTCATCTGCGAACTAAGTTCTGGACATTTCACCTAGTGCCAAGGGGGCTGGCAGGGCCTGGTTCTGCCAAGTCATACAGCTATCTTCCCTTTTCTTTTTTCTTTTCTTTTCTTTATTTTATTAAAGAACTTAATCATAAATGAATACAAATATTACAGTATTCAAAGAAAAAGAAAGAATGTTGCATAAGAGTTTGTGAACTTCAGTAACATACAGTTATTGCTATGAAGTATAAATGTATATAAAAATGATAGTTCAGATTTATGAAGCAGTTTAAAGTTTCCAAAACCCCTTACATATAATATGATTATCACAAAAACCCCATGAGGTTGGTTCTATTAATACCCCTATTTTATGAACGAGGGTAAACAGAGGCTGAGAGAGGTGAAGTGAACCTGCCCAGGGTCGTGCAGCTAGGAAGTTTTTGAGGAAGCATATGAGTGTAAGGCTCTCTGACTCCAAGTCTGGTACTCTACACATTAAGCTCTCTCTCTCTCTCTCTCTCTCTCTCTCTCTCTCTCTCTCTCTCTCTCTCGCTCTCTCTTTTTCTCTTTCCTCTACATAGATAGACAGACAGACAGACAAATAGATAGATAGGTAGATGTAGATAGATCTGGATTAAAAAATGGAGAGATTGATAGCAATAAGTGTGAGAAAACACATGCACACACACACATCCCTTCAGTTCAGAGATCACCTGCAATTCACCCTGTATGTCTTATATGCATATAGTTGCTTGCATATTGTCTTTCCCATTACAATGTGAGGTCTTGGAAGGCAGGGACTGTCTTTACCTTCCTTTTTTATCTCCAGTGCTTAGCACAATGGATGGCCCATAGTAAGCACTTAATAAAGATTTGTTGACTCCTTTCACTTTACAGGTACATCATTCTGAATACATATATACATACATATACATATATATATATATATTTATGCATATGTATATGTATATATAATATATAAACACACCTATACATATGCACTTAAACATATGTATAATATATTCACAAGAATTAATGAAGTAGTGACAAAATTGCTCTATTTGTTTAAGCTCTTGCCTGAACCTCTTTTTTGTTTGTTTTCTTCTAAGCATTAAAATTCATGTTTTATTAATATTCTTATTTGGAGTATATCTATCACTACCCATTAACTGCCACCCCAATCTCCTACCCCCACAATAGAATTCATGTCTTATAACAAATATTATTTTTTTCCTAGACCAAATAGCTAGCTTTTATGTGAATTGGCTCTGTGGAAAATGCCATGTAGATCTCCCAACTTGCTCCAAAGTGTCCTTTGACAATTTTTTATTGATAAAAAAAGAGAGAAAAAGAAATACATTCCCCAAAGCTCCTCTGGTCCTAAAGGTATCTTTGCCTTCATCCAAGATACTTCCCAGGTGCAATACTGAAGAGTGTTGCTCAGGAATGTGGGATCCTGGACATTTTTTTTCAATCCTCCGTAATATTTGTGAACTTGGAAAATAGAACTAAAAATTAGATGTACTCTGCTGTCATTCATACCTGAGGAAATTGGGCTCACCATTAGAATTTCATTAGGTTCTAGGAAATCCTGAACAAAAGAAGGGCCAATTCCCATTATTCCCATTAATGTTTGGGCAATATTTCTCTGATTAGCAGATTTAGTTGTCAGCCCTGGAAATACATGATTCTGAAAAGTAAAAAGACACCCTGACACTGAATCTTCCTACAACTTCTTATTATTATTTTTGAAGGAATATGTTATCTTTAGACATGAGGGAAACATCTCCTAAGCAAATTGGGAACTCCATAATACAAGAGTGGAAATAGTTATGACCTTGGCTGAATTCATAACACTGAGTGCTTTTTGCATAATCCAGGTGTACTCTGACCTCAGCATGTGGCTTTGGAATACTTGTCTCTGCATGCCTAATTCCTCTACTTAAATGTTAGGTAGCTCACTGTCCTATAACAGTATGTACCAGCATGAGAGCCACGGGAGAGAGGCCAAAGCAAATGTAACAGCCCATAACACTACTGGGATGGTTTATTGGGGTGCTTGGTACTTGTTCTCTTTCCCTTTCACTGAGGAGCCCCTAGATCTGGTCCAAAGAACACAGACAAGGTTCAGTTATATGCCTAACTTGAACTTAAATAGGACCAGGCTCCTTTTCTCATACTCTCTGGTCTTCACATGCTAATCCACTTATGGTTCTCCCTTCCTCTGGTCTCTCCCCACTCCAGTTCATCCTAAATAAAGCTAAACTAATCTAATTTAAGTTTAATTAATAACTAATTAATAGTAATAAATTAAATTAAGCTAAATTAAATAACCCTAAATTAATCTTCCTCTGACTTCAATTTCATCATAGCAATTTCCTGGTAAAAGTTATTGTGGTATAGTGGAAAGAGCCCTAAATTTAGAATCAGAGGACCAAGAAGGCATTGGTTTGGAGTCTTGATTCCCATGTGCCTTGAGATGAGCTCTTCATCCTCTTTGGTCCTCGTGTTCACCTGTCAAACAAGAAGGTTAAACTAAGTGACCTCCACAGTGCCTTCCAGCTCTAGGTCTAGGATCCTATGATCTTTTAATCAAAGACCAGTGATGGCTTCCTGTGGACTAACTTAGCGAAGCTACTCAAAAAGGATTTGAAGTAATCTGTTCTACTTCCCCTCTCCTCCTTGGAACTCACTGTATCCCATTCTCATCTCATCTACTTCTCTTTCCTGTCAAGTGATCTCTTTGCCATCTTGTATACATTGTACATCCTTTTGGCTTCATGACTTTGTATATATAATTCTCCTCATCTAGGGTAGCCATAATTCTATTTATTTAAAGATGAAATCAAAACTCAAATCCCTCAGGAAAATCTACTTGACTAATTTTACCTCATTTGGGTCATTTTTTAAAAAATTAGCACTAATGTCAACAATTTATTATATTGTTCTTCTAAGGGGCCTAGCAATAGCGAATTGCTGTCTAATGACAGTCTTGCTGCATTAGAAGAGATTGAACACCTAGTCAACTAGTATTTTAAGCTTTAGTGAGGGCCTGATTGAGACGATATACCATGATTTCATAGTGGATGGAATCAACTCACAATAGCAACTTTATCCACTGATGATCAACATTCTCGGGACAAATGAAAATATATTGAATGAGAGAGGATATCTTTGAGTACTGATAGGTAAAAAAAAAATCAAAAGTTAAGGAGTCTAGTGGCTTCAAATCTATAGAGCATTACAGTTGCAAATCCTTCAACATCATGGGTAGATATGGAAGCAAGTGAAACCAGTGGGAAAGATAGTTTCGGAGAGTATGATGGATCAAGGAACCATGTGTCAAAGAGTAAATTGAGTGAATGAAAGAGTGGGAGAATTAGAAAGATAAAATCTTGTGGTACAAGAGTGGAATAAAAGTTCTAGATGTTGAAAGTAGTTCAGTTTGAAGAGATGGTATGAAGATGGAGACCAACGGAGTTGAGAATATTGAAGAATCATTAGGTGAGCTTGTCAAACGGCTCATCAATATGAATATTGAAAGTAAAGATGATGCCAGAGAGTGTGATGAAGAGAAAAGACAATGCTCTAGGTGTTAAAGTAATCAAAAAAAGTGAAGAAAATGTTCTGGTATTTGGTAGATGACAACAACAAAGAAGGGGGGAAACTGATAAAGGAGGTTCCATGGTGGCACCATTACAATAGAACCAAGGAAGAATGGAAAAGAACCTGATTTTTGAAAGGAGATGAATTAGGTTTTAAGCATGTGGAGTGTGGAACAGGATGCAGATGTTTGTATACAGCAGACAGGGATAATTGTAGGATTGGAATTCAGGATAGAAATCAGGAGTGAATATTTAGATTTAGAAACCATTTGCATAAAGCTAATAACTGAAAAACTATAGCAGTGTATGAGATGAAAGAGGGGGCAGAAGGAGGAAGGAGGGAAGAAAAGAGAAGAGAAGAGGAGAGAAGAGAACTGTGACTAGACCATTTGAAACAACATTCTAAAAGGTTGAAGAAGGAAGAGGAGCCTATGCATAAAGTGTGTAAGGTAGGAGGAGAACCAAGAGAACACAGCATCCTTCAGACCAAGAAGATGTTCCAAAACGGCAGAGACAATCAAAACTGCAAAGATGTCATTAAAAAAAAATGAGAAATGGGAAAAATTAAGCCATTGGTTTTGGGGATTAGTAAGTCACTGGGGACTTTTGAGAGAGAAATTTTAGCCAAATATTGGGATGGAAGCTAGATTTCAGGTCAAGAAAAGGATGACTATGTGCTAATCACAGAGAGGATCTTTAAGTTGATTTTTTTAATCTACTACGTGCCTAGATCAGTGCTAGGCATGTTACCAGGCTAATACTCTTTCCTAAAAATATAAATTCCACAGCCATCTCTTCATGTGAGTAAAAACTCATCCCTGTTACAGGATAAGTAAATTGATAAAGAATGAAATTAAGTACTCCTTGTCGACATAAAAATAGACGTAGAAGTAATACAATAAGCTAACACTTTCTATAATTTTCTCCATATTAAAAACAAAGTTCTCTTGAATCAAAATCAATCTATTAAAACATTCAGGGAAAGGCCACCAATTGTAGTGGGTAGAGAGAAGCCCTCAAAGTGTGACCCTAGGCAATTCACATAAACTCTCAGTGTTTTAGGCAAATTGCTAAAACTAAGTTACAAGTAAGATGCTGACTTGCATATTTTAGAAGGAATTTCTTCATCTAAGTGTATCCTTTATGAATGAAATTACATGTTCAGTGCCTACCCATATCCATATCAAAGGATACACAGCGATGACCAGTAACACTGAGCTACAGAGCTAAAGCTCTTATTTAGTATCATTATGTATAAGAAATAGGATAGTCACAAATCTTAAAGAGATTACTGTGATATAAAAAGGCCAAATAATGGAATCAGAGCTCTGTCTTTATGGTGTCAAGTCAGGTTTCAATACAATACTATAGTTAGCCAATTCCATTTAAAAAGACATGTTTTGCTTTATTCTGAAGACAGAACAAAGAAAAATGGGTAAAAGTTATTAAAAAGAAAAAAGCTACATCATAGAGAGGATCATTTTTCATGTATAGATTAGACTGCATAGCTTCTGAGGTTCCTTCCAACAGTGAGATTCTCTGATTAAGTGAATCTGTTAAACCAACCTTTCACTTTCTTGTGACACAATATAACCAATTACCTATATTTTTCACTTTCCAAATCATTGCTTTAGAGGCAGAACAAATCAAATACATTCTTTTCATTTGATTCATAAATGAACCTGATAAAACATTCAAGGACAGTACAATTTGAGAATTTCCCCTTTTTCTGACCACTGAAGAAGGTTTGCCTGTGGGCATCATATGTAAAAGGAAGCACGCATGACATTTTTATTCAGCCAGTGGAACTTTTAGCTCCAAGTAATTACATTTGTCTGTTTGCATCCTGTGGTGATAGATATTCATCTGCCTAGACAAAAATGTCTTCTTGGGAAAGTGGAAAGAAAAATAGTCTGAAGGGGCCCTCAACCTAAAACATTCACTGAGGTGATTCATTATATTTGAAGCTCTTGGTAATGTGTTTTGTGGTTTCTTCAACCCAGCAGACTATAGATGGTGTAGGTTCAGAATTGTTTTAGTGTCAAGTTTTTCATTAGATAATTTGATAATAAACCTTAGGAATCAGACCTCTAGTCCTAATGAGCAAAACATGTTTTCAGATAATGGAGGAAGAAAAAAAATTGTGAAAGATTTTATCTTGTGATCTCAAATCCATCCAAGACTATAAATTTGTCAGAAAAACCCACTGAACAACCCTTAGGGAAACCAAGTAGGTTTATGAAGGAAACCCCAACCCTACACAAGTGTCAAGAGGAGAGGAAATAAATGTCTACAATTTTTTAGACTGTCAAAAATCCCTTTGCTATGCTGCTTTGGCTTTGATTAGCTGGCAGAGCTCTGAGGAATTACCTTGGCCTATGGCTAACAAACTTCATTTCCATTGATGCAGTGACACTTATTTCCAGCAAATTGCTTGGTTATCACCACTGGAAAGTGGTGAAATGTTGATTTCCCCCATACTCATGTGAAAGATGAAGTTGCTAAATCTAATTTCTGAAACTGGAATTGCTAATTTCTCCCCAATGCCAACAAAAATGATATATAGTATTCTCTCTCTCTCTCTCTCTCTCTCTCTCTCTCTCTCTCTCTCTCTCTCTCTCTCTCTCTCTCTCTCTCTCTCTCTCCCCCATCTAATATTTAAAAAAAATTGTTATTATATATAAGACACAAGAATTTGTTATTGCCTTGCCCTAGTCAGGGAAAAGGAAGACACAGGTTTCCTAATTATAATAGCCTTCAAGTAGCATCATTATTCCCCCATCAGGGTGGCATAGTGAGTTGGTAAAGTTACTGGCCTTGGATTGGAGTCAGAAAGACCCAAATTTGAATTCTGCCACAAATACTCATGGGCAAATCATTTAATGTCTCTGAGCCTCAGTTTCTTCATCTGTAAAATTAGAGGGTTGGATTTCATGACCTATAAAATCTCTTTCAGCTCTAAATTTGTGATCTTATATGATCCCATGATCCCAGTGCAAGAGGGCAGGAGGAGGTGAAAAAGATACAAATGTTTTGGCAATGATTCTTCTTTCAGCTAGTGGGTGATTATATCTTCTGTAATGTAAGGAAGATCCTTCATTGGTCTTCTATAGGGGGAAAAATAGGTATTTTGAGCTTCATTTTTCCTCCCCAGTGAATATTGAGCCTAATTTCCTGGCATAAAATGGAGGTTCAGTCTCCTGATTTGGATATTAAATATACTTGATCACCATCCATTCTAAACACTGTGAAGGGAGAAAATCCAAGCAATCCTCCATTCTCACTCCAAAGTGCCTCCTCATTTAGAAGAAGAACATCCTGCCACTCTATCTACAAGGAAGAAGGCTCTTTAATTTCCAGCATGAATAAACAATTTCAATAAATGAAAAGTTAATTTGTGTGCTTTTATTGTGAGTGTCTTGGTAACCAATTTGAGCCTAGAAAGAGGCATTTTTGAGGTTTCCAGAACTCAAGATTAAGATGGTTTTGAAAAGGGACTAATACTGCTCATAAACAAAACAATGTTCTTTTCAAAATACTTCTTGGTGCCAATTACGCCATTTTTTACCCACCCAAAGAAATGCTTCCCCAAAGAGCCATTTTGTATTAGAAAGATAAAGAAGAACATTGGAAGAAACTAGTCAATGTTTGAATAAAATCACCTAGGGAGTCAGCAGCTGTATCGAACTCAACATTTAACCTCTCTGGGCTTCAGTTTCTTCATCTGTCAAATAATAATAATAGGAAGAATTTATACAGTGCTTTGAGATTTGCAGATCACCTTACATCAAATGTCTCACTTGATCCTCACACAATCCTGAATTAGAACCTATTGGTAACCCCTTTCATGGATGAGAAAACTGAAGCTGAAACAGGTTATGTGACTTGCACATGGTTATGTAGCTATACAGCACCTGAATGAGCATTAGAACTCAGGACTTTCTGACTGGAAGTCCAACACTCTATCCACTATCCTACGCATGAAGGGGTTGAGCTACTTGACCTTTAAGTTCCCTTCCTTCTCACAAGTGCTCATCTAAAAACAAGCAAACAAAAAAAACCCAGTCTTCAGTTTCTTCTCATCAGAGGTGATACTGAAAAAAAAATTAGCAAGAGAACTGCCCATCTTTAGTAGTTTAAAGAAAAAAATTATCCTGGAGGCAGGGGTTACTAGACTGAATGGTTTTGTAAGGTTGTTTCTAGCTCTAGGATTTCAGAGCAGGGTATCTCTGAAACAGAGGGTACAGGATTCTTAGTATAACAAATCCAACTACTTATTCTGACCTGGTTCTTCACTGATGTCTATTTAGTCCTCATTTCAAGAAGCAAACAAATAACCTTGGACCCTTTATTCACTTTGGAGAAATTCTAAAATATCTTAACTGGATATTTTATACCCATTTGCAACACGCAATAAGGGCAAAAGAGGAGAGTCAACATATTTTAGCACTGAGATGTCAGGTTTCATTAGCCTTAGTTGTTCCAGGAAGGCAAAAGGAAATAAAACACAGGGAAACACTAACAAAGACTCACATTACCAGCCTTTTAAATAGCACACTGACCATACATTGGTAGTTTATAGGGTTGAAAAAAGGAAATATGCATTTTACACATTTTAGAAACTGGTATTCTTATCCATCCAGAACTCTCATCAATCATTTAGTGGTTGCCCTCACCCCACCCTCCCAAAACAAGGAGCACATCCAGGCTCACAGCTAGTTATTGTGAATTTCATGTTGTGTATTTCACACTTTGGCCTTGAGCTACTCCACAATGTTCAATATCAATTGAGCTTACTTCAATAGTCTAGGGCTTGATTTTGCTATAAGAAAGTCACTTTACACGTTATTTTTACTCATAACTTTAAAAAAATAAAATTATATTTAATATTCAATAATTTCTCATTGCCAAAATCAGGAAAGGGGGAGACACAGACTTCCTAATTATAATAGCCTTTAAGTAGCATCATTATCCCCTCATCAAAGTGGTATATTGAGTGGGTGACTAAGAAATTGTGAAGAGAATGATGTTTTGGGATGTTGTTGGGGCTACTTTTTTTGTTTGTTCTTGTTCCGGCCTAGAGAAGCAAGATGATTTTATACATACATACGTGCATACACACATGCACACACACATACACATATATACAAACACATGTGTATACATGTATATGTGTGTGAGAATATATGTATACATGTGTGTGTGTGTGTGTGTGTGTGTCTGTGTGTGTGCTTATATTTGGACCATGAAGCACTAAATGTTCATTCAGTAAAACTATGGACCAGATAATGCATAAGTCTCTGAGGGAATACGAAGACAAAAACAAGAGCGTCTGCCTTTAAGTACCTTATTGGAGGATGCAAATTTTACACAGATAAATAAGGCAATTTTATAAGATCATACGATCTGGAGCTGGAAAGGAACTTGGAAGTCATCTAATCAAACCTCATGAATTTTAGAGATGATGAAACTGAGGCCCAGATAGGTTAAATAGTATGTCTAATATCACACAGATATGTGGTATAGAATGAACTTGGATCCAGCTCTTCTAACTCCAAATCTATTCCTAAAAGCTGTAGACATCAGAGATGATTTCATTTAAGAGATGTCACCCTGAGCTGAGCCTTGAAGTAAGATAGGGATTCTAAAAGGTAGAAATAAGGAAGGAGGGGAGTCTGAACATAGGAGACACACTGTGAAAAGACACCAATGTGGAAATACAGTATGGAGTTTGGTTGAGCAGTTTGGTTAGAAAACAGAGTGCATGAAGGATACCTATGGAAAGGCATGTAGAGGGCTTTAACCTGAAATGTTTGCATTTTATCTGGGAGACAATAGGGAGCCACTTGAGATTCTTCAGCAGTGGAGTGACATGGTCTTGGTAATATTAATTTGCTAGTTGCATGGATGATTAGTTGGAAGGGGAGAGAAATTAGGAGGCTAATTCAGTGAATCCATGTGAGTGGTAATGAACTAAGAAACATTGTTAAGTAAACAGAAGAGTAATGGAATGTTATATACTTAGAATTCACAATATTTGACAACTGATCAGCTGGAGAGCTCAGGGAGAGGAAAGAATCAGGGTGACTAGAAGGATAGCACTACACCCAATAGAAACTGGAAAATTTGGAGGGATGGGTTTGCAGGTGGTTGAGGATGAGATAAAGAATTCTGATTTAGACATATTAAATTTCAAAAGCCAATGAGACATCTCTAGGTAGAGATCTGAGCAGTTAGTTAGTGAAGGAAGGAAACAAATATTTATTAAGCACTTGCTATGTACCTGGCACTACATTAAATTATGAAGATGAGGTCGGATTAGAGTTATTTGAGAGTTATTGCATAGAGATAATAGTTGAACCCATGGAAGCTAATAATATAACCAACAGACAAAATAAGAGATAGAAGAGAAAAATTTCTAAGGACAAAGCCTTTGGGATACCCACATTTGATGAGCAAGAAATAGATGATGAACCCACAAATGAGGTTAAGAAGATGGTATCTGATTGCTTGTCGTCTTTGGTAAGAAGGGAGGGAAGAGAGAGGGAGGGAGACAAATTTGGAACTCAGAATTTTGCAAAAAATGAATATTGAAAACTATTTTACCTGCAATTTGAAAAAATAAAATACTATTTACAAAATAAAAATAAAAAAAGGAGTTAGGAAGGAGCCAACAGACAGACAGAGCAGAGTTCAAGGAGAAAAATAGAAATCAAGGAAAGAGAGAGTAGCCAAAAGGGGAAGGCAGTCTACATTGTCAAGAGCAGCTAAGAGGTAAATTATAATGAGAACAAAGAAAAGGTTGTTGAATCCAGCAGCCAAGATATCATAATAATCTTAGAAAGTGTAGTTTGAATAGTGTGGTCGAATCAGGAGCTAGATTGCAAGTAGCTGAGAAGTGAATGGAAGATGAAGAAATGGATTCAATGATTCTAGACAGCTTTTTCTAAAAGATTGGCTGTGAAATGGAGAAGAGAAGTCAGATGATGGGCAAGGTGGTGAGATAATTGCTCTCTGTAAACCTCGTCAATGTTAAAAGCTTTTTTAAAAAGCAAATACATGCTAATATAGAGTGAGCAAAACTAAATACTTCAAAGGATAATGCATGATGATAGCATCATGAAATAGCATCAAAAAACCGAAATACATAAAAACTCTACCCATCATCCCTCACTCTAGCCCACTGCAGGCACATCCAGTACAAGCAAACTTGCAGCCATATGCTTCAAAGTCTTAATTTAGGGAATCTCTGTCCAGTCTTCCTACAGCAGGGACTCACTCAAATCCCCTTCCTTACTTCCCCTGAACATGCATATTTGCCATTGGAGTCATAACACAGTGGTTCTGCCCAGCTACATGAAGGAAATAAAGTGTGACCTGGCTAAAAGCCTGAGTAAAAGATGGCAGAATAGAAGACTCCAGAAGAAAAGGATCGACGGTTTCTTTGCCTGAGGTGGAAGTAACTAGTAACCCAAATGGGATCAATCTTTTCTCTACAGTGTTTACTCTGAGCTGGGATACCACATGGCCCTGACACAAGGCATCTAAAGATACTGTTTTAAGGGTCTGTGTATCAATTGAATGTAATGAAGAGGGAAGCCAAAAATAAGCAACTGGAGCTTTTTTTTTTAAAGACTAAATTAAAATAAAAAGATTTAGGGAGAAACTGGCATGTGAATCTAGTTACCAAGCAGATGACCCAACAAAGTGCTCATAACACAATAGAAAAAATAATTACAATACATGATGGAGAATTTCTCTAAAGAGTAGAAACTTGGAGAGAAAGACAGATTTGGAATTTAAAAATATAAAAGAGAAAGAAAATTTGGAAGATGAGAAGAAAAAGATAACTTTAAAAGAACACATTAACCCTCTACAAGCTAAAGTGATAAACCTTAAAGAAAGGATAAACAGAGATAACTTAAGGATCTTTGAAATCCCAGATCAACAAGATAATTAAAAATACAATTTGAAGGTCAAAAAGTGAAGCCTGGAAAACAACGAAGATATAATTGGTCTGGGCATCTTCCTTAAAATGGAGGCTTTTGGAAGAGTCAGCCAATCAGTGAGGGAGACTGCAGGTTTGGTGGTACTCTCATAGTGAGAAGTAATTCAGGCATGGAGTGAACTTCCCAGGAAAAAAAGATGTTTCTATGGCATGATAGAGAAAACCTTTGGAGAGTAAGGAGAGCAACTTGTAAAGGAATGAAGAGAAACAAGAAAATTAAATAAGTATGACAATCAAGCAAACCTTAAGCAAATAAATCAATTATTTAGAAAAACAATTAAATTGAATTAAGGAGTAAAAGGAAAAACATAGAGGAATCATTAAAGGATAAAAAAGATCAAGAGAGTTAAATATGGAAAACATATTAGCTTAAAAGTACCATGGCCAATGAAACAATATCACTATTAAATATATATGTACTTAATGGCATAGCATTCAAATTCATAAATGAAGCATCAACAGATTTTTAAAAACATATAAACATTAAGGCAACAATCATCATACAAGATTTTAACGTTCCTCTCTTAGAGCAGTAAATTCAACAGATTTAACAATGAAAGCTAACGTTTATATAAGACCTTAAGCTGTACAAAATATTTTACATTTGATTCTCACAACTCTGTGAGGTAGTTGCTATTATTATCTCAATTTAAACAGATAAGCAAACAGTCTAAGCAGGGTTAAATGCCTTGTTTTGAGTCACACAGCTAAGCAGTAGCTCTTCTAGGATTTGAGCTTAGGTCTTTTCCACTGTTGTACCCAGACCCTTGATTTAAAATATAGAACTGAACAGATATTTGAGAAATTAGATCTAATGTATATAATCCTTTTAATGGTAACATAAAAGAATATATCTCAGCATTACTATTCTTACACAAATAGAGCATTTGCTGGGGCACAGATAATTGGTAAGAAAGATGAAGCATTAAACACATTTCTTATTGAACATAATATAATAAAATAATAATTGATACTGGGAGCGCAACCAAATGAAACAGAAACAAATGAGAACTTGCTAAAAAAATAATAACTTTGTGTGATAAAACAATAATGATGAGTTATGCTCTCAACATTTGGAGGTACAGGAAGAATCCTCTAGGAGAAAGTATAAATCTAAAGAAAACTTAAAAATAGAAATATAAGCGATTAAGGAAATGAATACAATGAAGAAAATGGGAGCCTCCATATGTTATCAAAGCCAAAAGACATAGAAAAGAAGAAATCTTGAAAATTTGGTTAGAAATAAAATACAAAAAAAAAATACTACAGGGGCAGCTAGGTGGTGCAGTGGATACAGCACTGGCCCTGGATTCAGGAGGATCTGAGTTCAAATCCAACCTCAAACATGTAACACTTACTAGCTGTGTGACCCTGGGCAAGTTACTTAACCCTATTGCCTAGCTAAAAAAAAGAAAAATACTATAGAAATACTATAAAAGCTAGTCCTTTGAAAAGACCAATTCACTTGACAAAACTTTGGTTAACTCAATGAAAAAGAGGACCAAAACAAAATTACTAGAATTTTTTTTAAAGAACAAGTCACAGGAGAAAAAATGAAAATGAATTAGCAGAACCTGCTATACATGATTATATGCTATCAAACCCAGGTATTAAAAGGAAATGAATGACTACCTCCAAAAGTATAAAAGGCAAATAATAGAACAGAGATCTTAATCCTATCTCAGAAAATGAAATTATATGAGGAACAAATAAACTATGAGAGGAGGCATAAACAAAAACAATTTTCCCCTTCTGACAAAATGGATTTAGAAGTGAATTCTATCAAGCAACTAAAGAACAACTAATACATATGAAATACAAATTATTCTCAAAATGGAAAAGGTCAGAAACTTAGCATGGTGCCTGGCACAAAGTAGGCACTTAATAAATGTGTATTATTTAATTGATTAAGACTGAAAACTACAGATTTGAAAGTTTCACTTAAGTTGCTGGGAAATTATAGAATGGATCATTAAACAGATGATAGGCCAACATCTAGAAGGAGAAGTGATAATGAAGATTTAGAATGGTTTCCTCAGTAAGAAGTCATACTAGATTAACCTCATTTTTTTTTGACAGGATTACTGATCTAGTAGATGAAAGGAATGTTATTCATATACCTTAACAAAATGTTAACAAAGTTTTTGGCAATGTATTTCATAGTATTCTTGTGGATAAAATAGAGATGGATTGGGTACTAATGTAATCAGATGAATACAATAACTAATTGACTGTTCAGATTCAAAGAGTAATTTTTAATGGGTATAAAAAATAAGCTTCACAAGCACAAGATGGGAAGGGCTTTATAACAGTAGCTGATTTTTATTTATTCATTTGTTTTTAATGATCTGGTATTTTAGTGGACCATAAGGTCAATATGTATCAGCAATGTGATGCGGCAGTCAAAAAATCTTATGAAATCTTGGGCTACTTAAAGATAGGCATGGTTTCCAGGAATAGAGAGGCAACAGTCCCACTATAATCCACTCTCATTCAACTACATAAGAATTATTGTGCCCTATTCTGGACACCATGGTTTAAGAAGAAAATTGAATAGGAAAATGTACAAAAGAAGACAATCAGGAAAGGACTTGAGTTTGTGACATATGAGGATTGATTAAAGGAAATGGGCATTTTAGCCTGAAGAAAACAAGAAAATGGGGGGAGATGGGAGAGAATGTTAGCTGTGTTCAATGAATTGAGGGATTGTTGTGTGGAGGACAGGTATGATTTGTTTTATTTGGCTCTAAAGATTAGAACCAGGAGCAATGGGTAGAAGTTGTGAAGAAGCCAATTTAGGTTTGATGTCAGAAAAACTCCCTAATAATTAGAGCCATCCATAAATGGAATGGGTTGCCTTATGATGAGGTAGAACATTTCCCCTCCTTGAAGGTCTTCAAGCAGAGACTGGGTGACCACTTGTCAGGTATATAATAGTGGGAATTCCTTGATGTATGCATTGCAATGGTTGGCTTCTGAGGTACTTAGCAACTATCAAATTTTGTGCTATGACAATGCTATAATTAAAATCATTTTAATGAAATAATAAATTAAATGATTGGAAGATTATTAATTTCTCATGGTTCAATCAAATGAATATAATAGAAAATTAAAAAAAACTGGTTAAGTTGATTAACATCTACTGCTGTAGATGTGTTACCATTGGGGTTATTTAATAGCATTAGGCCAAATGGTTTCTTCTTTGAAAGAACAAAAAGATTACAAATATCAAGGAATACAATAAAAACACACCCACATGGGAATGAAATAAAAAATCTCTAAAAATCACTAATTGTCAAAGATGTTAGTAGTAATTTAAAAAATAGGAAATTGGATCAATAGAACTGGTTAGATACACAAGAATCAAATGCAGTCAAATTCAATAACAATGTTTAATAAACTGAAAAAGCATAAACTTAAAGAAATTTGCTACCCTTTGACAGTTTGCTGTGAAAAACAAAAATCAGATTGACAAAAAGATGAATAAATAAATATACATATATATGCACACATAGATTTAGAGCAACATGTATATATGTGTATATGTGTATGTATATACACACACATATATTTCCAAATGTGCTGTCTGTCTGTCTGTCTGTCTGTCTGTCTGTCTGTCTCTCTCTCTCTCTCTCTCTCTCTCTCTCTCTCTCTCTCTCTCTCTTTCTACCTATATGTATGTCACATCATAAAAAATTGATGGAAAAATTAAAAATTAAAAGGATAGAGGTACCTATCACAACTATGGTTGGGGGAGGTCATAAAAGGTAAAATCATTTAAATTAATTAGGTTAAAAAGCCACTCCTGGATCACTGCTTTGTTATGGCAGAGTGGCTTGCATAGCTCTATGAAAATATAAGCTACACTATTTAGGGTTACCCAGGACAGAGAAGTCATAATGGAGAGTTTTGACAAAGGGCGATCCACTGAAGAAGGAAATGGCAAACCAGTACAGTATCTTTGCAAAACAAACAAACAAACAAACAAACCATGGACAGTGTTAAAATGACAAAAGATGAGTTCCCTCAGGTCAGAAGGTATCTAATGCACTACTGAGGAAAAGCACACAACAACTACAAATAGCTCCAGTACTAATGGAGTTGCTGGGTCAAAGACAAAAGGAAGTTTGTCTGTAGATGGTTCTGGTGATGAAAAGAAAGTCTGATGCTATAAAGATCAATATTGCATATGAACCTGTAATGTAAGATCTAGAAATAAGGTAAGCTGGATGTGGTCAAACAGGATGTGGTGCTTAAGGTTCTGCAAGCAAGGCTTCAGCCATATGTGAACCAAGAATTACCAGAAGATCAAGCTAGTTTTCAAAGAGGCAGAGGAACTAGAGACTAAATTGCCAACATTTGCTGACATATGGAGAAAGCAAGGGAGTTCCAGAAAGAAAAAAAAACATCTATTTCTGCTTCACTGACTACACAAAAAACCTTTAACTATGTGGATCACAACAAAATGTGGCAAGTACTCAAAGAAACAGGAGTATCAAATCATCTTACTTGTCTCTTGAGGAGCCTGTATGCAGACAAAGAGGCAACAGTTAGAACTGAACATGGAACAACTAATTTTTTAAGATTAGAAAAGGCTATGTGTTGTCACCTTATTTATTTATATCATGTAAAATGATATGAATCAAAAATTAGAATTAAGGTTGCTGAGAGAAATATCAATAATCTCAGATGTGCAGACAATAATATTGTAACGGCAGAATTGAAGAAGAGTTAAGTAGCTTCTTGATGAGGGTAAATGAGGAGAATATAAAAGTTGGCTTGGAAAAAAAAATAAGATCTTGGCAACTGGTCCCACCACTTCCTGAGAGGGAGAACTGGAAGCAGTGACAGATTTCATATTCTTAGGCTCAAAGATCATTGCAGATGATGACTTCAGCAATGAAATCAAAAGATACTTGCTCCTTGAAAGAAAAGCTATGACAAATCTGGACAGCATACTAAAAAGTAAAGATATCACCTTGCCAACAAAGGTCCATGTTGTTGAAGCTATTTTTTTCCAGTAGCAGCATATGGCTATGAGAGTTGGACTATATATAGGAAAAACTGAGCACTGTAGAATCAACACTTTTGAATTGTGATGCTGGAGCAGACTTTTGAGAGTCCTTTGGATAGCATGGAGGTCAAATCAGTCAATACTTGAAGAAATTAACTCAGATTATTCACTGGAAGGTCAAATAACGAAGCTTTAATTTCTTTGATCACATAAGGAGAAGACAGGACTAATTGGAAAAGACCTTGATGTTGGGAAAGATTGAAAGCAAAAGGAAAAGGGGATGGCAGAGGATGGGATGGGTAGATAGTATCACAGAAGTTATAAACATGAGCTTGGACAGTTTGGGGGAGGTAGTCGAGGATATAAGGCCTGATACGCTATGGTGTATGGTGTCACAAAGAGTCAGACGCGACTGATGTACTAAACAACACAACAAAGTTTAAAAAAAACTTTTTCATGAACAAGATTAATATAGTTAGGATAAGAAGGTTATTAATGATTGGGAAAATATTTGCATCAAATATTTTAGATTTGCAACATATAAAGGAAATAAAGACAAATGCTTAAGACCAAGAGCCATTTCCCAATAAATAAATGTTGGATTAATGTGAACAAAGCATTCTCAATAGAAGAGTAGCAAAGATATGATCTGATAACAGCCTACAGCAATGTCATGTCTGTGTGAATGGAAAGTAGGAATGCATACTGAAGATTTTTTGAAGGAATAATGGAATATTATTACATTGTAAGAAATTATGAAAAATTCAGAGAAATATGAGAAAACATATGAATTGATCTTATAATAGTATAATGGGACCCAAGAATCATAGATCTAGTGCTAGATGAAATCTCAGAAGCCATATAGTCCAAACCCTTCATTTTGCAAATGAGGATCTGAGGACCACATAGGTTAAGTGATTACCCATGGTTATGCAGATGGTAAGCATCAAAAGTCAGATTTGAAACTAGATATTCTAACTCTATACCCAGTGCTCTTTCCACTGTGCCAAGCAGAACCACAGAATAATATGCAGCTGTAAACAGAGAACAATAAAATGGAACCAAATACTGTAAAACTGTAAGGCTCAAGCATGGCAAGAGATGCGAAAATGCCCCATCCTCTCTTAACTGAAGACGTAATGGACTCTGGGTGTGGAATATTGTACATGCTATGTGATTGGTATTGTTTTTTAAAAATATCTTTGTTGTAAGCTAAGGTTTATGGAGTAGGGGAAGGGAGGGAGGTGTTTATATTTGAAATGTAATTTGTTAGACTGAGCTAAGCACAGTGCCTGGCACACATTAACTGCTTAACAAATGCTTGCTTGCTTGCTTCCTTCCTTCCCTCCCTCCTAAAAAACAAAGAATGACTTAAATAATTAGAAGGCTTTTTAGTGCTTATGGCTAGATTATGCCAATATAATTAAAATGAGAATACTACCTAAGTCAGGGATTCTTAACCATCTCATGTGTCACGCTGACCCCTTTCACAGTCTGGTTAAGCCCTATTGACTCCCTACTCAGAATAATGTTTTTAAATACACAAAATAAAATATGTAGCATTCCAAAGAAAACCAATTATATTAAAATACAGTTATAAAAATATATTTTAAATTCAAGGGCCCTAGGTAAAAATTTTGAGTTAATCTGTAGATTTATTGCTGTATCAATAAAACAAACAAGAGGACAGTTTATAGAAGTGATAGACAAAATAATAACAAAAAACCATTTGGAGGAATAAGAGATATGGAGGGGGAAAAAAAAGCAGGAATAAGGAGGACCTAGCACTCCCAAGCTATAAATTATACTATAAATCAGGAATCATCAAAACTATTTGGTATTAGTTTAAAAAATAGAAAAGTAAAACATGGGAACTAGAGAAGGCAGAATCAAACATGATTGAACAGTTTCTTTGATAAACCTGAAAACATAAATTACTTAGGAAAGAACTCCCTATATGAAAATAAACTAGGGATAGGAACTAGACCTGTAATTTCACTGATTCGGGAATCCTGAGTGAGGAAATGCCCTGTTCCCATGCAGCTTCTCTGCGATTTCTAGTCTTTGAGGGTTGGCTGAAAGATTAAATGACATGACCAGGATAACACTGCCAATAAGGATCAGTGGCAAGACTCAAATTGAACTCTTTATGTCTTCAAGGATGGCTCTCTGTCCACTGTTACTTTGACTCTTGTGGGATAGAAGTGCTTAATAAATGTTTGTTGAATTGAATGAAATGGATTCTTTTTAAAGTAATGAAGTAACACATAAAGAAGACCTTTTGCATAGGCATCATTAAGAATTTTTGACAAAAAGATGCTAGGAAACTGCTGACCTCATGCTTACCAATAGCCTTATGGACTCATTCCAAGATGGAAAAGGATGAAGCCCTAACAGAAGACATCTAGTTGTAGAAAAATCACTTATTTCTCAATATACTGTTCTTGTTTATATGAGAAACCATTTTTAATAAATTAGTAATAATAAGTATTGAATATTAAAAATTCCCATGTACTACAGGGTTAGCTGAAGTATAAATATCAGTGGGAACTTTGAAAATGAAATGTCATTGTTTTAGGGAATTGGAAAATTACAAAATTCTATTCTGTCTCACCTCAGAAAGTAAAACTGAAGGAGACCCACATTGGCCAGATACCTGCATTTCTACCTGACATTTTGACCATTAATGTGGATTACTACTTGTTTGATCTTGTGCCAGTGATTGAGATCATTTGTCAAGATAACCATGTGATTTAATTTCCTACTAGAGGCAGTAGTAGTATCTGGCTTTAAAATTAAAACTCATAGCATTTCAAAGCTGGAAGGGACCTCAGAGACCTCTTAAATCATTTCTCCCATTGTAAAGAAAAAGAAAATTGGAGCTGAAAGGGAAATGATTTGCCCAGGGTCACACACAGCTTGCCAGAGCTTGAATCAAGGCATTTTAACTTCCAACCCAATAATGGTTCCATAATAACATGCTACATTTTTAGAACTTTTTTTTCCCCTTTTGAATGCTAACTTGGAAGGTTATTATCTACAAAGACTAGACTTTGTGGCTTTCAGCCCATTCTGTGGATTTATCCTCATTTTCACAGCTGAAGTAATAAGTGTGATACCTGACATCATCTACCAATAGGGTCTGTAGAAGCTGCTTGTTTGCATTTTGAGACAATGTCTTTTTTGCATATAAATGGTTTTTTTTCTATCCTTTCATTCCTAAGACTTGCCTTAGAAGCCAAAAATGTAAAGAAATAGATAAGAAGTAAAACAAATATAATGATGGCTCATTAGGAAAATGTTCTTATTCCACTGTAGAATTTTTTAAAAAAGAAAATCAACTTGATAATATTTGGAAATACAATCTGTAAATTTTTATATGTATAGACCCAAAAAGATTGTTCTAGGTGAATTTGTATGCAGAAGTTCTTAAACTGGGGTCCATGAACTTTTAAAATAGATAAATAGAGAGAGAGAGAGAGAGAGAGAGAGAGAGAGAGAGAGAGAGAGAGAGAGATAAACTACACGTCAATTCAATTAATATCTTTTGTAATCCTACATACTTTATTTTATGCATTTAAAAACCTTATTCTGAGAAGAGGTTGTCCAGGAGGTCAGTGTCCCTGGAATGAATCACATAAGGGGAGTAAGATATACAAAGAATGGAAAGGTAGGAGGGAGCTAGGTTATGAATGCCAAACAGAGCATTTAGTATTGTTCCTCGAGGTGATAAGGAACCACTGCAGCTTGTTTTGCAGGCTGATGATATGGTGAGACCTGCTCTTTAGGAAAATCACTTTGGTGGCTGAACGGAGCATGGTTTGGAGTGGGGAAAGGCTTGAAACAGGCTGAGCCACCAACAGGATATTTCAAAAAGCAAGGTGTAAACTGATGAGAGCCTGCACTAGAGCAATGGCAGTGTCAAAGGAGAGAAGAAGGTGTATTTAAGAGATGCTGCGAAGATGAAATCAATAGGGTTTGGCAATACATTGAATATGGGAGTGAGAGATAGTGAGGAGTATAGAATGAAATCTAGGCCAAAAGCCTGAGTTACTGGGAGGATGGTGTTGTCCTCTACACTACTAGGAATTGTAACACAAGGGTAGGGGAAGGTTTAGGGGAAAAGACAATGAATTCTGTTTTGCACATGTTGAATTTAAGATGTGTACTTAATATCCAGGTTGAAATTTCTAGGATAGGTAGATATGAGAATTGTCAGCCAAGTGTTGGCAATGAAACCCATGGAACCTGATCAAATCACGAATGAAGTAGCACAGAGGGAGAAGAGAAGAGGGCAAAAAAAAAAAAAAGAGAGAGAGAAAAAAGAGTATTGACTGTGAAAATGGAAATTTCCTACGGTGGAATGTAGTCAGTTTTTTTTTTCTGGTAACTTTTTTTTAAACAACTAGATCATTAAAATCAGTCATGATGCAAAACAACTTTTTTTTAAATGACCATCTTGCAATATAATTCTGATTTTGTTGTTCACTAAGAAGACAAATAAGGTTGATGAGTCACCAAGAGTATTTGTGATTAAAAGAAGCTAACCCAAGAGATTGTGGGCACGTAATATCGTAACAGAAAAATAATATTCTGGTGCCTCAACTCTTGATGATATAAAATAAATGGAATTTTAAAAAAATTCCTACTTCCTTTAGTACTTAGATAAAACAATGTCTGACTGTCATTTTGGCTTGTTGCTTCCCCACTTAGAATGTGAACTTCTTGGGGTCTGGGGTTGGCTGAGTTTCTGCCTTTCTCTGTGTCTTCAGTTCTTTACATAGTGCAGAGTAAACACTCAATAAATGTTTGTTGACCAACTGACCTACATATTTTGGATAGCAAACCAAAAATGACAGTGTAAATAATTCATTGAAGAAATTTCAATAGGGTTCTCCATGCTACCCTAAGAACAAAGTCTGCTAAGTGCCTAAACAATTTTGGCTGCATGTTATATGACTGGTATTTTTAAAGAACCCAGTGATATGGTCTTCATAAGGTCCCTGGTAATTTCTGCAAATGAGGAGAGGGGCACTGGGACTTATCCATAGGCCTATCCTCCCACACTTTAGGAGAATTGAAGGAGAGGGAGAACACAGAAACAAAAGGCCAGTGTTCCTGAGGATAATGGGAGGTTAGATCAGAACAACATTGAAGGAAGTGAAGTGGAGGAAAGGTAAGAATCCAGTTAATTGGGGCAATGTGGGCTGCTAATCAAGGTAAATTCAGACCAAGAATTATACTTTCCTTTCAGTTATCTTAGTAATTCAAGCAAAGACAAGGATTTTTTCCACCATGAGTTATTCAGAAAATTACCCAGAAAATTGAGCCTATCCAGAGCTGGTGTTGAGGTCCTGTTACTCTCACATACACCCAACTATCTATTTTAGCATAGAAGTAGAAAAGGGTAACCATGATTAAAGTATATGGTATAAAAAGATAATTGTCAAGGAGAGACATTTCTAGTTGGGAAAGTTGGGTTTCTTGCTGGAAAACTTGTCTTGCTGGGTTTCTAACCTATTTACCTACTGAAAGTAATCAGTTTTCCAACTTCCAAACTTTCTTCTTACTCTAAAGATTATCCCTAAAAGTTCTTTTGGTTGAAAGGGGTGCAGCTTTGTTTTGTTTTGTTTTGTTTGCATGTGAAATAGATCCCATTTGGATTCATCACACATGTGACCTCTGACTAAAAACCAACTTTGGGAGTGGACTTCTGCGTTAGAATGAAAGCTCCTTGACGGCAGGAACTATATGAGGGTTTTGTTTCTGTATCTGCAAATGTCCAGCTCAGTGTTACTTTGCATATGCTAGGTTCACTTATTTTATGATTAGCTTTATCATTTCAAAGCTTGTGATTATTCAGTTTCCTCTTCTAAATATTATAACTTGGGGTTGAATTTGCCCAATTAGAAATGGAATTTTACCAAACTTTCTCTTTACTAAAAATTTAAAATACTAATAGATATAACTGGAGAGTGTCCTTAACAATTGATTCTTACATTTCATCATTTTGTCAACAGAATATAGGAGATAGCATGCTAGACCTTGCACTTTGAACCTTGAAATCTGAATTCTAATCTCAGCTCTTTTACTGGCTGTGTGACCTTGGGCAAATGGTTTAACTTATCCAAATCTCAGCTTTCTCATCTAAAAGATGAGGATAATAATACTTACACTATTTACTACACAAAGCTAATGAAAGCACCAAAGATTGAGTTTATAAACCTTAAGGTATTAAGAGAGAGCTATTATTTATATACATTAGAGTCAATCAATGCTTTTTAAAAATTATTCTAATATATACTTGAAGAGTTATAAGTCTTTCCAAGGAACCGCTGTGGATAACATTTGAATAAATGAATGAATGAAGCATTTACTATGTGCTTTATATGTGCAAAGAAACAAATGGAGAAGTAAGACAAGGAAAATACTATTAGTCATATTTGTGGTGAGCATCTAGCAGACAAATTTCATAATTTTTTTTTTGTCTAAGACAAATTTCAACCTACAAATAAAAAGCCCTAGGCAAGATAAGGACCAGTTTTCAAAGATGAACCCAAGAATTAGCCATATTTGGGCTTGTTCTTAACTTACTTCCTACTGTAAGAGCAAATATCCCACCCCTGAGTCATTTGGGTGACATACCCTTCACATTTCCTATTACTGATAGTGGTCTTGATCTTCTTGGGGTCATAGTAGTATTGCTAGGTCAAAAATATGCACAGTTCAATAGTCTTTTGGGATTAGTTCCAAATTGCTTTCCAGAATGGTTGGACTAGTTCACAGATCCATTAACATAGCATTATGGTATCTATTTTCTCAAATAGCCTCCAACATTTGCCATTTTCCTCCCTTCTCAACTTAGCCTATTTGACAGGTGTGAGTTGGTAATTCAGATTAATCTGCATTACTCTAGTTATTAGTGATTATTTAGACCATTTTTTCATATGACTATTGATAGCTTTAATTTCTGCTTCTGAAAACTGCCTATTCATATCCTTTGACAATTTATGAATTGGGCAATGACTTATATTTTGTAAATATCATTCAGCTCTGTATATATGTTTAAAAACAATGCATTTATTAAAGAAACACTGCAAAGATTATTTCCCCAGTATTTTTCTTTGCTTCTTCTTTTATTTGGATTGGTTTTATTTGTGCAAAATCTTTTTAATTTTATAATAAAAATTACTCATGAAACTCTTGTTTGGGCTTCCATCCATAGATTAATTTCTTTCCTAATTCATAAATTTGTTTATGATTTTGCTATTGACATCTAAATCATGTACCAATCTTGAGGTTATCTTGGTATATAATGTGAGATGGTGTTGTATTCATAGTTTCTGCCTATTTTTTAGTCTTCCCAATAGTTTTTGTGAAACAGTGTGATCTTGACCAAAATCCTGGGATCTTTTGGTTTATCAAACACTAATTTACTATATTCATTTACTTATGTATTGTTATTATTGTTGTTCAGTCATTTCAGTCAGGTCTTACTCTTCATGACCTCATTTGAGGTTTTCTTGGCAGAGATATTAGAGTGGTTTGACATTTCCTTCTCCAGTTCATTTTACAGATAAGAAACTGAGGCAAACATGGTTAAGTAACTTGTCCAGGTTCACACAGCTAGCAAGTGGCTGAGGTTAGATTTGAACTCACAGAAATGAATCTTCCTGACTATAGACACAGCAATCTATTTACTACTGCCTCCTTGCTTCTGTACATAATGTACTTAATCTGTCCCACTGATGAACCTCTCTATTTCTTAGTACCAAATTATTTTGATGATTATACCATTTTATTATAGTGTGAGATCTAGTACAACTAGAGTTCCTTCTTTCCTTTTTTTTTATTGATTCCTTTTATATTGTTGACCTATTTTTCCTCCAGATGAATTTTATTATTTTTCTATTTCTATAAAGCAATTCCTTGGTACTTTGGTATGGCACTAAATAAGCAAATTAGTTTAGGTAACATTTCTATTTTTTATTAATTTGGCTCATCTTAACCATGAGGAGCTAATCTCTCCAATTATTTATTTCTGTTTTAGTTAGAAGAATGTTTTGTAATTGAGTTCATATAGTCCCTGTGTATTTCTTGGGACAATAAGCAAATTCATAGACTAGGGAAGAAATAAACCTATGGATAGCAGAAGACCTAACAAATATTTTATACTATCTATATGGAAGTTCTCTTTCTATATCTTCCTGCTGGATTTTGTGAATGATATACAGAAATGCTAATGATTTTTTGGGTTTATGTCCTACGACTTCGCTAAAATTTTAGTTGTTTAGATTAATTTTGGGTTTTATTCTCCTATTAATACATTATATCATTTGCAAAAACTAATAGTTTTGTTTCTTTATTGTCTATGCTTATTTTTTTCAATTTATTTTTCTCGTTATTTTTATAGCTAGGATTTCTAGTACAATATTGAATAGTGATAACAGATATCTTTGCTTCACCCCTGATCTTAATGGAAAGGCTTAACGATTGTTCTTGATTTTAGATTGATAATTGCTTATTTCAAAAAACACATCATTCATTCCTGTACTGTCTAATGCTTTAAAGAGGAATGAGGGATGAATTTTGTATCGGATTGTATCAATAGGAAAATTGGTCTATAGTTTTCTTTCTCTGTTTTTGTTCTTCCTGGTTTAAGTTTCAGCACTATATTTGTCTCATAGAAGAAATTTTGTAAAACTTTTGTTTGCCCATTTCCCCAAATAGTTTATATAGTGTTGGATTTGATTATTTTGTAAATATTTAGTAGAATTCTCTCATTAATCCATCTGGTTCTCTTTTTTCTCCTTAGGGAGCTCGTTTATGGCTTATTCAGCTTCTTTTTCTAAGATAGTATTATTTAAGTATTCTATTTCATGTTTTGTTAATCTGGGTAATTTATATATTTTTAAATGTTCATCCATTTCACCAAGCTTGTTAGATTTATTGGCTTATAATTGGGCAAAATAGCTCCTAATAATTGCTTTACTCTCATCTTCATTGGTGGTGAATTCACACTTTTCATTTTATACTGGTAATTTGGTTTTATTCTTTTTTCTAATCAAAGTAACCAATAGTTTACCTATTATATCACTTTTCTTTTTTTCATAAAAAACTTCTAGTTTTATTTATTAGTCCAATGTTGGGGGGTTTTTTGTTGTTGTTTCTTTACTTTTGATTTTATTAATCTTTTCTTTCATTTTCAGGATTTCTAATTTGATGTTTAATTGGAGATTTTAATTTGTTCTTTTTCTAGTTTTTTTTTTTTGGTTGATGCCCAATTAACTGATCTCCTCTTTCTCTATTTTATTGTTGTGTTTAGAGATATAAAATTTCACCTAAGTACTGCTTGGCTGCATTCTATAAATTTTGGTGTATTGTCTCTTTATTGTCATTCTCTTTAATCAAATTATTGATGGTTTCTATGATTTGTTTTTTGACCCACTCATTCTTTAGTCTATGTTTCCATGGTCTTTTTTTGAATGTAGTTTTTGTTGCATTATGATCTGAAAAGAATGCATTTAATATTTCTGTTTTTCTGCATTTGATTGTAAGATTTGTATGCCCTAATGAATGATCAGATTTTTTGTAGGCATCATGGACTGCTGAGAAAAAGGTATATTCCTTTCTATTCCCATTCAGTTTTCTGCAGGAGTATATCATATTTAACTTTTCTAGGATTCTGTATTTCTCCTTAACTTCTTTCTTGTTTCTTTTTTGTTTAGATTTATCTTGTTCTGACAGGAAAAAGTTGAAGTCCTCAGCTAGTATAGTTTTATAATCTATTTCCTCCTGTAATTCATTTAACTTTTCCTTTAAGAATTTGAATTCTATGCTATTTGTTACAAAAATCTTTAGCACTGATATTACTACATTGTCTTTGGTATCTTTTAGCAAAGTGTAATTTCCCTGCTTTTCTTTTTAATTAGATCTACTTTTGCTTCTGATTTGTCTGAGATCATGATTAGTATCCCTGCTTTTTTTTAACTTCACCTGAAGCACAATAGATTCTGCTCCAGCACCATAATTTTACTCTGTGTCTCTCTGCTTCAAATGTCTTATAAACAATGTATTGTAGGATTTTGTTTTGTGATCCACTCTTCTATCCACTTCCAGTTTGTGAGTTAATCTATCACATTCGCATTTATAGTTATGATTAGTAAATGTGCATTTACCTCCATTCTGCTTCTTTCTTCTTCTTCCTCTTCTCTTCTTCTTCTTCTTCTTCTTCTCCTCCTCCTCCTCCTCCTTCTCTCTCTCTCTCTCTGTCTCTCTCTCTCCCTCTCTCTCTCCTGTCCCTACTCAAAAGAGTTTTGCTTCTGACTACCATCTTTCTCAATTCTCTCTCCCTTCTGCTAGTGTCCCCCCATTTTCCCTTTCCTCCTACTTTCTTGTAGGGTAAGATAGATTTCTATGTCCATTTGAGTATATCTTATTTCTTCTTTGAGCCAATTCCAATGTAAGGTTCAAGCATTGCTGCCCTCCATCATTTTCCCTTTTACTGTGAAAGCTTTTTTACACACTTCTATTATGTAAGATAATTTACCCCATTCTACCTCTCCTTTCCCCATTTCTCAGTGTATCCCTTTTTCTCACCCCTTAATTTTATTTTTTTGGATATCTTCCCACCATAGTCAATGTGCAAGCCCACCTTCTGTCTATGTACATGCCTTCTAACTGCCCTAATAATGATAAAATTCTTAGGAGTTACAATATCATCTTCCCATGTAGGAATATAAACAGTTGAATCTTGTTGAATTCCTTGTGATTTTTCTTTCCAGTTTACCTTTTTATGCTTCTCTTGAATCTTGCACTTGAAAGACAGATTTTCTATTCAGCACTAATCTTTTCGTCATGAATGCTAGACAGTTCTCTTTTTCATTAAATATCCATTTTCCCATGAAGGATTGTGCTCAGTTTTGTGGGTAGGTGATTCTTGGTTGTAATCCTAGCACCCCATAATCTGAGCCCTCTGATTTTTTAATGTAGAAGCTGCTAAATCTTGTGTTATACTGATTTGCTTCAAGAGATTTGAATTGTTTCTTTCTTGCTGCTTGCAATATTCTTTTTCCTTGACCTAGAAGCTTTGGAATTTGGCTATAATATTCCTGTGATTTTTTCATTTTAAGATCTCTTTCCAGAGGTGAACAATGGATTCTCTCAATTTGTATTTTAACCTCTGGATCTAAGATATTGGGGCAGTTACTTTGATAATTTCTTGAAATATGAGGTCTAGGCTCTTTCTTTTAATTATGGCTTTCAGGTACTTCCATAACTCTTAAATTATCTTTCCTCAATCTATTTTCCAGGTCAGTTTTTTTTTTTGCCAATAAGATATTTCACATTTTAAAAAAATTCTTTTGATTTTGTTTTATTGTTTGTTGATATCTCAGGGAATCATTAGCTTCTACTGACCCAATTTTAATTTTTTTAAAAATTTATTTTTTTACTAATTTATTTTGATTTATCAACAATCACTTCCATATGCTTTGGAGTTTAAAATTTTTCTCCCCCTTCCTCCCCACCACCCTCCCCAAGTTGGAGCACAATCTGATATAGGCTATACATATACATTCATATTAAACATATTTTCACACTAGTGATATTGTAAGAATTAGAAACAATAGGAGGAACCATCAGAAAGAGGAAACCCCAATTTAAATTTTTAAGGAATTATTTTCTTCAGTGAGTTTTTGTGCATCTTTTTCCATTTGGCCAATTCTTTTTTTTTTTTAGGAACTCTCTTCATTGAATTTTTGTGTCTCTTTTGCCATTAGATCAATTCAGTTTTTAAGGTGTTATTTTCTACAGCATTTTTTATGCCTCCTTTACCAAGATTTTTGCACTTTCCCCCCTCTGATTTTCTTGCATCACTCTCATTTATTTTTCCAATTTTTCCTTTACCTTTCTTATTTGATTTGTAAAATCCTTTTTGAGCGCTTGCAAAGCCTAAGACCAAGTCAGAGTTTTGTTTTGTTTTGTTTTGTTGGTTGTTTTGTTGTTATTGTTGTTTGTTTATTTTGAGGTTGAATGTAGCTCTTTGATTACATTGTCTTCTTCTGAGTTTTGTATTTTGATGTTTCCTGTCACCACAGTAGTTTTCTATGGTCAGGTTCATTTGTTGTTGTTTGCTCATTTTCAACCCTATTTCTTGATTTTGAACTTTATGTTAAAGTTGGGCTCTGTTCCTGGTGTGGAGGGGGCACTATCCCAAGCTTCAGATTTTTAGTGCTGCTGTTTCAGAGCTAGTTCTGTGGGGCCAGAAGTTTTCAGTTCTTCCACACTGGCATGATCTAAGGAAAACTATAGTCATTCCTTACTAGCCTGTGCTCTGGTCTGTTTGTGACCACAAGCATTATTTTCCACCCTGGAACTATGACCAGAACTTCTGCTTCTGCTAGTGCTCCTTTTTGATCTTGAACTATAACCTGGAACTGAATGTGGCCAACGTAATAGAATTCTGCTCCTAGTGCCAGCAAAAGCTCCCCTGAAATCTCCTTCTGACCAGTTATTCAACCTCCTTATTGTCAGTAAGTAAAGAACTCCAAAAGCTGCTGCTCTGGCCACCAATTCAGTTACTCCCAAGGCTTGTTGCTAGCTTATCGGGTGTAGTCCACCCTAGTACATCCTGAGCTGGACTGCACTCCACTCTTACCCCACTGAGATAGACCTTTCCCACCAACCTTCTAAGTTGCTTTGAGCTGGAAAATTGTTTCATTCTGACATTTTGTTGGTTCTGCCACTTCAGAATGTGTTTTGAGGTGTTATTTTAATGTTGTTTGGAGGGACATTTGAAAAAGCTCAGGTGAATCCTGGCCTTTACTAAGCCATCTTCGTTCTGCCCACTTCTATGTTTTAAGGAGTTGTGTTCTCCAGGAAGGTCTTATAACTCTTTTACCATATGGTCAATTCCAATTTTTAAGGAATTGTTTCTTTAGTATCTCTTTTACAAAATTATTTCTCTTTTCATAACTTCCTTACAGATCTCTCATTTATTTTCCTTTTTATTTGTTTTTGTCTCAGGCTCTTATTTGTTTTTAATTTGTTTTTTTCTTTTTTTTTCCTCTCTAACTCTTCTAAAAAATTCTTTTGGGGCTTTTGTCCACTATGCACTTTTCTTTAAGGATTTTCTTATAGATGTTTTCAATTTACCATCTTCTGTGTTGGTGTGTTGAGCTTCCCTGTTACCAGCTCTTTATGGTTGGGTTCTTTTTGCATTTGCCCATCTTTCTAGTCTACTTCTTGACTTTGGATTTCATGTTAGTATTGGACTCTGTTCATTTTGGAGGGGGTTGTCTGGCCTGAACTTCTCTTTCTATATCCTTCTTCTGTTTTTACAACTCAGTCTGGGACCTTAAAGTTTCTGGTACTTCCAAAGTGGTATAATTTGGGGAAAGGTTTGTTCAGTGACCTCCTGTCATGAACTTTGCAAATTCCTGATCTGGGTTTGGGTCTGTTGGGTTGTGTGTATTTCAATTTCAATAGACTTCTGCTGGTCTTAGTTATTGCATGTCTGCTAGGAAATTCTGTAGGCTCAGAACAACTGAAATGCTACATTCCACTTCGTTCTTTGTTTCCTGCTCTGTCTATTCCACTACAGGCTCATGTGCAGGACTAAAAATTAGAACTGAGTTTCTCTTTTGCTCTTGAGTTCAGAGCCAGAAAGGTAAAATTTTAGAACATGTTCATTGTTCCATACCCAGCTATGGCGTCTCTTAAGAATACTCCTCTTCACCATACAGCTGTGACCTAGAACTGGGTAATAGATAACAGAGATGTCAGCTAGAACCCATTGCTTGTTCATGGGTCTCTTGGGGTCTCTTTCTGCCCTGGTGCTTTCAGCTCAGATGTTCGGTGTCAGCCCCGATACACTCATTTCTCCGGGTGCTAGAATGTTCCTCATCATTAATGCTAATCTCTCCATTGACAATGTGCTAGACTACTTTTCTAGCCAGCTCCCACTGCAGCATTCACAGAACTCTCTCTCTCTTTTCTCTCTCTCCTATGCTTCCATGAGGTGGAATTTGATTCACTGTGACTTTTTTTTCTTGGATTTCCTAATCAGAATTCATTCTAGCTGGTTTTTTAGGTTGTTTTGGAGAAAATATATTGGGTAAGCTAGGCAAAAATGCTAACTTTCACTCCATCATCTTGACTCTACCTTTCCCAGGCTGGCAGTTTTAAAGTTTCATTTCATTCCCACTAAGCAGTCAATGAAAAAAAGACTACTCCCACACATTGGAAGAGAAACACAGGAACATTTTCTTCCTGAACTAGGTCCTTCCTGTCTTCTGCATGGCTACTTCCATTTTCAGTGATCTGATCATGTTCTGAAGTCAATTTACACAGCACATACAAAGCAAAGCTCCACATGGACATTAATCACAAATACATCAATAAAAGTGGTTCTTCTTAGGAATGCAGGAAGAAGCTATGATTTTATCAGTATCAGGAACTGCCTTCACCATCACAGATCACAATTTCCTGGTACTCAGTAGCTAAATCCTTTGGAGTAGTCTGAGGCTCCTGAGAAGCAGTGTGGTACAGTTGGGGGAAAATAAAGTGAAAGATTTGAAGAGAGAAAGTCTCTGGGTTTAAATTCAGATCTACCACTTACTACCATGTGACTTTGAGCAAGCCCATTAAAATCTCTGCATCTTGCTTTTTTCTTCTGTAAAAGGATGGTGGTAAAACAGATGACGTCTAAAGTCTTCACAGGAAACAAATCTATGATGCTATAATCTGTCCATTGTCACATATAGCAAGAATAAGTTTTCAACTTAGTTCTTCTTCTTGTCTTTAAACCCAATACTCTGTCCATTGAGATTACCAATACCACTAAACTACTAGATTACATATGATAAAGTTTTTATTAAGCACTTACTATGTAGCATGCATTGTGCTGGCAATACAAATACAAACAAAAAGTAAAACATTCCTTGTCTCAAAGGAGTGTATATTCTGATGGAGGGAATATGGGGAACTTACTACAGTAGGAACAAGAAGGAAAATTTGTCCAGACAGTGAGGGGTTAAGTGGGGCTAGAAGTGAACATGTCTCTCGTATGACTGCTTCCTCATATGGAGGTTCTAGAGAGAAACTTGCTAATCCAAAAAGGAAAATACAGGAGTTGAGGCATTTCCGGTCTTTTAAGGTAGCTGGGAAAGAGATGAAAAGTGGTCTGGCGAGTCAGAGTATGAGCCAAGTGAGAAGCTACTAATATTTAAGTAATACTAAAGAACATTTCCAAAGTGCCTTAAATATATCGTTTTATTATGTTATCTCAATACCCACTTGAATGATGTATATTAACTTCATTTATATTACATATTACAATATATTATGCATAATATATTACATAGGTTCTATATATTTTATAGCAATGTATGTTTATATGTTCTATTATGTAGACTAAGTATAATATAATGCAATATAATATATTCTTCTATACTATATTGCATATGGTATATAGTAGATAAGTTCTATATAGTATATATTATATCATATAGATATTACTATATATCACATATAACATTATGTTATATATTATAGCATATATTACATTACATATGATATCATATATTACATTATATATTACATTGAACAATGGATTGAGTGCAGGTCCTGAAGTCAGAAGGAATCATGTTCCTGAATTCAAATCTGGCCTCACACACTTACTAACTGTGACCCTTGGCAAGTCACTTGACTTTGCCTCAGTTCCTCATCTGTAAAATGGGCTACAAAGGAAATGGCAAACTACTCCAGTATTTTTGCCAAGAAATCCCAAATGGGGTCCCGAAGACTCAGACATAACTGAAACAACTGAAAAACAACAAAATATTAGTTATCTCCATTTATATTATTACCCTTCTTTTATTTCTCCCATCACCACTTTGAGTATTCTCCATTATTATCCCCATTTTGCAGATGAGAAAGTGGAAGTGCAGAGAGCTTAAAAGATTTGTCCATGGTCATACAGCGAGCAGAGTCTGTAGCAGGGATTGAAAGCTGATCTCTCCTGACTTGTAATCCAATACTTTTTTCCTTTTCTGCTCAGGGTGTTTTCTTTTCACAAGCCATGAAAATGCCCAACCTTTTCCCGGACTCATACACCCTGGTAGCAGTAAATGCTGGTCTCAGACACGTGGCCTATGATAACTAAACAGTAATTCAGAACCAAGCTAGTCCCACGCCTAAACCCAAATAGAAAGTTCATATTAGAGAGAGAGAAGAAAAAAGTTTAGCTTCCCTTAAAAGCCCAGTGTACCTAAATGTTAAACCAAGAGAAAAAAAAGAAAAAAAGAAAAAAAAGTTTTTGTTTAACCCCCAGTGGCCTGAAATTAAATGTTTCATGTTACTGGAAATTGATGGGTGTGATTTGCTATTATTTTCCATTTCCTGACAAATCTCAAGACAAATAAAATTCTAGTCCATGTGTTCTACCCCATTACCACCCTTCCTCAACCTTCAGATGTTTAGACTGTCTTCTATAAAAACATCTTAATTTTCAGGTATGTGGGCATATGTGTGTGTACTTCTTATTGGAAATGTCTGTTATGTGAGTATGGTTCCAGAATGGAACATTATTGTCAATGCTTGTCAACTAAAGCTGACATTCCACAGTGGTAACAGGCTTTATTCAGCCTGGACACCTTTAGCTTAAATGAACTCTGAGAACTAATCTCTCTTCTAAAAAGAATGATCCACAAATAAATATGAATTTGGTAAATAACTAAATCTGTGCTTCTGAGATAAAGTAATATCTAGGTAGAAGTAGAAGGGGATTGAGAAATTATAGGAACTCTGAGATTTGTCATCTAAAAGACAAACTTTCTTTCTTGACCATTGCACTAGTCCAGTCTTTGAGACAGACAAAGGCCTTGAGTCGTAACTGAGAATTTGGCAAACACACACACACACACACACACACACACACACACACAGCCTGAGAGAAAAAAGATTGAGTGGAAGGAGCTGGGATTGCATGAGATGATCAACATCAACAGTAGCAGTTTGGAGAAGATGATAATCTCAGTACCTCCCGGGATTAAATGAGTTTAGCTGGAGAAAGGTAGCAGTAACACCAGGGAGAGAAGGAAAGAGAGACAGAGAGACAGACAAAGAGTCAGGCAGAGAGAAAGACAGAGAGATACAGAGACAGAGAGAGAGAGAGACAGAGAGAAGAAAAGAGGAGAGACATAGAGAGAGACAAAGAGAGAGAGGCAGACAGATAGACAGGAAGATACAGACAGATACACACAGAGAGAAATATAGACATAGATTCACAGAGTGACAGACCAAGAAACAGAGACAAAGGGTAACAGATAGAGACAGAGAGAAATGGAGACACAGAGAGACACAGGCAGAAACAAAGCCTGAGAGTAACAGACAGAGAGACAGAGACAGGGAGAGACAGAGACAGAGAACTTAGCTGCAACAGAGAAAGGAGAGCTTAAGGTGGGCCGTTGAGTCCCTGTAGGCATTATGCAACAAAAAATTCAGACTGGGACCGGTTATAGATGCCAGTTTCAGTTACCTCTTCTAATAAAGTTCACAAAAGTCTACTCTTTCCCAAATATCCCATCCCCAAATAGTGAGCCTGACCACTAACAGATATGGTTATATTCTCATTATGTTTCTTTTATCTAATCTAAGAATTTCCTGTATCATGATTTTGCTTTATATATAAGCAAACCAGGGATCAGTCTTAAAGACAGATCTTAAAAACAAGTTATCCTAGTTGAAATGTGGGAAGATGGCAGAATAAGGCAGGAAACTACCTGGTTCTTTAAAATTCCACTACAAATAACTTAAAATAATACCTCAAAGTAAATTTTAGAGCAGAAGAAATAAATAAAAGTCAGGGTAAAGCAATTGTCTAGCCTAAGACAACTTGGAAGATTATCAGGAAAGATATGACCTCTAGGTGTGGTGATCTGGCCTGATTAAAGTGCAAATACCTCCAGGCAGATACTGCCACTGAGTCAAAAACCAGAAAGCCTTGGAGGCAACTGTAGTTTGAAGCCTTAGCTTCGGGAGTTTTCACCTCACTGACCATGTGGAGGTCCATAAGTTGATCCCTTGAAGATCTCAAGAACCTTCTGCTGGCACTGGATATGGGGCCCAAGAGTGCTGACCAGACAGGGTCTCAGGCTTTGGCTGCAGGCAAGGAAGAATGAGTAGAAACCGGTAAGTGTGGTCACAGAAGGGTGGGGGAGGGTCACTGACAGAAGACCTGAATCCCTGGTTTTAGTTCTGGGCAGAGGGTTGAGCTGTTACTTGCAGCTGCCTGAAAGACCACAGTGAGCAAAAGCACTTGCAGGAGCAGTGGCTCTGAGGGCCCTGGTCTCAGCTCGGGCAGAGAGGAGTACCTGAGTTCACTTACAGACAAAAGTGTGAGCCAGAGGAACAGTGACCATGCCTGGCCTTTGGTTATAGAATATTTGGAAGAACCAAGAGGTCAAAGGCCCCCAGACAGAGCTCAGAAAAAATGTGAAGCTGAAACATTATCCCACACACCCTGGGAGCAGAGACTGACTCTAACATAAAATTAATAGTCAAGAAATAAGTCATTAAAAATGAGTTAAAAAAAATAGAGAAATAACCCAACCTACTATGTGTGTGTGTGTGTGTATATACACACATATATATGCACATATATATATATATATATATAAAATACATATATATATATATATATATATATATATATATATATATATTACTATATCTACTTTGATGATAGAGAAGATCAGAGTTCAAACTTAGAAGATGATACAACAGCTTCCTATAAAGCTTCAAAGAAAAATGTAAAATGGTCACAAGCCCCAAAAGAGTTCTTGGAAGATCTTAAAAAGAACTTTAAAAATCAAATAAGAGAGGCTGAGGAAGAATTAGAGAAAAAATAAAAGTAATGCAAGAAAATCAAGAAAATTATGAACCGAAAGTAAACTGATTGGAAAAGGAGATCTAAAAACTTACCAGAGAAAATAACTCCTGAAAAACTAGAATTTAGCAAGGGGAAGCTAATGATTTTATAAGACATCAAGAAATAATACAACAAAATCAAAAGAATGAAAAATAAAAGAGAATGCAAAACATATTATTAGAAAAACAATTGACCTGGAAAACAGATTGAGGAGAAATAATATAAGAATTACCAGACTATCTGAAATTTATAATTTTTTTTAAGGCAATTGGGATTAAGTGACTTGCCCAGGGTCACACAGCTAGTAAGTGACAAGTGTTTGGTCTGAGGCTGGATTTGAACTCAGGTCCTCCTGACTTCAGGGCCAGTGCTCTAACCACTGAACCACCTAGCTGCCCCTTAAAATATATGATTTTAAAAAGAGTCTAGACACAATAGTTCAAGAAATTAAGGGAAGTTACCCTGAAGTTCTTTAACTAGAAGGTAAAATGGACATTAAAAAAAATCCACTGATCACTGCCTGAAAGAGATCTCAAAATGAAAACTCACAGGAACATCATAGCCAGTTTCAAAGCTTCCAGGTTAAGAAGAAAATATTACAAGCAACTAGAAAGAAACAGGTTTTAAAATGTGGAGTTCATTCAGAGTAACACAAGATTTAATATCTTCTACATGAAAAGACTAAAGGACATAGAATATAATATTCTAAAAAACAAAGGAGCTAGGATTGCAACCAAAAATAACCTACCCAGCAAAGTTGAGTATAATCTTGCAAAGAAAAAAAGATATTTAATGGACTAAATGACTGTCAGGTATTCTTAAGGAAAACAGTTGAACTGAACAGAAAATTTGACTTACAAGAATCAGTAGAATCATAAAAAGGTAAATGTGGAAGACTAATTATAAAGGATTAAAATGGTTAACTCTTTACTTACGTGGGAAAATGATATTTTTAGCTCTTTAGAATGTTACATTATTAGGACAGTTCAAAAGAGCATACATAGATTGAAGGCTTGAGGTTGATTGCATTATGATTCAATGATCCTAAAAAAATAGAATTGAGTATGGAGAGCTAAAATGGAACAAAGTAATTGCATAGAAAAGAGGCATGAATGGAAGAACTGTTAAGTGGAGGGGAGGATAGGGTGGGGGTTGGATACTGTGGGAATCTTATTCTCATTAGAACTGAGGTAAAGAAGGAATAGTATATACACTTAGTAGGATATACAAGTTTTCTTAACTTACAGAGATATAGGAGGATAAGGGGATAGGATAAGGGAGAGACTTTTAACAAATAAAAATAAAATAAAGACCTGAGGAAAAAAAAAACAGTGTCCCAAAAGTCTTAGACTAACTTAAAGCTATTGAAGTTTAAAGTCTTTCCAAGACTTTGGAGACATCATGTATTGTAAGCTTAATATAGCCCAAATAAAAGGGGAATGAAGGAAGGCAGGACTTGACTGGAAATGCACAAAATCTAAATTAGGGAAGAGAGTCAACCAACTGCTCTAATGTTGAAAATTCTCCTCACCAGAGATTTACACTGTTGTGAATGCATTAATAACTTTTCAACTGATGTAAACACCATATGAAAACACAGAAAGAAGTACGTATATGTAAGACCTCTGATTATAGGACGGAGCTTTGAACTCCAAAACCTCCGTTTAAAGAAGAGGCCCAGGATAGTTATCTTTCCATGTCACTCTCCTTCCTTCTATCTTCCCCAACTACCGCAGTCAGTCAATAAACTCCACTGCCTTCTTATTGCCTTTGGATCAAATATAAAGTTCCCTGTTTGGCTTTTACCACCCTTTAAAACCTGGGTCCTTCCTACTTTTCTAGTCTTCTTACACTATATTCTTCCATACATTTGCACTGACTATTTCCAATGCCTTAAATTCTTTTCCTTCTCATATTCACTTTCTGGTTTCCCTGGCTTCCTTTAAGTTTTATTTAAAATCTCAATTTCTATAAGAAGCCTTTCCTGACCCTCCTTAATTTTAGTGCCTTCCCTCTGTTGATTATCACCAACTCATCTGGTATTTAGCTCGTTCGCATATAGTTGTTGTATTTTGTCTCCCCCTTTAGACTGAGTTCCTTGAGAGCAGGGACTATCTTTCTGCCTTTCTTTTCATCTCCAATGGTTAGCACAGTGCCTGGCACATAGTAATGCTTGCTAAGTTGACTTGATTAGAGCTGCTATAAGGAAAGAGTTTCATAAATCATAATGCATTATATAAAAAACAAGTCATTAATTTTATTATGAAAAGCCATAAAATCAAAAGAAGTATGGATAGCATGAACAATTTTTTTTTTGAAACCCTTAGTATACTTTAATGAAATGATACCCCTTAAAGCTGCAAGTGGTTAGTTTTGGAACAAATACCACTTTATTGAGTGGGTATTAAGTATATGGAACATATTAACCCCAACAGATGTAGCAAGTTTAAAATATGAATTTTATATTTTAATCTATTTAGAATTAATTGATTCAAAGACTTCAATAAATTCTTGGATGTTAGATCCAGGCTATTGAGGTACTTTGGAATTCATCTTTAATCTTTTGAGGTTAGCATTATGAAGGACTTTATAAAAAATAAATTCCCTGTTATTACTGTTGCATTCAAAATATTAGGCCAGATATAATACAAACTATCCCCCAGCTTTATATATCTCATAACTTCATTTTTAGGGCATTCTGGGCTAGTCCAATAATTCATGCTCAGGGATAAGAATGCAATGAGGTACTTGTGGAACACAAAGAGCAATAAATTTTTTTATTGATAACAAGAGACTAAAAGTATATGTAATGGATGTTTAGCACATGTCCAGATCATCTAAGATGTAAAAACTCATGTGGGAGAAGTTAGGAATCTGCATTTGGGAGACAAGGGAACTGATACAGGTGGCTACATTCTTCATCAGCCTACCTCATGGTTGGGAGAAGCCTCTTTCCATTGGCTACATAGTCAAAAATACCTTTGTCTTTAAATGTACCAGCCAGAGGCACGGTCTCTATTTCTTTTGGTGCACAAGAGTTAAGTACTCTTTCACTCACATTAGGAACACCACGCAGTAAGCTGGGGAAGAGTCTGAAGGTCATCTTCCCTTTCCCTTTAGACCATGCATGTGCCCAAGAAATGTGCTTGAGGCTTTTGTCTTTTTCCTTTATCCTTTTCCATTCTAGGTGCGGAGTTCTAGGAGAATCCTCAGATCAGGAGCTTGAGCCATAGGGAGTTAAGAGTACAGGATTCCAGGCTGCATGTTACAATCAGTCTAGTAGAGAAGTCCTGAGAAGCCATTGTCCCCACAAAAAGTGGGGGGGGTTGAACATGGAACTTGGTGAGACTAATGATATATGAATACTGAGATGAATTGTTAACCTAATCCCTCTTTCCTCCCCAGAGACAGAGGTGATATAGGGGTGATTATTCCTTTCAGGTGTGGGGAGGGAAATGTTTGTTCTGGCTAGTAGTCCTTTGAAGTAAATATTCCTTTCTCATGGTTAAGTGAAACTAGGGTAGTTGCAGCTCCTAACATTGAAAAAAATACAATTGGTGGGGATTGAAGCCAATGGCAGAGATGAGAGACACCCCAACCCCTTAAAGGTACCTTACAGGAACCCCTAGGGAAGGAGTGAAATGTAACATACCTGGACTTCTGGCAGTATGGGCCAAAACGCTGTTATCAATACAGTTCATGCCTCCTTTGCTCCTATACGTTTGATGCTAGACCTTTCCTGATTAGGTCCATGACAAATTTATGTCATCTAATCTCGACTGAGTTTTCATAGCAGAAAGGCAATCTTTCTAATATTCTCTATTATACCCTATATTACTCACCACAGTGATAGTTCCAAGTGTTTTCTTCTCTCCACAGCCTCCTATGATGCTCTCTCCTCCCATTTTTTATCTCCTTGAGAGTAATCAGAATTATTCCATCCTCTGTGCTTTTATTCCCTGACATCTAGTGCTATTCCTGGCCCATAGAAGCTTAACAAATACTCATTGATTAATTAAGTGATTCAATAGAATATAAGCTCTGTGAAAGTAAGGATTGTTTTAGTTTTGTCTCTGCATCTCTTTTTCAAAGCATGGTGCCTGATACATTGCAAGCACTTGATAAACACTTGGGGAATTTAACTGGATTTAATTCACTCAACAGGCTTCTATAAATTAACTTCCTGATTCTAGGACTGCCTTAACATTTTCCCTGTATTTTGGGATCGTACCACCAAAAACTAGACTTTTCCTCGCTTAATGAAGAGAGAAAAGTGGTAAAGCACAGATATGAATGAATCGTTTGTAAATTTTTTGCATATGTGTGTGAGCATGAAGAGGAGATGAGGGGGCAGAGACATTCCTTTCTGTGCTAACTCTGCCTGCTTATAACAGTAAATTGGAATTCTTACCACTGTTGAAGTCCAGGATTCCTCCAGACTTTTTTTTGAAAGCCAACCAGCAAGTGCTTTTGGTACCCTGAACGTAGGCTTTCAACCCCAACATGTGATAAATCAGATCTTTCATTTGGAGTTTTTACTGGCCATGATACGAGAACAACCCTCTGACCAGCTACTAGTGCTGAATTTTAAAATCTTCCTGGCTCAACTTTGAGACAGATCTTAAAGGCATACTCTACAAGTCTTTGGTATTCACTCAGTGATCTGTTTATTTTATTTTTTATAATAATAATCATGCTTATCGATACTATGAAGTTCATCCTAGTGTCACCCTACTAGATACTTGCCAGAAGAAACCAAAGGCAGGGGGATAAGTACAGCATTTTAATTTTAAAAAATATATAAGCCAAGTCTGAAATAATTTTCTCTTCCCCTTCAAAGGTTCCCTAGGCTTCTAAGGTGAAACAAATTGCTTCAATTACAAGAAAAGAAAAAAAAAGTCCCAAAATAAATTTCCCATCAAGAAATCTATCAATGGTGGTTATTAATATTAATATTTTTGTTGTTATTGTTTAATCATTTCAGTCATCCAACTCTCCATGACCCCATTTGGGGTTTTCTTGGCAAAGACAATGGAGTGGTTCACCATTTCCTTCTCCAGCTCATTTTATGGATGAGAAAACTGAAGCAAACAGTGTTAAGTGACTTGCCCAGAGACACACAGCTATTAAGCGTCTGAGACCAGATCTGAACACAGGAAGAAGAGGAGTCTTCCTGACACCAGGCCCAGCGTTCTGTCTGCTGTGCCATATACCTGCCAATATTAATAATGTCAACTCCTATTGCTATAATAGCACTTTAATGTTTGTGAAGCTCTGTGTTATCTCATTTATGTTATCTCATTTGGTTCTCACAAAAATGTTGTGAGATAGGTGCTATTGCTATTCTCCCCTCTTTACATACACGGAAACTGAGGTCAAGAGAGGTTAAGTGCGTGGTCACACAGCTACCAAGTGTCTGAGATGAAACTTGCCCTTCGCTCTTTTGGACTTCAAGACCATTGCTCATACTCATTACAGCACCCAGCTGTCTCAGATAATATTATCCTTGGAGACTCCATTATATTTTCTACTTGCCCTCCAGCCAAGATCCCATCAACCTTCAAAAGAGAAAGCTATTTGTTTTTTAGGCAATTGGGGTTAAGTGACTTGCCCAGGGTCACACAGTTAGTAAGTGTCAAGTGTTTGGTTTGAGGTCAGATTTGAACTCAGGTCCTCCTGACTTCGGGGCTAGTGCTCTATCCACTGTGCCACCTAGCTGCCCCAAGAGGGAGCTATTCTTCTTCCAGGTAACTCCAAATCCTTTTCATTTACCTCTGAGCTTGTAGAATAAAATCTTTCATGTAAACACATTTATTCAATATTAACAGCAAACATGAACAGTGCATTCTGGAAGTAAGGGAGGCTATATTTACTTTTTTTCTGGCTAATTTCAAGGTAACTGTCACAGATAAAGAAATTTGGAGGGGTTCATCTTACAGTTTTTGCCAATCATCAGATGTAGTGGTCAGTTCCACTGGAATTTTTTAATTCCAGCTCTGGGATTCAAAGTGTAGCCTAGAAGCATACATTTCCAAGTGTTTCTTATGGCAATCACACCAGGATATGGTATTCTAGCCTCAATTTCATGAAAGTCTTATGAGTATTTGAATGGACAACTTTGGCACTTAACTCAGAAAAAGGGGACATTTTGGTCTTAGGGAACACTCTAAATTCCAAAACTACTCATTATTAGTTGTGAATTTTGCTGATTAGAAATCCACTCCATCTAGAAGTGAAAGAAGTGAGCTGAGTCATCCTGGCCCTTCACCCAGTCTGAGAAACATGTTGTTATACATATCTACTATTATTATATCTATCTACTCCTCTGGTCCCTCCTCTCTGTCAACCCACACCTCTGTGTGTGGAGGAGCTGAGATTGTTGGAACAATTCACAGTACACTGATAAGGTTCTGGAGGAAAAGAGAACAGAGACTCATAGAATATTAGAATTATAGATGACTCTATAGATCACCCTAATCCAATCTCATTTTACAGATGAGGAACCACAGAGATGAAGTAACTTATTGAAACATGCAACTAATAAATGGCCAAGACAGAACTAGGCTTACTGATGCATAGAGTCCAGTATTCTTTCCCATTTTATGTTTTCACATCCTAAAATGGGGCTACAAACCAACCATCAGTAAGAGACAGATTCTTGATCATTTCCTCACTTGGAGTGAAGGGTGCAATGCAACAATATCTTCCCATTCTTATGTACTGTCCCCATATGTCCAACAGGGAGCATCAGTAAGATAATTTAAAGAGAGGCTATTCAGTGGCTAACCTCTGTGTGGAATAAACTTGTGACCTTGGCCTAATGAACACTGCACTCCTCAGTAATGAGCTCACTCCACCAGATGCATCACAAGCTAGTCCTATAGAGCTGATGTTACAATTCAGGGTCTCTCCCACTTAAAAAGCAGAACATATTTTCACAGGATGAGCAGAACAAACTTTGCTCTAGTCTTTGATTTTTTTGTACTTTAGTACAGATTCCCGTCATTTAATTTACTTTGTTTCATTCTCTGTCCACAGAACCATTGCAGGCTAGTGGGTACGCGCTTGACACATTTATTTCCTCCCTAACTATTCCCTCCAACTTCATCATGGTGATGAAACATTTTTCAGTGAGCACTAATTACTTCCCTCCCTACCTCTCCATGCCCCAAATCCAGGTAGATCTTTTTTTAAATTCATATTCTGCTCGATATTGGAGGAATCTTGGCTACCATTGACCAACCCCTTCTCCTTGAAACTTTTCTTTTGGTATCCTTGACCTTGGTTCTCTTATAAATCAGTAGTCAAACAACAAATATTTAGTAAGTACCTACTATGTGGCAGGCACTGTGCTAGGCATGGGGAATATAAGTGTAAAGAATGAAACAATCCATAAGTAGGGAGACAACAAGTACATATATAAGTACATGAAGAATAAATACAAATTAACATGCTGATTTCTCTTCCTTCATTTCCCAATAGCTTGGACCCCTTGGACTGGACTCTATTACGCCCCCCAGGAAATTTCCTCACTAGGAAACTCATCATTCTTAAAGATTTCATCAGCTCCGGTACACATGTAGCTTCAGTACCATCAATAGCCTCTGCCCAGCTGATTGGAGGGCTGGAAGATGGATCTTCCATTTAAAGAAGGTTCCCAGGATCAGCCATCTCTTCCTTTCCCACTAGCTAGCTCTCCTACTTTCTTACCCACTTTTTCCCGTTTCAGTTTTCTTTTGTGTGTTGTCTCTCCCCTATTAGAGTGTAAATTGCTTGAGGGCAAGAACTATCTTTTGCATATTTGGATCACTGGCACTTAATGCTGTGCCTGACACATAGATAGTACTTTATAAATATTATTGACTTGTTGACTATTCTCACAGAGCCTCGATAAAAATCCTAAATCTACCAATGAGTGATCTTAGATCATTTCATCTCTCTCAGTTTTCATCTGTGAAGTAGAGAAGGTGCCTTCCAGTTCTGTCTCAAATACTATGACAACATGTTTTTTCTACTAAATCTATGTGTTCTCAGGTCAGTTCAGTCCTTAAGTCTCTGCTCTGGCTTTTCTACCCTTTCTCTTGACAGTTCATCTATTCTCGCTCTATATTTTTGTAAATGAACATATATGCACATATATATGCATATGTTCATATGTGTATTTATATGTACATATATATCTGTCTAATGTACCAAAAATGCCTCTTTCCAATTTCTATAGTTGTCTTCTAGGTGTAATATCCTTATTACTTTTAAACAAATTCATATTCATGCCATCATTCATTCTGCTTCATGGATTAGGAGATAGTGTTAAATAATAATAATAGAGCTCTGTACTTGACATAAGGAAGATCTGTATTCAAATCCTACTTCAGACAAATAAATCTATGTTATGCTGAAAAATTCACAACCTCTATAAGCCTCTGTTTCTTAGCTATCAAATCAGAACAATAATAGGATCTACCTCACAGGTTTGGATGAGGAACAAATGAGCTCATACATATAAAATGTTTTTTCAAACTTTAAAATGCTATATAAATTTTGGCTTACATAAATTTTGGTTACATGATTTTATATGGTTACATGATTTTATATGATTTTCCAAACTGCCTTTACAAATATTGAGAAATGTTATTACATGTTACAGGGTTACTAACGGTATTCACCTATGTCATGGACAATGCCCTACATAAAGTCTAAATTGAAGAAGGATTTCCAATGTATAGTAAAGTTTTCTTACCAAATACGAATGAGACAAAAATAATAATAGTGGAAACAACAAGAAGAAAATACTTCAATAGTTCAAGGATTTGTGCATTACCTTTAATACTCCATCCACTGAAGCAGTTCTTAACCACTCTACAACTAAGTATATTTTCTTTGAGAGTTGGTATGACTAAAACTATTCATCGCTCTGTGACCAACATGGTGCTGACCCTCTCTGAACATAGGTAGACTGATCTTCAAATGATGGTTTTACTGTCTCTCACGGGTGGGGAACCTGCAGCCTCGAGGCCACCTGTGGCCTTCTAGGTCCTGGGTGTGGCCTTTTCACTGAGTCCAAGTTTTACAGAACAAAGCATTTTATTAAGGGGATTTGTTCTGTGAAATTTGGATTTGAGGACCTAGAGGGCTACATATGCCTCGAGGTCACAGGTTCCCCACCCCTGGCCTAGACTTCTAGAAACCAAGGTCACCCTGATACCATGATTAGGCATGAAAGAAAGACTTCAGTGAACTGTGATGATGATGATGTCAGAATGTTAAGGTGACACAAGGAGTCAAATGATCATAAAAACAAACAATTTGATATAAAAAAACTCATTACCAAAGCTTGAGATTTTAAAATATCACATATGAGAAAGAAGGAAGCAAGAAAGAAGATTTGGAAGCTTTCTGGCGATCTATATGGCTGCATAGTTCAAAAAGGAAACAGGAAGAAGAACTACTAACAAAAAATAGAAAAACTTGCAAGAACCTATTTTATCCAGCTGTTTTCTCTAGCACACATAGCACCCACACACCATCACAGTACCAGATGTGCTTTCAGAGGAAGTAGAAATGGCACTAAAGAGAATGAGGTTGGGGAAAGCAGCTAGATTGGATCAAATAGAGAAGAAATCTGCATTTAAGTTAACACAATTGTGAGGACGGTAAGGATCCAATATAAAAAGCATTTGAAGGAAGGGAAGAGAACAAAGGCACAAAAAAATCCTCAGTTGTTATTAATAATATTAATAAAATGGCAATGGAAAGCAATAACTATCAACCGATGTGACTACTCTTTCGTGTACACAAAATCTTCATAATAATCATTTATACACAAATCCAGGGTGTATGCTAGCATGTAGTGTTAGGAGGGAACAAGTCTATACCTGAAAGCTATGTTCAGCAATGAACCACACCACTGCCACATGACAACTGACAATGTAGACATTATAAAATACCATTGTGTTTGTTTGTTGATTATGGAAAAGCTTTTGATTTGGTAGAAAAAAAGATATGATGCCTTACAGGTTCTTTTCTGACAAGATGTTTCATATCCATATACCAAAATCATCTACAATTCCTTTGAATGTACAAAAAAAGAAATAACACTTCAATTATCATCTTAATAAACATTAGACAAGGCATAAAAGAATACACGTTCTCACCAAAGGGACTCACCACTATGATTCATCAAAGATTCCAGGTTGAAGAGGGGTTCCCTATAGATGGACAGATATTTCAGATGTTCATGTTTGAGTGTGACACTGTGCTAATTGCATCAAACTCTACGAAATTTTAGAGCCTCCTGGAAGATATTTGGGGGCACTTAAAGGAGTTTGGCCTGTCCATTCAAACAGGAAAAGCCATGTACATGGATGTCTGTTGTTCATATTTCAACATGCTTTTGGATGATCACCGTGTACAGCTTGTCCAACAATATGTCTTTCAGGGACAAAAATGGCAGAAAGATGGACAATGAGCGCAGCTGAGAGCTAAACAGCAAGGTCAGAGAGGGCTGGATTGCTTTCGGAAAAATGCAAAGTTCTTTTATGACCTCAGTCTCCTCATGAAAGCAAAGACCTATCTTTCTCTTTTGTTTGTTTTGTTTTTGTTTTTCGGCTAGGCAATGGGATTAAGTGACTTGCCCAGGGTCACACAGCTAGTAAGTGTTATGCGTCTAAGGCCGGATTTGAACTGAGATCCTCCTGAAAACAGGGCCGGTACTCTATCCACTATACCACCTCGCTGCCCCTGACCTATCTTTTCTAACCTCACATTTTTCCAGTATTACTGGAGTCAGGAGGACCTGAGTTCAAATCCAGCCTCAGACACATAATACCTCCTAGCTGTGTGACTCTGGGCAAATCACTTAACCCAATTGCCTCACCAAAAAAAAAAAAAAAAGATGTAGAATACCAGTGCATCCAAAGAACTAAAGATAATCATTACGTATTGAGAGGCAGGCTGTAATATATAATCACTGAGGTATTCCAAAGAAGAATAGGAACAAACATCATCATCAATAAGGAGTTATATGATAGGATGAGAAGGTGTATTGGTTGCGTAGTTGACAGGAAGACACCAGAATCTTTCACTAATGACCTCTGGACAATGACAGAAAGTTAATTTTTTAAAAAACATTTTAACTTATTTATTTTAAACAGTCTTTTTTTTTTCAAATTTTGAATTCCAAATTCTCTCCCTCCCCCACTTCCTCCCACATCCACTGATAAGACAAGCAAATGATACCAATTATACATGTGAAATTATGCAAAACATATTTCCATATTATCCATAGCTCGCTACAAAAGCAAGAAAAATAAAGTGAGAAAATTATACTTCAATTTGCATTCAGAGTTCATCGATTCTCTCTCTGGAAGTGGATAGCATTTTTTCATAGTGAGTGCTTTAAAATGGTCTTGGATCATTGTGTCTATCAGAGTAGCCAAGTTTTTCACAATTGATCGTCATTGCAACATGGCTGTTATTGTGCACAATTATCTCAATGGGAGAAAGTTTCTTAAAAGAAACAAAAAATGCATGTTGGGTAGAACCAGTGGAATGACCTTTTGTGAGACTATGGATGAGCATCCCAAAGGATGTAAAGGCTGGGATGAGTTGCCCATCTGCATTGTCAGAGGGAACTCCAAATCCGTAATATCCCAGATCTGAGTATTTATCTATTAAATGTTGTAATGTTTGTGATACATTTCACTTGCATTTTCACATTTGTTTCTCACAACAACACTGTGAGATATGAAGTACGAATTCAACTGTCGCTGTTTCCCAGATAGCTAAGAAAAAATTGGGAGGGGGAAAACTTTGGTCCTGAAGACACTATCTTAGAAGACGAAATGAGAGTCCTTGGGTTCTGCTGGATAAATTGTCTGCTGCAAACATTGGGGGAGCCTCTTTTTGAAGGGTTGCACTTGGCCACTTTCATATCCAAATTAAAGGAAATGGAAAAAAATTAAAAATAAATTCCTTAAAGTCCTTAATAGGGTCACAATGAAAAAGCTTCCAGTATAAGATTCTGAACAGCACTTCTTTTCTTTTGGCTGCAAAACACATTGATTTAGAAATAGCTTACATACGGTAAGCATCTCATATTTAATTTCCCATTTTGAAATATTTATTAAAATCATGTCTGTAAGTAAATATGAGGGCACATATGCCTATATGTAACTGTCTCTACAGAAGGGGATAACTGCTTATTATTCTAATGAGACTACTATAATTGTAGCTTTTATGAATCATGTTTATCAGTTCACCTACAAGGAATGTGTCCTTGGCTAAACCTTCAGAAAGAACATTACATTTTTAATCATTAAAATAGTGCGTTGCACTGGAGTAAGTGTATTAAGGACACTCTATAGATGAAGTATATATGATTAGATCATTTTAAAGACCCTAAAAACTTACCCTCTATTTATTATACTGCCTTTTGAAAGTAGAAAGAATTGATTTCAAGTTCTGCATCTGATATACTAGCTGTGTGACCCTAGGTAAGTTACCTAATCTCTCAGTGCCTTTAGGCAACTGTCTAAGACCAGAAGTCACAGATAAGTCGTCATTTTGCATTGGTTGAGGAATCTTTCACATGAAGAGTCACCCTGCATTAATGAAATTACAAGTCTGGACCAAAAAAAAAAATCAGCAAATTAAATGTCTCCAACATAAGCATGACACACACCCAAAAAGTTTCAACCTAGTCCTGCTCAGTTAAACTTTGGTTGTGGTCCTCTAGTCTCTATTATCATATCTTGGAGCTGTGGTGCATAAGTTGATGTGATTCACCATCCATGTGAATAAATGTCAAACAATTCTTTAGGTTTTTAGGGAAGCACCTAGGCAAGGAAGGGCTTCCAAAATTCAGTTTTCTATGCCATAAAGTAGTGAAACTCCAGGAAACATGAGCTTGCTTTTTTGGCTGGCCATAATGAAAATAAATGAGAACTTCAATTTAAAATTGTTGCTAAAAATTTGTTCTTTCCTCTGTGTTAAATCTGAGATCCACTTGCAGCTAATTAGAATGATTCCCGGCCTTATCCCCCAGCACACTACTAGTGTAAACACTGGCCATCTGACTTTCATTACAATAAAGAAATCAAATAAACAGTGAACCAGAAAACAGTAGTTTGGGCATGGCTCATTAGAGCACAATGTAGTTAACATTTCTCATTCCAGCATAGGAAGAAAGGCCACAGAGAAATAAGGAAACTTCAATTCTCCCATGATCATTAATTGCAGGAATATTGGAATGGTTGGTTTTGCTTTTTTTTTTGCTGTTGCTGTTAATATTGATTTTCCAGAGGATGCATGAAGTGGTATAATACTATAAGAAAATGACAATTATTTGCTTTGGACTGCTCCTTGCATCTCAGGTTTTTCATAAGATAGCTTGATTTTAATTTTAAAAAAGGAAGAACCCCATGGTTATTCATTTGTTTGCTGTTCTTGAGACTTATCCTGACTGTGAACCTATGCTATTTCTAAATTATGAAAATTGCATGTTTAGAATTTTCTCCCTTCTCATCTTCACCTTCTGATTTCTCTGGCTTCCTCCAGGTCTCAGCTAAAGTACTGCATTTCTATTGAGTTTTTTAAGTCTTTCAAAGAAGAAGGAAGAGGAGGAGGAGGAGGAGGAGGAGGAGGAGAAGGAGGAGGAGAAGGAGGAGGAGAAGGAGGAGGAGTAGAGGGATGAGGAGGAGGAGGGGAAAGATTGGAACCCACATCTGATGACAGATGCCCCATAATTTCCCCCTATACCATACTGGAGTATTATTTGGCCTCAAGCCCAAAGGGCACCTCAAGTTTTGCAGGTAAAAACTGTTCATCTATTGGATAAGAATATTTGGTCTTGTTATGCTCATGTTCTGTTGTCATACTGCATGAAAGCAAGATTTCTCCCTCAATAATTAATGTAATTACACACAATATTTAGAACAAAGTTTGTTAATTTTTTTTCATCAAATTGTTTCTCACTTTTTTGGTGCTCTATTTTGTTTGAAACTTCATTAGGTTAAAAGGCACTGTGGTATAGTGAATACAGGGCAAACCTGGGAGTAAGAAGACTTGAGGTCAAACTCACTATCAAATAAATCCTGGCTCTCCAACTGTGGTTGAGCCAATCTCTCATTTCAGCCCTCTAAAACTCTCTTATAAACTGGTTGCCCATTTGCATCAGTGGAGTGATTTTTCACATTAGAAGTTCTGTCCAACAATGATCATGGGTCTGTTTAATTTTGAGAGAGAGAGAGAAGAGAGAGAGAGAGAGAGAGAGAGAGAGAGAGAGAGAGGAGATGACATCCCTAAATGCTGTAGGCCTTTCTGTATCTCCAAAGGCCTTTGTTTTCAATTCTAGATATTTGGGAACTTTTATAGCATTAACTCCCTTATTTTTTTTTTTTTTGGTATTTAACTGCATCCCATAGATGACAGAATCTTCAAACTGCTATAGGGAAATAACAGATTAGTGTTGCCATCATTCTAATTTAACACTATTTTGAGTCAATTACGTTCAAAACTCAAAGTCACTGTCTACATGATGCTTAGGTTGAACTGAAAGTCACAGGTTCAGAGAAACCATTGTTTATTCATGACTTCTTCAGTCATAACTTGCTTCTGGTTTTCTAGCTGTTGATTTCTTGACTATATCCAATTCTCCCTCCACCCCTAAAGTTCATAGGGGGAAAAATATGCTTACATAGATTTTGGATGAGAGCAAAAATTTATAACCCTAACCTTCTCTCTTGAAGACTATATACAGCTTTATTTCACACCTTTCTTTTACATTTTTCATGTAATATTTTATTTCATTGTTATCCAAATTTGTATATTATCCCTCTGCCATCCTGGACTATGATAAAGGCAAGAACCACATCTTTCTTACTAAATAATCTTCCCCAAGACACCTCTAATAGACCTGATACATACTTAATAAAATAATTGTTGAATGAATTCATTCTTGGATCTTTTATTTTTGGAACAGAAAGGGAACTTTGAGATCATGCAGAGCCAACTCTTTAATTTTGCAGAGGAGATAAAGAGAAACAGAATGACAAGGTCACAGAGGTAACAAATAATAGAGATAGACTTTGAACATAGCTGCTGTGACTTCAATTATTCTGTTCTTTTGACATAATGTGGTGGGGAAAGTGCTCAAATTCTGGTTCTGTCACTTTCCCACTTACATGACCTTGAACAAGTCACTTAATCCCGCTGTGCCTCAGTTTCCTTCTAGTAAAATCAAGAGTTGGACTAGATTATCTAGTAGCACCTCTAAATTACTTAGTCTAGGATCCTAAATGACTATAGCAGAAAAGTAACCAAATCCCAATTCTGGTTCTAAATCCCATGCATGACTGAACACGTGCAGATTGAAACATATTTCCTCCTCTCTACTATTTCCTTCTTTCTTCCTCCCATACTTTTGCTTCCTTTCTTTTTTCTTCCTATCTCTCTTTCTCTCCTTCTTTCTCTCTCTCTCTCTCTCTCTTTTTTTCTTTCCACTTTCTCTTCTTTCTTTCAATATGGCTGATATAGGAATTTGTTTTGCTTGACTATACATATTTGTAATGTATTTCATTTTTCTTGTCTTCTCAATGGATGGAGTGAGAAAATTCGAAAGTGGAAATAAAATAAATTGAATATTTTAAAAGCCACCTAAACGCAAATACTTCTCAGCTTGTTGTTTTTACACCATTCTAGGAAAGAACAGGGGGGAGCAAAGCCAAGGACTGTCCTTGAGATTAATTTTAATCTGCAGAAAGAAACAACCACCTATTCATGAGGGGGGAAAAGTAACAGGAATTTATCACTGCTGTAGCTGTCTGGTAAGGAAACTTTAAAATGAAAAAAAAAAGTCTACATATATATTTTTTTAAGTTTTATTTTAGAACAAATTATTTATCAGACAAACTTCAGAAAAAGTCACAGTGTAACAAGAATTAAAGGAAAGTTTTATTTGTTCGTTGGCTGATGCCAAAAAGAACTAGAGGACAATTAAAACTAAAAGCCATCAAAATTAAAAAAAAAAGATAAATAAAATAAAAATCCTGGAAAATTCAGATTTCAATTCAATTCAGGAAGTATTGATTAAGCCAACTATATGCTGCTTACTGTGTTAGGCAGTGGGGATATAAAGGCAAAATTATATAGAGCCTATGCTCTGGAAACTTACATTAAATTGATGTTATTGGAGGGTTTAGGGAGGGATAGACTTGATATTTTCATATACTCAAATGAATCCATGATCTCATCAGCTTAGATGTTTTGCTCCCTCATCTTAGCTTTTAAAGTTACTGTAACAATAACTAAGCTCTTATCTGGCTCTGAAAGAGAAAGTAACAGTCTCCATAGTCTCTGTAAGATAGACATTAGAAACAAAGGTTACACCTCCATATACAACCCATTCTGCATGATTTGTGTCTGTGTCATCCCATGGGTTTACCATGCCGGGGGTCGTGTGGGGGGGCACCCAACATTCTGGTAGCCTTCCTCACTCCCTGCTGACATCATAGGGAACACTCAGGAGGTTCACTTATCATTTTTCACTTTTGCCATGGGAACAACCAATCTTTTTCAACTATACATTTCCCTGATATGCTTTGTCCTAATTCCTATTTGAAGTTGTGTATTACATACTGAAGAATAGAACTCCCTTCCCACTCCTCCCCGGGGAGGATTCTCCCTCAGTCCCATCCACCTCAACCCTACTCTTGCAGAGCCCCACTCCAGATTTGTCTTCACTTTCCACTCTACTTTTTAATTAACTAAATAATTAACTGAATTAACTCCATAATTAACTAAAACTTCCTCTCATCCTGTACTTCCTCCTCTCCTCCCATTATCTCTGTCTCTCTATGTCAATCACTGTAACAGCTATTGCAAACTTCTTCTCTTCAATCCTCCCAAGGTGCTTCCTTCCCTCACCCTCTCAACTAAAGATATGACTTTCCATATATGCTCATAGAGGAGGCAGAAAGCATAAAGAGAGCAAAGTTGAGAATAACAGCATGCTAAGGCAATGCAATTGTGAGGGCATACAGGGATTAATTCATAAGATACATAGGGGCAGGGGGAAATACCAACAGCGTGAAAAAAAAATTGTATTACCAATAAAAAAATGGTTACTGAGAAAATGTCAATATATTCTGATCAATATAACCAGTTTTCCATGCATGTATATGTGTATACATATGCTTATACATATATGTATATGTATATGTACATATGCATTCATGTATGCATGCATACCTGTATATGTGTGTTTATTTTATATATTGTGTATGTGTATTGTGCATATATGTGTATATACATGTAAAGTGAAAGATATACATGTGTTTTATATATATATATATACATATAACAGGCATGTATATAGGGTGTGTATAAAGGTTATGAGAATCATCTATGAATATATCAAGAGCATCCTTGATAAGTATATTACTAGAGAAATAGGTAGCTGTAGTCAGTAATATTGCAAAGTAGACCAATCTTTATCATCATATAATTAATTTGAGAAGTATTTGGCATAATGGGCATAGTACTGAACTTCCAAGTCAAAAAGACATGGCTTCTAATCCTACTTGAGGCAATTATTATCTTTTTTTTTGTGAGGCAATTGGGGTTAAGTGACTTGCCCAGGGTTAGACAGCTAGTAAGTGTTAAGTGTCCGATCAGAGACCAGATTTGAACTCAGGTCCTCCTGAATCCAAGGCTGGTGCTCTATCCACTGCGCCACCCAGCTGCCCCATGGCAATTATTATCTTGTGTGAGTCTCAGCAAGTTAATGAAACCTTTGGTGTATGTATGTATATGTTATATGTATGCATGTGTATTATATATGTATAGTGTGTATGTATAGTATGTGGATGTATAGTTATATCTTTATATGTGTTCATGCGTGTGCATGTGTGTGTGTTTCTGCTTCTGAATCTGTAAGAGGAGGGATTGGACTTGGTGATCTCTAAGGTCCATGACACTAACAACTGAAAGATAAAAAATGCAAGAGCCTACTGTTTTTATATTTATTAGTTTTTCTGTTAATGTTTTTGTTTTTGGTACAGCAAAATGTCACTTCTGAAAATTCACCTTCTGGATTACGATTAGTTATTTTTATTTATCTTTATTATCTATATCTTACCTGGTGATGAAGCACCTTAAACACATTTAGAATTACAGAAGATCTATGTAAAATCTAATGTATCATGTAATTATGTAGGATTTTATTCTTAAAATTTTATGTAACACTTTCTAATAATATTGTTTTCAAGATAACCTATTTAACTAAAATTAACATAATTCACTAACTGAAAATTTATCATAAAGACGACTCCAACATATATTCTGCTAAAATTCTCATATGATGGTATTTCCTGTCCTTTACATGCATTTATATTTTAATGTGTATTTGTAGCTCATATAATCTCACTGATTCAGAAAAATTGCTTTTGATTTCCAAGCTGAAGTTCTGTGAGCCTGAGCTAAATTTTGTGGCCTGAGTGAACACCTTGATGTTGGGGATGGAAGGAAGATATAGAGCAGATGCCTGGAGAAGACAGCCAGCAGCTTTTGTTTTCAATTTTGCTCACTTCATTTTCTTTACTAGTCATGATTTTCTTCCCTGTTCTTTTTATTGTGATGATTTTTTTTCTTTTCCTTCCTTTTTAGATAAATCAGCTCACGGTTTATTGTTTTATTAGCCTTATAAAAGTTCCAGTTCTTTTTGTGTATTAATTGATTTTTTCATTTGTTCACAGTGCTTTGTAGTGAGGTTTGCAATGTAGTGAGGTTTTTTAAAAATTTTTTTTGCTTATTTTGAGCTACTTGGTTGACTTTCTAATTTTGATAACTACAAACCCAGTTCCTTAATTGTCTCCTTTTGTCTTTTAGTTTAAGCATTCGGGAAAGTGAACCTAGCTCAAAGATTGCATCATCTCTATTCCAGTATGGTTTTTCCCCCTTCTAAACCTCATCATCAATTTGATAGAATCTTCTCGTAGTAATTTAATGATTCAGAGTTTTAAAGCTAAACTTTCCTTAAATACACCACTGATTTGCACATCAAATATACACAGCTGAGTTGACAGCTGCTGCAATTTTTGAGCTGATTTGTGTCAAAAACTTTAGCCAATGTTTCTTTTTTTCCCCATAGAAATGCTTAGGGAAGTTATGATTAATAATTTTTATGTGAATATTATTTATAGTTTAGAATTTTCAGACTAACATCACATTCATTTTGTTTAAGTCTTTCCTGTGGCACTTTTGACTGATACTGAGCTTACAATACTCTAAAACAAGTTTTTTTTCTTCTTCACAATAACAACCATTATTATTGTTTATTGTTGTTGTTATCATTATCATCATCATTTTATAGTGTTTTAAGATTTCAAAATACTTCACAAATTTTATCTCATTTTATCCTCATAACTACCCTGAGAGTTAAGTGTTATTATGATCCACTGAGGAAACTGAGCTCAAACAGGTTAAATGATTTACCCAGGGTCATACAGCTAGTAAAACTATGAGGCTGGACTTGAGCTCAGATAAACTTGTCTAACCATGCCTCCTCTATCTTACATTTGTGCACTTGATTTTCTGAACTCAGATATAGGAGTTTACTTTCATCCATCTTATTATTTTTCCTGTTGAATTCACTCCATACATTGTAGAATAAAATATAAATCTGTTTTTATCCATATCTTATCTTCACTCCATCATTGTGGAAAACTGAGAGGGAAATAACGTAACACAGTGGAAAGTATATGTTAAACTCAGAATAAAGGGAGGCAAATTCTAGAACTGAGACCAATTAATTAACCATAAGACTTTTGACAAATTCCTTCTATCTAGATCTTGATTTCTTGATTCATATAATGAAGCTGTAAGATTAGGTCATCTCCAAGATACTTTCTAACTCTAACTTTCTATGATACCATGAGCTGCATAAGAGAATTTCAAAATATCCCACTGAGATTACTCTTAAAAATCTATTCCATATCTATAATGGATGTTTCCTGTACAAATAAAGGATAATGCCTGAAGCTTTATTTGAATGTGCTAGTTTCCTGGATCAAGGAAGAAAATTAACATAATTATCAACTACATTATTGAGTTTGGGAAAAAAAAACATATGTGCAACTTGTGAAAAAGCCATGATTTTGACCACCTAGAAGTAGGAAAAGTTCTATGAACCCTGCTGCGACAGCATCTGGAAATTCCTATCTTGGGTCAGTGAGAAGACATTTTCTGTTTGGTTTGCTTTTCTTTCCAACCAATGTGGTGGACAGCATATCAACAATGTACAATTTTATTGATGCATTTTCTTTTTTTTACATCATGTTCATATGTTCGTATCCCAACCTATATGCATAGCGAGCATTCTTTTTTAACAAAGACCAAAAAAAGAAGGGAAAAAAGGTCAACAAAACCAACTGACATCTGAAAGTATAATTAACGTTCCACACTCATAGGTCCTTGTTCAATTAAAGAGTGACTGCAGTGGGACCAAGCTCAGTCGTGAAAATTACACGGCGTTCAGTTTCATATCATTCTTCATTCTATTTACATTATATGAGTCATTGTGTATGTCATTTTCTTGGTTCTGCTTACTTCACTTGGCATCGACTTGTATAAGTCTTCCTTTCCTATGTTTCTCTGAGTTCTTCAAATTCATCATTTACTGTACTCATATGCTACAATTTGTTTAGCCATACCCTAATCATGGAGCACCTACTTTCTATTTTAACTCAATTCTTTGCCAAACACACACATGTGTGTATGTAAAAACATAGACAAACATATGCATATATACACACATATACACATTATATATACACACATACATGTATACATATATGTGTGTGTCTTTGATCTTGATCTTCTTGGAAATATGTGCACAGCAGTAGTAAATCCTGCCTTCATTGTTCAAATGAGGACATTTGAAATCAATTTTAACATTATTCTGAATTGTCATCTATAATGTTTGGTCCAAGTTCCCACACCCCATCAAATGTCATTTCCATCTTTCGTCATTTTTGTTTATTTGTTGACTGTGAATTTGGTATTTGGAGTTATTTTAATTTGTATTTCTCTTATAATCAGTGATGTGGAACAATAATAGTTAGTGATTCTTTTGAGAAATTTCTATTCATTTCCTTTCAGTATTTTTTTTTTGAAATTGGGGAGTGGCTCTCAGTCTTACATGTTAGCATGCTGAGGAAAATATTCAAGTCTGCCACAATTGAGGCATTTCTATCTATGGTTACAAAGGTCCTCTTTTTCTTTCTCTCTTTCTGTATATATTTACATATATATAATTTTATTAAGTTCATCTTGTTATGAATTTATTTCTTTTTATTTATTTTCATCTCTTCCTCTCTGAAGTGAGCACTTTTCTTCTATAACTATTTCTATTAAGCTTCCTTGATGGTAGTGTATTTTCACAGGCTCACCCCTCCTATTTACTTGGACTAATCTATGTATGTAGATTATAATAATAATAATAATAATAATAATAGTAATAATAATAATAATAAATAATAGCATTTATATAGCTTTTTCCATACATGTGCTATCTCATTTGATCTTCATAAAAACACTGGAAGTAAGTGCTATTATTATTTCCATTTTATAGATGAAGAAACTGAGACTGAGAGGTTAAGCATCTAGCCCTGGATCACATAGGTAGTAGGTGTCTGAGGCAATGTTTGAATTCAGTTCCCCCAGAATCTAGGTGCAACACTCTTAACCACTGTACCACCTAACTCTTTTTCTGTATCATGTCAAATTTGTAGTTGAAAAGAATCCTTCTCCCACCACCAACCTCTTACCATAGTCTTTTCTGGTACCTTTTTCCTAAAAGGAATTAATTTATTTTATCCTTCTAATTTTTAATCTCTTCTAATTTTATTTAATTCCATTCTCAACCCTTTTCTCTCATTCATGAGCTATCTGCTTACTTGTTCCTTATTTATTCTATACCTCTAATGAGAGGTACAGTTTCTCAAGTACTAATGATCATATATTTCAATCTTGTTATGGAAACTTTTAATTATTGAATTTTTCAACTTCCCAAGGCCAATTGGTCAGAGGGAAACATTCATTTTGTTACAGATTGAAGAGATAACAATCTAACTCCATCCAATCTTTTCCTCCTCCATAAAAAAAAGGTTTTAAAAAGTTAGATGTGATTGTATAGCATTAATCCTGTTTATTCACTTGTAATACTAGAACTTCCCATGGTTAGAAGAAAAACTAAGGATTTTGGCTACTGGTTTTGTACAATAGCCATCTCCACATTTCTTCTGTCAAAATAGTCTACAAAGATGACATTGGAGGCATTAAGAGTATGATTTTTCTGGAAAATTAAAAAAACTAGAATTTTCTAAAAAACCTCTTATTGTTAAAAAAAATCCATGTGGAATAATTTACATAAGCTTCCTAAATCAGTAAAGGCCAAATATGAAAATAATAGAAAGCAATTTCAAGAGGGAAAGTACACTGAAAACTTGGGATGGGGGGAGAAGTTCAGGAAAGAACTTACTTATGTAGAAGGTGGAACCATAAATAAGTCTTGAAGGAAGCCAAGAATTCTAATAGTGCCACACAGACCCTGAAATAAACACCATGCTATTAAGATACAGAGGGACAGAGAGAGGTAAAGAGGAATAGGGAAAGAAGGAAAGGAATGAGGAGAAGAAAAAGGTGCAATGCTTAGGCTATGGCTACTTATTCTTCCTCTCTCCTGTCTCTCCCCATCTCTTTGTCTCTTTGTATCTCTCTATCTGCCACTTTATCATTCTCTCCTTCCCTTTCTCTCCCCCTCTCTGTCTTTAAAGAAATAACCAGCTATTTCAGTTCAAATGCATGCTTATTTTATGCAAACACCACTTAATAGAATTCAGTCAGATTGTCACCAGAACATTCCTTCATATTACCTGGACTATTCTATTTCAAATTTTCAGAATTCATTATCTTCTGATTTGTTTTCCCTGTGGTGAATGGAAATACAATTAGTAGAATGAGAAAATAACGAAGCTGGCTGGTTTTCACCCCTCTGGGCCACTATCACAAAATATTATCAGGGATGCTGTTGAGTGAAAGAAGTATTAGACATTATGTGGTCTTCCTTGTTTCTATTGAACACACCATTGCCCTTTTAGTTGCCTATGTTAACAATTTCAGTCATTACCAGCTATTCCTTCTCTCTTACTTGTTATTTGAAATCAGTTGCCAAGTCTTTTTTTTTTAATTTTGCCTCTATAATACCTCTCCCTTCTTAGCACTTACATGGCCACCACTCTAGTTAGATCCTCATAAGTTTCCTTGGTCTTCCAGCTTCTAATCTCTCTGTCTGTCTGTCTCTCTCTGTCTCTCTGTCTCTGTCTCTCTGTCTCTGTCTCTGTCTCTCTCTCTCTCTCTCTCTCTCTCTCTCTCTCTCTCTCTCTCTCTCTCTCTCTCCTTTCTCTCTACTCCAATCATCCTCCAAACAGCTACTAGGGTAATCTTCCTAAAGTACCTCTCATCATTAATCTCCTGCTCACAATCTGCCAATTGACTCTAGGATAAAAGGTAAACTCCCAGGGGCAGCTAGGTGGTACAGTAGATAGAGCTCTGGACTTGGAGTCAAGAGGACCTGAGTTCAATTCTGACCTCAGACACTTGACCTTTACTACCTGTGTGACTCTGGGCCTTGATTACCTTGTCAAAAAAAAAACAAAACGTGAACTCCTCTGTCATTTAAAACTTTTCGCTACTTGACACCTACCCTTGAGAACTTATTTAATATTGGTATCCTTCATCCACTCTAGATCTAATCAATTGGCCTAATTGAGGCTTCCCCAACTCCCCAAGCCATGTCCTGAATATATTCATGAAATGCATTTTCACCTTGATTCTGCCTCTCAAAGAACAGTCTCAGTTTTTCCCAACAAAATATGAGCAAGGCTCTCAAATGAGAGTGTGTGGGCAGAGGATTCATGGAAGGTTTCAGGATGGATAAAAAAGGTTTAGAACAGCTGTAGTGGTGAATGAGATGGTGAGTTAATGAGGGAAGTATAAAAGCATTATTTTGTAGCCATGAAGGCCCACTTGAGGTTATGTAACATCTGTTTGGGTCTCACAGCTAGTAAGTGTCAAGTGTCTGCGTCTGGATTTGAACTCTTGTCCTCCTGACTCTAGAACCGGTACTCTATCCACTGTTTCATCTCACTGCCCCAACAAAAAGTGTTATAGGATCCAGTCATCATCTCCCATGTAAGCCTTTCCTGGTTTCCTTGGTAACTAGAGTTATTTACCTTACTGTCTCTGGCTTGAGAGCTCCTGAAATTGCTGCAGCTGTTGCTGCTGCTGCTGCTGCTGCTGCTGTCAGCACCACCATGCTCCACAACTGGTGTTGCTGCCATGGGAACTCCAGTTCAGCTGACACTGAAGTAGTATAATAGACCTCTCCTTATGACCTCCGAAGTTGTCTTTGGGTGGAATCATATCTCACCCCAACCTTTCTGGCTCCGCCATGGCAGGGAATTATTTTAAAGTTGTTTGAAGAAGAATGTTGGGAGAACTTGGCTGTAGTGCTTCCTCTACTCTGCCATCTTGCCTCTGTCCCCTGAACATATCCTTTGAATGAAGCTGGAGAAAAATCACAAAATCATGATGACTGGGTCCAATAAAACTTTGTATTGCATAAGTACAAGTGGGCCTTCAGTGCTACAAGGCACTTCCCTCATTAATTCACTATCTTATACACCACTATAGCTGTTTTAAGCCTTTTCATCCATCCTTAAACCTTCCAGGGATACTCTGCTAACACATTCTCATCTGAGAACCTTGCCTCATATTTTGTTGAAAAAAATTTATGCCATTCTTTGAGAGTTCCCCCTTCTCTTCTCCTCCTCCTCTCACATTACCCAGATACCATCCTCTACTATCTCCTCCTTCATCCTTGTTGTTGATAAGGTAAACCCCTTTTCATGAATGAATAGAAAATTTGATTTTCAAATATAACACTTATGAGAAACATAAAAAGGAAAACTTGAAAGAGAAATCATAAGGGACACAAGGCTAAAATGTTTACATTCTTACATGGGAAGATGATGTCCTAAGAACTTTGTTATTGGGACAGTTAGAAGGAGTCTACATAGACAGAGGTCATGGGCATCAGTTAGTTATTTTGAGATGATCAAAAAAAAATGAGTTGAGAAAGATGGATGAACTGGAAGAAGGGGGAAAGGAAAGGAAAACTGGAAAAAAAATTATCTCACTTAAAAGAGGTACACAACGAAGAACTTTTATGGTAAAGTGAAAATGTATGTGAGGGGTGCAATGCTTGAACCTCACTTTCATCTGAGTTGGTTCAAAGAGGGAAGAGCATACACACATACATACATACATATAAACACATATATAGACATATGTGTGTGTACACATACAGACGTACATATTAAATTGGATATAGAAATCTATCTCATCCAATAAGAAAGTAGGAGGAAGAGAATAGAGAAAGGGGGTAGGAATGATAAAAGGGAAAGAGGATAAAGAGAGGCAACAGTTCAAAGAAAAACAGACTTTTGTGGAGGGACAGAATAAAAAGAGAGAAAAGAATGAAGAAAAGAAAATAAGGTGAAAGGAAATGCACAATTAGCAACTATAATAATGATTGTGAATGGGATGAATTCAACCACAAAGCAGAAGGAATGGATTAGAAATCAGAATCCAACAATATGTTATTTGCAAGAAACAAGCTTAAAACAAAAAGAAACACAGAGTTAAAATATGGGGCTGGAGATGACTCTATTATGTTTCAACTGAAATTTTTGAAAAAGGTAAGGGTAGTAAGCATAATCTCAAAGCAATAGTAAAAATGTTCAAGTTCTTCTGTTCAAGTGTTCTGTTGTTTTTCAATTTTGTCCAACTCTTTGTGACCTCATTTGGAGTTTTCTTGGCAAAAATACTGGAGTATTTTACCGCTTCCTTCTCCAGCTCATTTTACAGATGAGAATACTAAAGCAAATGGGGTTAAGTGACTTGCCCACGATCACACAGCTAGTAAGTGTTATGTATCTGAGGTCGGATTTGAACTCAGGTCCTCCTGATTTCAGCACCGGTACTCTATCCACTGCGCCACCTAGCTGCTCCCAATGGAGCCTTTCTTAAAATGATGTGATATTTAAATTTTTATTTTATTTAAATCCAAGGAAGCATTATGGGAATAAACTAGAAGTCTTCCCAATAAGATCAGAGGTGGAGAAATGATATCCATTATCACCACTGCATTCAATATTGTATTAAAAATGCTAGCTTTAGTGATAAGACAAGAAAAATAAATTGAAGGAATTAAAATAGACAACAAGGAAACAAAATTACCACTTTTTTTTTAGGCAATTGGGGTTAGTTAAGTGACTTGCCCAGGGTCACACAGCTAGTAAATGTCAAATGTTTTGTCTAAGGCCGGATTTGAACTCAGGTCCTCCTGACTTCTAGGCCAGTGCGCTATCCACTGGGCTACCTAGCTGCCCCCAAACTATCACTTTTTACAGATAATATGATGGTTTACTTAGAGAACTCTAGAGAGTCAACTAAAAACATAGTTGGAACAATTAACAACTTCAGCAAAGTTGCAGTATGTAAAATAAATCCAAATAAATCATCAGCATTTCTATATATTAAAAACAAAACCCAGCAGCAAGAGATGGAAAGAGAAATTCCGCTTAAAATAACTGCAGAAAATATAAAATGCTTGAAAGTCTAAATGAGCACAATTACAAAACACTTTTCACACAAAGTCAGATGTAAACAATTAGAAAAAAATATTATTTATGGGTAAGCCAAGCCAATAGGACAAATATGACAATTCTACCTAAATCAATGTACTTATTCAGTGCCATACTGACCACACTACTGAAGAATCATTTTATAGAGCTAGGAAAAAATAATAACGAATTCATCTGGAAGAATAAAAGGTCAAAAATGTCAGGGAAATCTATGAAAAAAAAATGTGAAGGAAGGTGGTATACCACTACTAGATTTTAAACTATAGTGCAAATTCATACTCATGAAAACAATCTGGTCCTGTCTAAGAAACAGAGTTGAGAATCAGTCAAATAGATTAGGTAAGCAATGTACAATAAACAACTATAGTAGTTTAGTATTTGATAAGCCCCAAAATCTAAGCTTTGGGAGCAAGAACTCACCATTTGATGAAATCACTAGAAAAACCAGAAAGCAGTTTTACAGAAACTAGGCACATATCAACATTTCACCCTGTATAAAAAAATTAAAATAAATACAGTTGAACATAAAGAGTAATATTATAAGAAAATTAAAGGAGCATGGGAAAATGTACCTGTTAGATCTATGGAAAAGTGATAGGTTTATGATCAGACAAGAGATAGATAATATTAAGGGAAGCAAAATGGATAATTTTAATTATAAGAAATTTTTTAAAAAGTTTTTGCACAAACAAAACTAACAAAGCCAAAATTAGAAGGAAAGTTAAAAAACTGGATGGGAGAAGGGGGGATTACATCAAGTATTTCTGATACAGTTCTCAGTTTTCAAATACGTATAATAAAACTGAGACACATTTGTATAAAAAAATAAAAGCCATTCTTCTTTTGACAGATGTTCAAAGAATATGAATAGGCAATTTTCAGAATAAATCAAAGCTATTGATAGTCACATAAAAATGCTCAAAATCACAATTTATTAGAGAAATGAAAGTTAAAACAACTCTAAAATATCACCTCACACCTATCAGATTGGCTAGCATGACAAAAAAAATAGAAAATGATAAATACCGAAGAGGGTATGGAAAAATAGGGACATTAATGCACTGTTGGTGGAGTTGTGAATGGGTCCATCCATTCTGGAGAATAATGTGGAACATCCAAAGGACTATAAAACTCTATATACCTTTTGGCCCAGCAATGCCACTACCAGGTGTTTATTCCCAAGACATCAAGGAAAAGAGAAAAAAAACCTATATGTACAAAAATATTTATAGCAACTCTTTGTAGTGGCAAAGAATTGGAAATTGAAGAAATGCCTGTCAGTTGAGGAATGCTGAACAAGTTGTGGTGTATTATTCTGATAAAATACTATTGTGCTATAAGAAATGATGAGCAAGAGAGTTTCAGAAACACCTAGGATGACTTATATGAATGAACTGATGCAAAGTGACATAAGTAGAACCAGGAGAACATTGAATACAGTAACAGCAATATTGGAAGGATGATCAACTATGAAAAACTTAGCTACTCTGATCAAGTTAATGATCCAAGAAAATTCCAAAGAAGGCATGATGAAAAATGCTATCCACCTCCAGAAAGGTAACTAATGAACTCTGAGTGCAAATAAAACATAATTGTTTTTACTTTATTTGTCTTAGTTTCTTTTTTTTCCCCACATGGCTTATATGTAAATATGTTTCACATGATATCACGTATGTAATTTTTATATTCCCTGCCTTCTCAATGTGTGGGAGAGAGATAGAAGAGAGGAAAAGAATTTGGAACTCAAAACCATGAATCAGGTACTGAACTCATTGTGGAAAGAAGGGGCATGTCCTGGAGGACAATAAGTAGACCAACAGAATTTTGGTTGGGTCATAGATATGGAATGAGTGAACCTTAAAGGAAGAAGGGATTACTTAGTGATGGTGGTAGAGGGAGAACCTGGAAGTGGCAAATGGGGAATAGGGGGAGCTCTATACATGTTCCAAGTATGCAATCCTAATTATATCAGAGACAAGGGTCCTGATGTATTTTCACCTTCAAATCAACTAATGGCCTTGGTCAAGACATATAACAACAACAACTGATATTTATATAATTATTTATATAACATTTTAGAGATCCTTCTATTTGAACCTTATAGTGGCATGAGATATGTAATACCCAATTTACAGATAAAGGAACTGAGGTCCAAAGAGATTAAATTACTTTCCCATGGCTACTTAGCTTGTGTAATAGGCAAGATTTGAACATTAGGCACCTTTACCCAAATACAATGCTGACTCTCTGGGACTCAGTTTCTCCAGCTATACAAAGACAATTATCCTCTTTTCTATTTCCCTTCTCAGAAATGATGAGCAGGGGAAAGAGGGCTGGAGTCAGTATTGGAAGGCCTCAGTGAAAGTCTCACCCCTGCTACTAATGAGCTGTGTGATTTGGAACAAGCCACCATCACCCCCCTTTCTGGACCCTAGGTTACTCGTCTGTAAAATGAGGGTGTTGGATTAAATGACCTATAAAGTCCCTTTTTGTGTTAACATTCTGTAGTTCTTCTTGGAGTTCATTAAAAGAGGGGCTTCATAAAACTAAATCATTTGAATTAAAAGTTAAGAGACTCAAAGGAAAGTCAACAGAGTAGTAGAGAAAATCCAGGCTACTTGGGTCTGTAAAAACATCTGAAATTGGATAAAGGCGAGCTCACGATATAGTGGGACTTGCCCATCTTGTAACCAGTCTCCCTCGGTATACCAAACCAGACAAGCTGATGCCCTGACTCACATTCCAAGCAGATGAGCCACAATGGGTGATCATGCTAGGTGTCAGGCATAGGTACATGGTTATCAGGAAGAAGGAATTGAGCAAAGATTATCTCAGCTGAACATCATACAGTGGGATTTCCCAGAAATTGTCCAGGGATTGGGGGTGCAGATGGTAAAGAAGAACAACAATGCACTAGAAAGAACTGGTTTCAGAAGACCTGGATTTGAAATCTGGCTTGAACAAATACTAGTTATTGAACTTCAACAAATAACCTAATTTATGTGTCTCAGTTTCTCCATGGGTAAAATGAGAGGTTTGGACTAAGTGACCTCTGTGGGCCCTTCCAGTTCTAAATCAATTATCCTAAATTGTTGGAAGACTCCTCTTCTATTTATTATATCAAGGCAGGCTCCAGAGGGCTTTGTTCCATCTTCTGTTTCTGGGTAAAAGAATGTTGCCGTGAGAAAGAAAGAGCCACAAAGGTAAGCTGAAGGCACCACATTCAAAGAGGTCAGCCAAATCTCCAAGATGTTAGACCACTAAGCATTGTTTTCTGGGCTCCAGGTTATTTTACCCTTCTCAATTCAATTAATCAATCAAAAAACATTTATGTGCCAGGCACTGTGCTGGAAGATGGAGTTACAAATACAAAGAATGAAACAAACCCAACTCTCAAGTAGCTTACATTCTAATGTGGAGAATAACATGTACTTATACACAAGTATATACAGTACATATAAGTATATATGTATATAATACTTAAGTATATACAGTACATATAAGTATGTGTAATTGTACTAAATATATGTAAGTGTAGAATAAATACAAAGTAGTCAAGGAAAATGGAATTAGTAGCTGGGGGCATTAGCAGTTAGTAGGATCAGGAAAGGCTTCATGTAGAAGGTCATGTTTGAGTGGTGGCTTAAAAGAAGAGGATTCTGAGACGTAGGTAAACATTTGATGAGATGGAGGATACTCCAAAAATGGGAGATTGTCTATGCAAAGTGAGTCTGAGAAACAGAAGAAAGGCCAGTTTGGTTGTGTCAAAGATTATAGGAAGGGGTTGATATACATGATTCCACAATTCAAAAATATTTAGTAAGCACCTACTATGTGCAATGTGCTGCGTTGGGTGCTAAAGAAGGGCAAAAAGGACAAGATACCTAACAGATCAATGAGTACAGGTCCCATTGCCCTTTCATAGAATCTTAGAATCTTTTCCATTTCCTGCATTCCCGTCTCCTTTTACCACTGGTGATTAAAAGAGGATCATCACAACATAAAGGTGCAAACAGCTGACAGGTGGCAGGTTCCCTACCCTCCTTTCCTGGTTCAGATGGTAGGTTCTGGTGTGAGATGAGTGAATATTCTTCTAAGCACCCTAAAATAAGGAAAGAGGGTTGCAAGAGATCGGGAGCCACATGCTGAAAGAAGGAAAAAGGCCTTTAGAGAGACGTTGGTACTTTAACCACACACCAAGCAGACTGATCATGTTTTTACATCTCCCCTATGGAGCTGGGAGGCAGTCTGAGCCTGTTTTAAGTTTTCCTTTGGGTTGGGAAACTCTGTCTGTGGCAGCTGCAGTAAATAACTTTTCCTGGATGCAGACATTAAAGAGTTAAGCATTCCCCCTCCCTTCTTTTTTCCTTTTTAGCATTAAGATAATAAAAAGCACACTTTTTAAAACTAATTTACCCTCTAAAAAATTAAAGCATTTTTACCACTGTTTGCTTTTCCAGTGTCTTTAATTTGGGTAATTGCTTAGTCAACTTTCAAAAACATATATTCTGTCTTAAAAAAACATCAGAATATGACGGATCACCTTCATTTTCATTTCAGATTTGGCATGCAGGACCCAGATTGTGTATTCTTTCCATGGCGCCACACCAGCCTCGGATACTTAATTAATTTCCTTTCATTTGTACAGGCTTGCACTTAAAGAGACAGTGTCCCATTTTGATGGCTTGGCTTTGGCTTACATTCAAAAGTGTCACTTCTTAAATCTTTTTCACCCCCCCATGCTTCTCAGAGTGCTACATGGCAAAGAACTGATGTTCCCCCCACACACACCATTCACCCCTTTCTTCTCCACCATTTCTCTCCCCTTGTGCTATTTTTTTTACCTAAACTAATCTCTCCAAAGGGGAAAAAAATAAAAAGGATGCATGAGATTTTTTTTTCACTTTCTTCTTGGAATCTCCCTTATTTTGGCAGCAAGGCTGCTAGTAACTGATCACAATCATTGGGCACGACAAAAATAATATTTGATGAGAGTTTTCATTAAGTCAGTATTTTCTCTTTCCCAGTCAAGATCCATGATTTTCTTGACATAACTGTATATCATGTATAAGAGTAAAAACAACTTTTTTTTTAAACAAAGCAATTGGGGTTAAGTGACTTGCCCAGAGTCATACAGCTAGTGAGTGTTATGTATCTGAGGCCAAATTTGAACTCAAGTCCTCCTGACTCCTGGACCGGTGCTCTATCCACTGCACCACCTAGCTGCCCCTAAAAATATCTTTCTTCAAGATACTTTATACCCATGTCAATCTGTGTGTTTTCTCACACTATTTAGAGGAAGTAAGTGAACTGGGTGTTTATGAAAGAAAGGGGTGTCATAGCACGGAGACTATGCAAATCATTGCATCTATAACCAAGGCCATGAGTGGATTAGGGTCACCAGGTTTTACCTCCAGGACACTAAAAATTAGAGGGTGCTGCCATCATTTTGCAGAACTTTGGCAGGTAGACATAACTGATCTTAGAACTTAGGTAGCAATAATCATTAGTTAATCTAATGGCAGCTAACACATGAGATTGTTTCCTCCTCCCTCAACCACTTTCCACTTGCGATCCCAATCCCAATGTTATACACTCTGCTCCAGTGTTGGCCTCCATTGCAGGAAGCTTGCATTTTCCTAGGTTATCCACCCAGAGACTGGGGCCTTGGGATCTCTATTTTCCCACCGAAAGGGCAATGCCTTAGGGTTTTTCCCACAAGGGCCCTGTGTCCCATGTTCTGAGTCTCTCTCCATTGGCTCCATGCCCCAAAACTTCAATCTACCTTGCTTCAGGTACAAGAATTACTTGTATAAATTCTTGCTTAGTTCCCATCAGTGTCGCACCTGGCCATTCAAGGACAGCATTCCCTGGCAGTTCAGCAAATCCACCTCCATTCTAATCAGCATCCATGCAAAGGGGTGCCCCTCTGGAGTGTCAGATTACAACCCAGCAATGTTCTAATATTATAGCTGGAAAAAAATAAGAATGTTGCTTTAACATGAAACTGGCACAGCTAGTTTAATAAAAGGAGAACAGTTAGGTGAGGAATTAGGTAGAGTGTTGGACTTAGAGTCAGAAAGACCAGAGTTCAAATCCTAACTTAAACTTGTACTAGCTATTTGACAATGGGAAATTCACATAATCTCTCTCATCTCTACTTTCCTCATCTTTAAAATGAGGGTAATAATAGCACCTACCTCTCAGGGTCGTTGTAAGGATAAAATGTGATTGCATACGTTAAGCATTTTGCAAACTTCAAAGTACTAGATTAATATTAGATAGTAATTATGTACTAGATATAGATCAGCAAAATGCATAGGAGAGAGAGAGAGAAGGAGAGAGAGACAGAGACAGAAACAGAGAGAGACAGAGACAGGACTCCCAACAAGGCAAAAATCCTTATGATTTAACACCAGAGAATGCTTCTACTTAAAACCTTCACTCAGTATGTATTTCCTATCAGCTTCTATGCCCCTGGAAGTGATGCACAAGCTGACAGCCCAGCTTATTCCTAGGTTCATATTAGGATCCCTTACTTTTTCAGAGACTTTGCCAACATACTTCTGTTCTTAAAGTCTCTCCAAACCATCTAAAAGTAGCAGACATTGATTTTGCCCCTATCATTTCAAAAAGCATGAAGTACAAGAGAAGGCAGCTGGGCAGCCCCTAGGTTAGGAACACCCAAGGCTACAGAGAGTCTATAAAGATTACCCTTTCTACCAAGTCACAACCCTAAAAAAAGAGGCAAATCCTGGTAAAGTTTAGGCAGGGAAGGAAAGGGAGACTAGGAATTGGAGCAAGGGGCCTGCACTAAGTGGTTGTGTACAGTCTAAAAGGAAAGGGGACTGAAAACCAGCTGGGACCAGTGTTGTCACTCCACTAGCCATTTAGGGAAGGGATTAAGCCTGGTGAGAAGAATCCCCCAATGTGAGAAGAAATGAATTCAACTCAGCCCCAGTGGAGAAAGAAAGACAGAGAGATGGAAGGAAGGAAGGAAGGAAGAAAGGAAGGAAGGAAGGAAGGAAGGAAGGAAGGAAGGAAGGAAGGAAGGAAGGAAGGAAGGAAGGAAGGAAGAAAGGAAGGAAGGAAGGGAGGAAGGGAGGAAGAAAAGACCCTCAGAAAATGATCTCTTTTTAACGGCTGAAATAAAGATTTAAAGAGAAATAAGTTTCAGTAAAAACTCAGAATGCAAGCCGATAAATCTAAAACTAGGAGATAGAGTGGTTACTTACAAAGTTCTCTCAACAAATATTAAAACACAGGAAAGCTCTGTACCTCTCAAACTGAAAAAAGAAGGAGGGATACTTTACCAAATTAGACAAAATGAAAACAAAATTCATTTTGAGGCACTAAAGATCTAGGATATTGAGAGAAATAATGAAATAGGTAAGAACAAGGTGGAGGGGAGCATAGAATTTCCCATAACTCAAATTATATTATTAAGCAGTAATAATTGGAGTCATTTGTTAGTGTTAAAAAAAAATAGAAAAGTAGATAGATGGAATAGATTAGACAGGGAAGGATCAGAAATAATTGAACTCTATAACCCAGTTTTTTATGAGCCTGAAAACATTAGTTGCTTAGGAAAGAACTACATATTTGATAAGAATTATTGGAAAAACTAGAAAGCAGAATGGCAAATTAGGTTTAAACCAGTATCTTTCACCATATAAACAGATCTCTCTATGTGTGTTGTTATCTTCTAAAAGCATTGCCTGTGGAATAGTTCTTATCTATCTATCTATCTATCTATCATCTATCTATCTATCTATCTATACACACATATACACATATATATATGCATACACACACACACACACACACACACACACACACACACACACATATATATTTGATCCAATCTGGCTATTTTGACCACCTTTATTTTCTTTAGTGCCATTTCCATTTCCTCTGGAAGTACCTAAGGAACTGTGATGTTAGAGGCCAAAGGGGGTTCCAATATATTTTGTAGAGAAAACAATTTATTGTAATAGCTTTTTGCAAATAGTTTCTATTTGTCATCTGATTACAGTGCTCTTTTTTTGACTTTTTAAAAATTTAAGCAAAAATTCAAAAGCTACTCAAAAATATTTAGCAAGAAGTCAAACAAAATAAAAGAAATTAAAAATATACAAAATTTTAGGAAAAATCAAAAGACTGAAAAACTGGGAGACTAAGAGAAATCTACTATCAAAAACAACTGACCCATTTAAATAGTATAATGAAAGATAATTGAAGAACCTATAATCTAGTAAAATGATAATAAAACAGAACATCTGGATACAATATTTCAAGAAATTATGAAAGAAAACAACTTCCCATAATCAGAAGGAAAAGTGGAAAAAAAGATAGAATACACAGATCCCCACCTAAAAGCTGACAGAAAAAAAAATATCAACAAGAAAAGTAGTATCTAAATGCCATAACTGCTAGGTTAGGGGTCGGAAAGGGTCGCATTTGTAGATTCAGTCAAAGGGCCACATTTGAGGACCTACAGTTTGAGGCTGCAGGTTCCCCACCCCATTTAGGTCAAAGTAAAAATATTATAAGTATCCAGGAAGAAAAAAAGTTGAAGTCCTAAAACACATAGAGAATCACAGAAGACAATGCAGCAATATGAGAAAGGAAAAGGAAGCTCTGAATATGCAAAGAAAACAACAATCTCATGACCAAGAATAACATAGTGCGAAATTGAGCATAATCCTATGGGGTAAAAAAATGGAATCAATGACTTCAAAGCCTTCTTGTTAAGAAATAAAGAAAAGTATAGAATCCTTAAAGTACAAATCCTGGAGAAAGGAAAAATCTACAAAGGTATGCAAGTTTGTCAAGTTGAAAATGCTATATATTCATTAGCTATTTTCATGCTAAAAGGGAGAGAAGTAACCATTCAAAATCAAAGTGGAAACAATGAAAGACAAATTCAGGGGAAATGATTTGTCCAAGGTCACAAAGCTAGTTAATAATTTAATTCAATTAACGTTTATTAGGTAGCTAATACATGCCAAGGACTGAGGATACAAAAAATAGCAAAAAGACAGTCCCTGAAAAGTCCCAGACTCTTGACTCCATTTACATTGTTCTTTTCGCTATATCACATTATCTCTTCTTTTACTATCCTCTCTCTGCTATATCAGTACCAACATATAGCATAATATTCAGGGTAAAAAGAGCTGCTTGCAATAGCATATCAATCTTTTTGACCGTATGTCTATATGTAAAGAATATTATGCATGCTACATATATATATACATACAAATATTACATATGTTTGTGTATGTGCACATGTATATGTATATGTATATGTATATGCCAGAAGGTCCATGATAGATAGAAAGATAGATCTAACATGGGCCTCATTCAGTAATAATGGCTGCTATGGTGGTATAAAAATGATAACCACATACCATACACACACACACACACACACACACAATATATATATATATATATGTATATATATATATATATATATATGATGTCCTGATGCTCTGACCAACACAATATTTTAACCCCAGAAGAAAACTGAGCTTTGTTGATACAAATCAACAAGTTTATCTAAGTACAGCTCCAAATAATATTAGACACTTAGTAATAACCTTCAAATGGCATATACTAGATCTTTCTTACAACATGGGAATACTTTATGCCTAACCAATGCATGAAAATCTGGATTTACCCAAAAGATCAATTTGAGGATAATTATACATTATAATTCCTTGCCAATTCCTTTAAATAAGAAGTGTAGCACATCTAAAATAGAATTTAACAAAAACTGGACCATAAGACTTAGCTATGGAATGGACCTTAGATATCATCTAATCTAACTACCTATTTCATAGAGGCATAAAGAATGGTCTAGAAAGACTGAGTAATTTGCCTGAGGGAGTATAGTTGCAGAGCCAAGAGCTGAACCCAACCCTTCTGGTGCCAAATTTAGGATTACTGCTTCTATACTTCATAGTCTTTCCAGAAAATACTTATTGGGTAAAAATATTCCATATCTATTCAACATTCATTCAACAAATACCTCTTCAGTATCTCTTTGCACAAAAAAAAATAGACTGAAAAATATAAAAAGTTAAGATAAAAACATGGTTACTGCCCCCATGGAGGACATAGTATTAAATAATTCAATTTAAGACAACTTTGTCTAGGATCTTATTTTGATGAATGTAATATTAGAAGCCCCAGAAAGACATTATCAGGAATACTATTTTTCCTCAACAGGATCTCATGGTTGTGATGATATTCTACGAAGAAGCCACAATGTATTTTCTAAATGATGTTGTCAGGGCAGGTAGGTGGCACAGTGGATAGAGCCCCAGCCCTGAAGTCAGAAGGACCTGAGTTCAAATCCGGCTTCAGACCTAACACTTGACACTTAACTAGCTGTGTGATCCTGGGCAACTCACTTAACCCCAATTGCCTAAAACAAACAAACAAACAAAAACTAAATGATCTTGTCTTTGCAGCTCAACTTCGGGTTGCTTCATGTAACCCAGGGAAGCCATTATGCTAACTGATAGCATCCTAGGTAGGCTTTCACGATGTCTAAGTTAAAATGCCAGAACCATGCTCTTCCTACCATTCATACTTCTTAAATTCATAGTAAATAGAAATTCAATCCCCTTATAATCCGCTGAAGTTATATTTACTCCTTCAAAGTGAACAAAAGGAAATTAGTAACAGTTCTCCCTTATTCTAATTATAGTTTGCTCTCTATTGTTTTTGGAGGGTTCTAGGAAGACCCAAGTCACATGAATAATTGATCCTTAGCAATCTTCCCTAGGTGGGTAACATCTGAAAGGTTAGGTGGCTTAGCTAACAGTGAGATTCAAATGCATTACAATGGCTGAAAACATCTGAACTTCATAGTCAAATCTTCAAAGTGAATGACTTCTCCATTGGACTTTTGTTTTCTCTCTTGTTCTCTTGGGCTATAGGAGTGGATTAGGTAGCAGTCATATTTATATGTGCAGTCCCTCCTACCCAGTCCTTCATTAAGTGTTTACTAAGTGAATGATATTGTACCAAATGCTAGAGATACAAAGATAATTAAAAAAAAATAAAAACCAATGTCTGCTATCAAGGAGCTTACATTCTGGAGGGAAGAAGGGAGACACAGTGTATAAACAAGGAAGTGTGTACATGATATTTTAAACAGGAGGGAGAGAGTACTAGTAACCAGGGAGATCACCTAGTCTCAATCCCCTTATTTTACAAATGAGAAGGCTAATTCTCAGAGAAATGGTGACCTGCCCAAGACCACAACTAGTTGGCAGTGTTTGCAGGATAGATTTCCTCCCCATTTCTATGAAGACCCTTTCTACCACTCATTTACAATTCAGAATCATGGGGGGAACAAAAGCTGTGAAAGTCAAGTGAAGGGTGGCAAACTACTGGTAACCAAAGTCAATACTTTATGTTTTCTTTCTTCTTGCTGCAGAGCCAGGATACTGAGAGAACTCTGTTTAAGGATGCATTATAATATTTTTCTCTTGAAAAGGTTTTTCAAATAGGTTTTCCTTTCTGTTGTTTTTCCATTAATATACAGCGAGACTCCTGTACATTAAGTACTCCTGCGAGTTTTGAAATATAGCACTGTGGTTAGCAAAATGAGGCAAAACATTTATTTCTAAGAGAACCTATTTTCTTGAATAACTTTGTCAAGGCAGAGAGATGACTCTGTCTTGAACTATAGCTCAAAAGGCAATAGCTGAGACACCTAAGAGTCTATTCGCCCTACCTGAAGCAAATGGCCACATGGGAAAGGGAATTGCTAATCACAAACTTTTGCCTGGTTTTCAGAAGCTCAGAGGCAGGGGTTGAAGACCAAAATTCAGGGAAAAGGAAGGAGAAAGAGGAATCAGCCTTTTAAATTTACAGGATTTAAGAAGCAAAACCTTTGTCAATAAACATTTCTTAAGCTATTAAAGATTTGCTATTGTCCACAGGATGGGAAATGTGGGTCAAGAAAGCTTCTGGCCTCCTCTGCATTAATACTTGCTTCCTTTTTTGAATATTTCATGCCTTCTCAGGACATGAATAAAAAGTTTGTAGCTTTCCTTCCATTGTATTTTGAGTCTCATGTATATGTGTCAGTTACCTTCGTTAGATGATCCAATAATATTCATGCAAAGATTTCATGGGTTAAATGTCAGAAACCAAGCCATCAAGAGTCCTTGTTTCATGATTTTTTTTTCCATTGAATTAAGAACCTCTGCTAGGAATGTTCTTTATAAAAGTTAGCACTGGACACATCTATTCTGGAGTACCACTTTCCTACTACACTTCTTATACCTTTTACATTTCTGCCAATTTTTATTCTAATGCCTCAGTTTTTCCTCAGTGTCACTAATGTAGTACGTAGAACTCTAGGTAATTAGTAAATCTTAGTATGTAGGTAGTACCTAGAACTCTAGGTACTTAGTAAATCACAAGCATTCCTTATTTCTTTTAATAATATTTGTAATTGTATTTATGTAAACCTTAACTGTATTTTGGTAGTGTGAATTGTATATATTTATTCATTTTGTAGTACTTTTGAATGGGATTCACCTTTTTATTATATCCTCCGGACTTGGCATTGCTGCCCAAAAAATGTGTTTTTGTAAATTTATTCTGTATCCTGCTACTCTGTTAAAATTATTCATCGTCTCAATGTCTTCACAAATTTGCTGAGAGCTCAGTCTTTGATGCATGCATATCCTCTTCCTTCTATCAGCTAAATGAGACATTTTGGAAGATGATTTGCCCCATGTTAGCTTAGGGGTTCACATCACAAGGTGACAAACCCCTTTCTAAGGGATTTAAAATTGGAAAGAGTGATGACAGGAGTGGCTGAACCAGAATTGAATGTGAATATAAGACATAATCTCTTAATTGCCATATCTAATGGAATTTTCTCAATCCTTATCCTTTTTAACCTCTCTGGAGAGTTTGACACTGTCAGTCGCCTTCTTCTTGATACTCTCTTCTTTTTAGGTTTTTGTGACACTGCTCTTCCCCGGTTCTCCACCTAACTGACTAACCACCCTCAGTTTCCTTTGCTGAATATTTATCCAGTCACAACCATGTACATTGTGGGACATAAGGGATGAGAAAATTTGCTTCACCTGACTATGAAGTTTTGATACGAGCATTTTATTTTTATTTGTTGTTGTTTAAGTGAGGAAGGGTAGAGAGTGGGAAAAAGAGAAAATAAATGCTTATTAATTGGAAAAAAGTGAAGAATTTAAATATGAATCTTATAAAATTATAAAGAATATGCTCAGCTCCAAAACAGAGAAGAGAAGAAATCTTCTCCCATTTCCTCACTCTTTTGAGGTCCACGAGTATAGGTCATGGTATATAAGGTCAGTTTTTTTTGCTGTATTGATTTGTTTTGCTGAATTTTTCTCATTTTTTTATTTTGAAAAATTCTTTATTAACAATGTTGACTCTCACTGAGGAAGAGTCATACTGGCAAAAATCAAGTGATAGAAAAAGAAAACAATAAAAATTTACTAAAACCTAAAAAAGAAACTTTAAAAAAAAAGAGACATTGCCAGGAAGGGACCCCCTGGTGGTGGTTTTGTTTTCTTTCAAGCATGGCAACCCATGAAACAAAGAAATATAGAAAATTACTCTCAATCCAATGTAGCCCCTTTGTACTTCTGTTAAAAATTAATTGTACCTGAGCCAACCAGGTGGTGCAGAGGAAAAAGTACTGGCCCTGGATTCAGAAGGACCTGAGTTCAAATCCGGCCTCAGACACATAACACTTACCAGCTGTGTGACCTTGGGCAAGTCATTTAACCCCATTGCCTAGCCAAAAAATATGATAATAATTTTAAAAAATTAAAAGTACCCCTTAGAAGAGATGTGAATCTGTAATCCCTCAAAGATTTGTTCAGTCTCTACACACAGGAAAGGACAAGTAAATGAAAATTTTCTATCGTAGATTTCAGCATATATTTGTATGTACCTCTTTTACAATTTGTTCAACAGCATATATACCTGGGACAGATTATAAAGTTGGAAAATTATGCAGGCCCAGAATTTAGCAAAAGGAGCAGAGTGGGATCAATTGCATTCAAAATTTTGCCCACACACACACACACACACACACACACACGTACACACACAAATAGTGACCTCAAACTTACAATGAAAGCAAAAAAACCCTTTTTAATCCTAACATTTTATGGATGCTGCTATATAGCAGCAAAATGTGGAACATCACTACCTCCACAAAACTAAAAATGTGTCTTACTTACCTTTGCATTCTTTTTTAATGAAAAAGCAAAGTAAATGTGAGTGTGAGCAAAGTGCAGTATATAACCATTGAGGAGTGCCAGTTCTAACTGAGTAGAAGAGGCATCCAATGATAGAAAAAGATGAGTTGGTAATGTGACAAAAGTAAGAGATCATAAGTGGGCAAAAAAAGGGCTACACTCAGACTTTCACTGCCTTCTCACTCTGGAATTTTCCTCAGGGCCTGGGACCTTCCTGCCCAGGAACATCTCTGTACCTTGCCCCAGACCCCCTTCTATACTGGTGAGCTCTTCCTAGAAATCAGTCATATGTTATTCCCCTTCCAGCTCTACTTCTGAATTCTCATGCCTTTTTTTTTTTAAACCATGACCCCACACATGTACCTTCTCCTTCTCCCTACCCGTGCTTTTCACCTCCTCTTAATGTGTTGCCTTCTCCCATTAGAATGTTAGTTTTTTGAGGTCAGGGACTATTTCTTTTTTCTTACACAGATTCATTTGAATACACTGTTCATTTTTTTAAACTTCTTGTGGAATCTGTGTAGATTCAGCTTTAGCTTTTTTTTTTCTCCCTGTAGTTTGGCTGCAGGAAGGGTTTTAGGAAAACAACTATTCAGCCATCTTGCCAATCACACATTTCTGACTCTCACAAGAGAAAATATGAACCATTTTTACTCACTCCTTTTTACATCCAAAATCATATATCATCCAAGTAGGGTTTCATAGATCTGATCTATATCTATCTTAAGGAAAGAGAGAGAGAGAGACAGAGAGAGAGAAAAGAAGAAGAAGAAGAAGAAGAAGAAGAAGAAGAAGAAGAAGAAGAAGACAGACAGACAAATCTAAATACCCAGGCTCAGTATGACTTCCTTCAAAGAAACAAAAATTCATTCCCTTCCAAGATATTAATCCTTCCTCTTGGAATCTGGTTATTTCTTATAAAAGAACATTTATTGGATGTCTAGCCCTTCCTCTTTTAATATATGTATCTTATTGGCTTTCTTGACCTTACTATTTTTAACATTGTTCACCTCTCTTATTAATCAGATTCTTACTGTCATTTATCTTTAGCTTGCAACATCCTCATTTTTCCTTTCTATCCCTAAGTGTATATCTCTCTAGTCTTATTTAATGTCTCTCCCTCTCCCATCCCCATCCCCACCAAGATTCTAAACCATTGGTGAGAGAGTATGACCCAGGTTTAATGCATTTAATGCAATAAGGATTTATTTAATAAATGAATTTGTTTAGTATATGAACACCTACAGTGATATTCTTTCTTTTTGCCTTATTGCTAACTAGAAGATTACACTTAAGATCTAAAAGTATCATCATTGTGAGTAGCAGGTTTGTATAAATAGATGTACACTGCTTGGGGCTCAAGAGCTAAAGTGGTCAGGAGAAGCATATTTTCCCACAACTGAGCTATCCATAGGAATTTGAGAGAATTTGAGTGTAACTATGTGATGGTAGTTCTTCTCTTGGGGCCTAAACATACCACTGTAAGAGCAGATTAGAATAAATGAGGCAGCCCAGAGATTGAATAGATGTTCCTCTTATACACGTGAGAAGTATGAAGCACTCCATGATGGATATAGGCAACCTCACACAAGTATTAAATTATGGTAAACGTAGAGAACCCAGACATTAACTTTTTATAGCACGTTAAGGTTTACAAAGGGTTTTTTCTCCACAGCAATCACGTAAAATAGGAAGCACAAATACAATTATTTCCATTTTACATAGGAGGAAACAAGTTTTGAGATGCTGAATTATTGTCCCAAGGTAATTCAGCTAGTTAGTGATAAAACTGTAGTTCAGATAGGTTGTCTGATTCCAAATCCAGCACATTTCACTTGCTCTTTGTCTTTTAGTCTTTCATTCAACCCTGAGAAGTGGTCAGTGGGTAGTGGGTAGTTCTCATTCCTTTTTTACAACTAGAAGAAACTTGGGCACATACAGAATGTGTAAATTCTTCTAAATCAGAAAGTGAAACAGTGGAAAGTTTTAACTAAAATGGGAAAATGTGAGGTTCCTATTGTACCTGACTGTGAATGATTCTAAACTTTAATCTCAAATAGAAATGATCTCTGTAGGACAATGTTGACTTAGAAACCCACAAATTACTATTATCTATGTGGCATACTATTTTTATTTATTTTGTTAAACTTTGTCCAATTATATTTTAATCTGGTTCACCCAGCACTCAACGGTTTTACAGATAGGCTGGGAGGTTGACATCTGTATCTTAGACCAATCTGACCCATTCAAAAATAGAACAGGATCTTTTTCATCTTATCCCAACTCCAGGATTTCATGGGGAAATTTAGAAGACTGAGTTCTCACAATAAAACATATTCCTGGAAGAGAGAGGCAGAGTGGACCCGGTCATTTCTTATCCTATTCCAAGGCTCAAGATTTTCAGAAAGAAAGAAATTCAGAAAGAAAATAAATTGACTAGTATTCCCTTACTTATCTGTGCCTGATATCATATTTCCCAAAACTAACATATATCATCCTTCCTATACACAGTCAAATTCCAGACACAGCAGTTAGTGCCCACACATTGGAAATAGATTCTCAGCAGGAATGTTTGATTTTGAGAGTATAGGGTTTATAAAGAAGAATTTTGAAAATATCTTTCTCTTAATCTCTCTCATACTCCAAAGCACTGTTGGGCTTTAATTCATATGAGATAGCTTTTTATGATTCAAAATCAACACTGGCTCCATGGTAGCCTGAACATCATGCCGTTCATAAAGTCTGCTCAAATCCTTTGGTACGAGAGCTTGATTTGCTTACTCAGAAAACTAGGTTTCTATGTCCAACATTTAATACTGTGTGATCTAAGAAAGGTAATTTCATCTTTATGGGCCTCAGTTTCTTCACCTACATGTAGTGGAGGAATGATTACTGAGGGTCATATCAAAGTTCCTTGAACTACTGCCGCACTTAAACTGATCTCTCAGCAGCTGGGTCTCCATATTGCCAAAAGCAGCTAAGAAAACAGCACAGAAAGGATCTAGCAAGAGAGTTTTACTAAGGAAAAATCCTCATAGAACATAAGGTTAGGAGATAAAAAAAAAAACACTTCAAAGGTTACTAGTCCAATAAGTGTGCCACATATTTGCACATACTCATTTGTAGAACACAGGCTTTAGAGTCTAGACCCTCTCTCCTGGTTGATTTTATATGGACAGATCCCAGCTCTGTTCTATAAATCAATCTATCATAGATTTACTTCTTTTTTCAATTTGTAAGCATTCATTGAGCTCCTATTGTGAGCTCAGCACTAACTTTCACAATCATGAGAGCCCTGACCAGAATCTGCATACATTTTCATGACAAAGTAACAAATACAATTTATATTTAACTAGAATTGCATGGTTGCAGAGGGGTTTCACCTAGTCATCTAACTCTTTTCTCACAACCCCATAAGTATCTAATTACCTCCACTTTATACGTGAGGAAATGAAGAGTCAGAGAGAGAAAATATTTTATTCAAAGTCACAAAATTTCTAAGTAGAGCCAAAACTAGGTTTCTAAGTCATAGTCTGGTGTAGTTGCCACTATACTACATTGCCTCAAGCTCTGTATCACTACATAATAGAACCCTAATTCTCTGATTCACTAGGGTGGTGTCAGTGATCACAAGGAACAACACAAGAGCATCAAAGTAAAATTAATTTTGAATCACATTATCAAATACTCATAATACTGTACTTGGAAGATTTGTGTCAAGAGAGCATGCATGTAGTGTAAGAAAGAAATCCAGTCAGGCAAGTGCTCACAATGAATAGTGATTCCAGAAATGGAAGACATGAATGCCCTGTAAACATAAGGTGCAAAGGTCATGCAGAAACATTTCCTAAAACTACACTGTGCCCTTCCTGAAATTGACATACTAAACATTTGATAATTGACTGGAAAGAGGTAGGATGTACAGTTGCTTTAATTAAATAGATTGGAAAATTCTGGAATTAAATATTGAAGAAATAGTTTGTGCATATTTAGTAAAGGAATTAGAAATCACTATGAACCATAATTTCTGTCTCAAGAATAAGTCATACTAGATTGGCTTCATTTTCTTTTTTAACATGAAATACAGCATAGATAAAGAGAATATGGTAGACCTAGTAATATCCATTTGAGCAAAGCATTGCACAAAGCATTTATCTTTGTCAAAAAGATGGAGAGATATTGATTGACCAGATAATAATGCAAGTGTACAATTGGTGACTGGCTGATCCCAAAGAGTAGTCACCAATGGATCTATGTCAGTTTGGAAAGAGATCACTGCTAGAGTTTCCCAGGTTATTAATCAATTTTTCTGTGTTCAACATTTCTATCATATTTGAATAAAGGCATAGACAACATGATCATAGAAGTAGCAGATTTCACAAAGTTCTTAACATGGTAGCTGACAGTCTAGAGCTAAACTTATCTGCACAGGCTAGAATGATGGTCTAAATCTAATAAAACACAATTTAATAGGTCCTACACTGGGAGGTCAGTGGCACTGGTATAGGCTGTCACAGTGGGACAGCAATAAATAGCAGTTTATGTGAAAAAACATCTGGACTATTAGATTGCAAGATCAATATGAGTTAACAGAGCTACATAGAAGCTCCTGACACAATCTTTGAATGAATGAAGTGAACCAACATGTCAAGAAGGAGAGAGATGATAAGTCTCCTGGGTTAAATGATATGGAGCAATGGAATTCCATATTTGGCTTGGTTAAACCACACCTTCTTCTTCATGCTACATTTTAGGAAAGACTTTAGCAAACTAAAATATGCCCCCGAAGAGGACCAGTGGGATAGTGAGAAGCCTAGAGATCATGCCTTACCAGGATCAAGTTGTATGCCCTCTAGATATTTATCCTGGAGAAGGTTTAGATGGCAGGACAGTGGGAGGTAGTAGGGGGAGGGGATGACTGCTATTTTGAAGTATTCAAAGTCTGTCCAACAGAAGGGGGATTAGATTTGTTCTACTTGTCCCCAGAGGGTAGTATGAAGAGTAAGGGGTAGAAATTACAGAAGATTTCAGTTTAGTGTCAAGAGAAAAGGGGAAAAAAACACCTCAACAATTGGTGCTATTCAAAAATGCCTCATATAATAGGAAATTTCTTATGAGTAGAAGTTTTCAAGCCAAGGCTTCATGACCACTAAGCAGAGATATTGGAGGCAGAATTTTCAGTGAGGTATAGATCGGTCTCCTAAATCTAAAGAATTCCTAGATCTAAGGTTTTTAAGCTTTAAAAAGTAAGATTTCCTAATTCAAAACAGCAATTAGGTTGCATGGCAAATACAGTATGGTACTTAGAGACAGGAAGGTCTGGTTTAAAATCCTACATCGGAAGCTTCTCAGCTGAGTGACCCCAGATGAGTCAAAATCAGTTTTCTCCTATAAAATCAGGATAACACCCCAAAGTGTTGTTCTGAAATTCAAAAGTTATTTATATGTGAAGTGTATTGTAAATCTTAAAGCTCTATGTAATTGCTAGCTATAATTATTCAATTAACTCATTATGAGAAAAGATATTAATAATATGGTACAGTAACAATTTAATAATCTCATCTCCTCCCCTATTTAGTATTTGAAAAAAAATGGAGCAATTTGGAAGCACATACTTTCCTGCCAAACTGCAACGTACTCAAATATTTTAAGCTCCATTGAACTCTCTTTTCTGTGAATCATCATAACAATTGGAAAACAAAATAATTTAAATTTTTTAAAAAATTCTCTCTTATGTGTCTTATGGGATTTTAAAAAAATTAATGTATGTGAGCCTTCTCTGAAATACTAAAAATTTCTTGAGGACAAAGACCATTTGCTAACTAATTCATTCATTCATTTATTCATTCAATTATTTATTGGGCACTTCCTATGTCTAAGACACTATTGATTATATTTAAAATAACCCAGAATCACAGAACATATTAGAACTGGGCTTGTCAATGCCTAGTGTAGTGATTTTTATCTCCAGATCAAGCTATACTTGTCTATCATAGAATCTCAGATTGGAATTGACCTTAAATACCATTTAATCCAACCATGACAGAAAGAGGATCTCCTTGATATTTTTCATTATATCACACTTAATCTACCTCTCTGTATCATCCACCTACTGCTCCTGCTCTGCCCTTGAATAGAGGTAGAAGAACTGGTAGAAGAAGGCTAATCCTTCTTCCACAGGACAGCCATTCAAATACATAAAAATAGCTAGCATGGTTCACCTTCCCCAACCCTCACAGAAACTTCCTACAGTATGGAAATGTGTTCCTTTCAGTATACAGATTCTTGGTTGGTGGTCATTTGGATAAGCCAAGCCATTTGAATTCCTGAGAGCACATTTAATTTTTGTGGAATTCCAAATATATCTAATAAAATATGCTTAATATGCCATTAATTTCCAAAAGCAAAGGAGTAAAATGTCTGCTATTGAGAGAAATAGACATATAAAGAACATTATAATGGACTCTTATATGTTAAATCTTAAAACCATGATTGAAATTTAAGTACAATGGAAGAAGAAAACTACTTTCTTAAAGTTTTTAGAGAATAAAATTAGAAAGATTTTTTATTTAAATTGAGACCTTACATTCTATCAGAAAAGACAAAACATATGCATGTAAATATATATATATAATATTACTTTTTAATTTAAAAAATTAATTTAAAGGAAGTAGCAACATATAATAGCATAATTTCATAAGTTTTTTGTTTTTCTGAATTTTAGAAAAAGAATTCACAGATAATTAAAACAAAACCTCAACTTTGCCACATATTCCCTAATCAAATTTGCCCTACTGATCATGCCCAGTTCCTTCAACCAGTCTTTATGTTAATGATCCATGTAGTTTTAGTTGGATGGGATATTTCATGGTCTCTCCTAATCAATCGCATTTGCCTTCAGCCTTTAATTCTTTGAAAAAAAATCTGACAAATCACAACATTTCTGTTATCTAAACAACTTGGGAAGGTCTCTCAACAGAAGAAAGTACACCATACATAATATATAAAATCTTAAGGCTATGTCGGCAATGGTAATGTATGTCAAAGACCTCTTAGATGTGGTCTTGTATCTCTTTTCTCTCAGTCAGAAAAGACATTGCCCTGACTTCTATTCTCAAAGATCCCATCATGCCAGATCTAGTGACTTCAGAAATGAAAATTATGGGGAGGGAATCAATGCAGAAATTCAGAGAGGATCAGCCACTATTAATTAAATCAAAGCAGAATTAAATGTTGTTGATTGTTTCCCCAAGATACCTATCCTGGGGGTCAAAAACAGAAGTTTTCTTTCAGATCTCAGCAGAGCAACTCACTAAAAACTATAAAGGTCCACCAGGATAGAGCATGTTTCTAGTTTAATTAAAAACTACAAGGAAATAGAAAATGGTTTAAAAACTGAATTATTGGGTGTAGTGGATAGAGAACAGAAAGATAGACACCTGCAAGATCTGAATTCAAATTCTGCCTCTAATGTATACTGTCTGTGTGACCTTGGGCAAACCCCTGAGCTTGGAGCTCCTATACTAACAAAATCATGGGTCCAGCCTTTGTCTCTATCAGAGAATGACAGTGTCTTGACTTGATTCCAGTGTTAGACATATGACCCAAGGAGGTCATTGACAGATAGAAAAACTCCACAGTTACTAAAATATTTCTAGTAGTAGTTGTAATAACAAAGAATTGGAAACAGATTTGATAACCATGAATTAGAGAATGGCTAAACAAATTATGGTACATTAACATAATGGAATATTACTGTGCTATGAGAAACAAAGAACATAATGAATAAGCATGATAAGATGTATATGAACTGATGAAAGTGAAGTGAGCAAAGCAGAAAATAATTTGCAAAATGATGACAACTATGGAAATGGAAATAACTATGAAACCATTGAAAATAAATTTTACAAAATTACCAAGAATTACAAAATTACAAACTTGTTTCCAAAGAAGAAATATGGAAGATTAAACTCCCAACCCAACTCCTTTGAAGAGGTAGAAGGTTCAGAGCTATGTAACATTGCATATAACCCCTGATTCTTCTAATGTACTGATCAGTTTTAGTGCATTTTCTCTTCTCTTTTTTTCCTTTTCCATTTAAAAAAAATTTTGTTAAAGGGAATGACTCTCTGTGAGGGATAGGGAGACATACATGGGCAAATCTAGACAGTGCAAATATAAGATACATCAATACATATCTATTTTAAAAAAATAAGTATGTCATGGATTACAAAACTCATCAAAAAGACATTAAGAAATCCAAGATATAAAGAATTATATTTCCCAAAATATATTTATTGGTTAATGACCTAATTTTGATATGTTTTCCTGGATGAATAGATAATACAACTATATATCTAGTGGAGAACTATCCACAGATTTTTTAAAAAATATGTCACTGGATTGCCTACGTAGAAGCTTTAAAAAATAATTTCAGTCAGCCTTATTTTCCAATGAGTTGTTCATAAAAAGGATTCATTTATTCAAAAGTTATTTCATGTCTTGCCCCAATGGCTCTAAGGTTAATAGTTATGTTAAGACTTATACAACCATACAATTGGCCATTGGAAAGTGTCTACCTTTGCAATTTCTTTGGCTAACTTATGATACCTCAAAATAATCAACCAATCAATTGATTAGTAAGCACATATTGAGTACTTTTTGTTCCCGAAACTATGCTAGGGTGCTGGGAATACAGAGAAAAAAATAGAAGAGTCCTTGCATTGGAAAGCCCTACATTCTATCAGAGGAGACAACATATACACTCATAAATATATGTATAAATGTGTTATACTTGTGTATACTTACACACATTCACACACAACATGCATAGTTATCTATGTATATATACATGTGTGTATGTGTATATGTATGTGTATACACACATATGCACATACACACAAACATTTGGAGGATTGGTGAGACACTAGCTCCTAGGGGATCAAGAAAAGTGTCTTTTAAGAGGTTGCATTTAAGTTGAGCTTTGAAAGATACTAGGGATGCTAAGAGGCAGAGATGAGGAGGGAATGCATTCCTTGCATGAAGGACAGTCTGTGCAAAGGCACAGAGATGGAAGATAGAATGTCATGAGCCAGACCAATTTGGCTGGACCATAGAGGGCATGAAGAAAGTAAGGGTATGTAATAAGCCTGGAAGGGTAAATAGAATTCAGGTTTTGAAGAACTTTAAATGTCAAACAAAAGAATTTGTATTTGATCTTAGAGATAATAGGAACCCATTGGAGCTTATTGACATATAGTTAGTTGACTACTTTAGTAGTATCACTTTGGCAGCTGTGTAGAGGATAGATTAGATAAACAAGACATGCAAAAATGGCAAAAATATGAGATATGATTATAATGAGACATGTGCGCCTATTTGTTTGGCTTAGATGCATGATCTACAGTTGTATTTGGGCAAGAAAGAACTCTCAACACATTTCTCAGTCAACCCCAAGTTGTCATCAAAGATTATTCTTGTATTAATCAGGCTAATTATGTTTGCAAAATAATTTGGATTTCCATGAGTTAAGATTTCTTAGTTAAGTCATACACATATGCTTGGAAGAGTAAGTACCAGAATGAGCTAATTGAACTGAACAAGGTAACATTTAGATGTCTCATTTCAGGAAATGACAAACTGCATTTTGAAGAGACAGGATGCATAGATCCTTTGGGACTATCACCCAATAGCTGAAATGCCTGAAAAGCTTCCCTTAATAAAAGGCCCCCCTTTTATCACAAAGACCAGAGCTTCTGACAAAGTTCCTGAAAATACATTTTAGGTGACAACATATCAACTATCATCTAAGGTAGGGGTAGGAGAGGCAAAATAATGTCTTATAATTGATATTTTAGTACCCAACGTGTGATCTAAAATTCTGTAAGTTATACAATTGAGTCAATTGAAGTTTGAAACTCATTTTAAAAAAAAATTTCTCTTTGACCTTTCTTGATTTCTTTTTTAACTGTGGCAAAAAAATAAGGAAAATTTGATGAATATTCAAATCTATATTACAGAATCCTCTTTTCTTTGCAAAGTCAAGCATCTGTTTTCCATTAGTCATATGTGTAATTGTCTTCAACAACGTGGTCCAGGGATGAAACTGGGCAGATACAGTCTAGCATCTCATCCATCAGGAGGGTCTAGGCCTTTTTCCAGTCATACGAATAGTGGTTCCTAATGACACCTCCACACTCACCCTGCCTTGGATAGAGGTCTGGCATTGCCTATGGCTCATAACTGTGGGTAAATTTTATTTGCATTCACCGTATGACTCTCAGGCCTCCCTTTTCTACTCAAAGAGTTATTTATCAAGAAGAATCTTGGAAGCAAGGGAGAAAATATCTGGCCAGTATAAAGTAGTTAAACGAGGTGTGAGGCAAGGAACAAAGAAAATCTAATAGGAAGTAGACTGCTGGGCTGAGAGTGAGGAATCTTGGGTTCTAGTCCTGGCTCAGCTACCAATTCACTAAATAAACTTGGGTCTCATTGAGATAATTTGTAAAATGAGTAGTTTTCATTAAACTCTTTTTGTTGCTGTCATAGCAGAAAACAATTTATTGTCTGTGGAGCTGGCTAGATGGGTATGGCTTAGATCAATCCAGTTTTGTTGACAAGATCCAGAGTATGCTAGCGTGATAAAGTTGGACGTGGACCTTCTTATCTCCTTAGGTTGTAATAGTGTGCTGACTTCAGCCATATCTATACTATGCAGCTATTTTGCAGTCCATTTGATCTCATAGTTGCTGGCATTGACTTCTCAGTGAATACTAGAGTTGTCCTCAATTGCCTTCATAATTGGCTCTGTGATCAGGCAAAGTTGCTCTCTCTCTCTCTCTCTCTCTCTCTCTCTCTCTCTCTCTCTGTCTCCCTCCTCCCTCCCTCCATCCCTCTGTCTCTCTCTGTCTCTGTCTCTCTGTGTCTCTCTTTCTCTCTCCCTACTCCCTCCCTCTCCCTCTTCTTCCTCTCCCTCTCTCTTTCCCTTCCCTCTCCCTGTTCCTCACTCCCTCTCACTCTCCCTTCCCTCCTCCCTCCTTCCATCTCTCTCTGTCTCTGTCTCTCTCTGTCTGTGTCTGTCCACACACACCTCTTCCCACTCATTTATTCCAACCCAGAGTAAAACTTCAAAGAAATCTCTAAAACAAAGCTCAGTTATGCCTCACATCTAGAGAATCCTCAAAAAATGGATAATGAGGTGTCCTATGGAAGATTTATTTCAGTGCAATATGAACATCCCTTATTGAACAGTAATTTAATTTCTACATTATAGAAAATTCTTAAGACACAAAAGTACTCCTATACCTATGACTATAGGTATGCACAAAGAAATCAAGAAACCATTAAAAAATCACAAATAACCCCTCATACTCCCACAGAAAGATAAATACCCTTTGTGTGACATAAGAACAGACAATTTAATTTCATCTCAGATTTGCACTGCTTGAGGAACACCCAACTTCCATAGCTTCTAGCCAGCCAGAACATGACTTGGGCTTGCTTTGGTCAGTTACAGGGTGATCTGGTGTTGGATATTTTCTCCTTCTAGAAACTCTCCTTCTTCTGATCAGCTGACATGTGACTAAAGAGCATTCTAACCCTTGCCTTCAAGGTTAATGCTAGGGTTTCAGGAGTTCATTTCCCAAGGAAAGGAGCAGAAAGACCAGAAGAAAGACAACAGGAACTTGAGATCACCTAAACAAGTTATTCATTGCCACTATCTTATACTTATGGCTACTATTGTAGCTGGAGGTACGAGTGGAAGAGAGAGCAATCTCTCTTCCCTTGATGGAAGTCTGAGGGAGAAAAAAATACTGGTAAAATATTCCAAAGAGAAAGACTCTCAAACAGAGAAGGCAGTGCTACTTCCACAGCTTTGTAATACAAATAATGTTCATTGTCTTGACTCTCAGAGTCCACTTTGGCACAATTCCCTAGTCATAGGAAGTCAGGGGTGTGGGAATGAACCAGAAGTTGCTGAGTTGTCCACCCAAAGCATATATCACTCTGTAAAGAAACAAAAAACATACCCAGCTCCATGGGAGTTGCCCCTTTCTGACAAAGGTTCACTATGTAATTTCAACAAGTAAATTGGGGGGGTGGGAGGGTTAACTGATCAAGAGTACCCTTCTACAATAAGTTCGATAATCTTTTCTCCAAAACACTCTCTTTTCTGAACTAAGGACATCCATGGATATTACTTGAAAGTGCTACAAAGGGGCAGCTAGGTGGCACAGTGGATAGAGCACTGGCCCTGAAGTTAGGAGGAACTGAGTTCGAATCAGGCCTCAGATCAAACACTTGACACTCACTAGCTGTGTGACCCTGGGCAAGTCACTTAACCCCAATTGCCCAAAAAGAAAAAGAAAGTGCTACAGACAGCTACTATTAAGCAGCTGCAAGAAAGATAACACAGTAAGAATTTCTGACCTGGCATGAGAGTAAAGTCCTTTCTATATCAGTGCACATGTCAGGTAAGGCTCTAGGTGTAAGACTTTTCTGAAAATATAATTCTATTGTTATATGTGAAACTTTTCTTGCCACTTCAGATTTTCTGCTTATAGCCTAACTGTCTAAGGTTAATGATCATCACCTTTCCTTTGTTCTATTAAATATATAAATACTAAATGGTTTACTTTACTTTCTTTTTTGCTTAGCTTTTGGAAAGAAGTTTCCAACTGTTGAAAATTAATAACCTTATTTTCTATAGTAAGTGCTGAATCATGGATTTTGGAAAATCTGGACATTTCCTGACATGTTTTGATTGCATATTCTATAGGCTTGTTTTGATTAAAGGGAATGGTAAAGGAAAACCTAATGTGCCCCTAAAATATGTTGGCCAAATAGATCCTCCCATAACTAATTTTAAAAAAAGTATTTTATCAATACATGGAATCTTTGTTGGGATGCAAAAACTAGGTTACAGATAATTTTATAAATGGCTTACCAGACAAATGATGCCTACTGAACCTGCACTGTGATTTAACTGCCAGCTGAAGTATTTAATGTTTACTCCAACCATTTTTATTACAGAGTGACTAATATTTGGTACCATTAGACTGGCCCTACATAGATGGGCAGAGTGTTTGGGGTCAGGTTGATACTGATCAATGTAGCAGACTGAAGAGTAAGAGATGAAATCTGTTGTTCTCTACTTCAAAACTCATGTCCAAGAAGATAAAACTAAAACTATGATTATGTTTTTTTAAAGACTTATTTTAAAAAATAAAAACTTATTTTAAAAAATCCTAGAAATCATAGAATTTTTTATACAGGCCAATAATTAAAGTTTCACACTTTTCTTTTAAAATGAATAGCTTCCCTATAGAAATCCTGGGCCCCCTATAAATGAGGATAATAAGTGTTTTCTGTTTAATATGTGCCTCATAATTAGACACTACAACATAAAAGGAAATAAACTGAGAATGGTGATCTAATCATCTGCCTTTTGAGAAGGTCTATTCCTTACTTGAATTGAGAAAAGTATAAAGTGATCACCATGAATGAAATGTTTTGTCACCATTGTCAAAAGACAAAACCTAATTTAATTAATTTTAATGCAGTTTTCCTGTTCCTACTGTGGGCAATAATCAATGGAGTCTTCCCAAAAATTTCTGAAAAGGAAATGTGACTTTTGAACACAATAATCTTCTACCATTGATAGCAAGGTAGAGGGGTCAGACAATGCTGTAGAATGCAATTACCTATTGAAACAGAGTGGCATCAGAATTTCTAACTATGGGTTGACTATATCTGACTATATCTATCCTTGAAACTTATAACTACTTCAGATCTCCAGGAAGATAAATATTTTCTATGTATATTGCAGGATCCTTGACAATGATGACAACATTCTTATTACTGTACTTTGAACAGAGTTGTGAACTGATTAGTGGGGGATTTTATGGTATCACTAACAAGGAAATAGTTTGTTGATTTATATTCACACATATTTCTTCTTTATTGTGTTTGACCAAGACATCCGAGTTTAACCTACATAAAAAGACCAAATCAGTCTTAATTCTCATAAAAGGTCAGAATTCATCCTAATGAATGATTCACCCAGGAACTGATTCTTCAAAAACATTCTCAGTGAATTTCTCTATTTGGGTTGCAGCTTTAGTAGTGCAGTAAATCTGTGAGATGATAGGCTTGGGGATTATTAGTGTTTTAAAGAAGTGAGAACAAAAGAGGTGCCAAGGTAAGTGGAGTAAGGTGATAGGCTTGGTATAGTGAAGGGAGCATTGTCTTGGATGTTAGAAAATCTGCACAGTTCCAGCTTTGAGATGGTTAACAATGTCACTGTTCTAGGTCTCTTTGTCCCTGAATACAATCATAGCCCAATTCTCACATATCAAAGCTCTGTTATGATATCTTAAGTAAATGAAGTGTAAAGCTTTTTTTTTTTTACTCTGTTTACGAGATTGTCTACACTTCCAAACCTTGGGAAAGGGTTTCAAACTACTTTTTAGCAGGAACATGAAAGGTTGAATCTCCAGTTCCCCTAGCTTATTATGAAAGTTATAGAGTTTTGGTTAAAATGAGCTGTTGCTGTTTGTTCCTTGTTTCTGATGAGGAGCAATGATATCTGAGGGTGACTGATGTCTTGGCTCTTGTGAGAATCGGATTTAAGTGAGGCAGGGTTGCATGAAATCATCAGCCTCACTCTTGCAGAGACAGGACAACTGGCAATGATCCAAGATGCACTAGATGACCTTGGCATCTTAGATGTCTGACCAAGTTCTTAGTTTTCCACGGTGCTTACTTCGGCCACTTTCATGGTTGTTGGAACAAATGATTCCCATCCACCCATTCTACCAGGTAAAGTTCGGCACCATAAAGGGGGTGGGGGGACACTTCTCACCTGAAGTGCAGCACACAGAACAACTGGGGCTAAATCATTTGTAGAGGACCTGCTTCTGGGTTGTGGTCTCATGCACTGAAGAACAGCTTCCTTGCTGAGATCTATTGAAAATCAGCCCTTAAAATGGGTACTTATCTAATGTAAGATGAAGGTGGTACTAAAAAGCCATTTACTGGGTGGAAGCCCACTTCTTCTCTCATCAGTTCTTCAGCACCCTAGCCAATCTCCATTGGAAAGATGTTCATGTTGTTTTTAGGACAAATCAGTATATCAGCAACACAGATTAAGAATTTACTGTGTCAGGCCACCATAAAAGGCACAGTGTATAGGTGTAAAATGTAGGCATAAAGCAGTCTAAGCATAATATACTCACACAGGAGCTACTTCAATAAAATTGTCTCTGAAATGCTACATGTTATCAATTAATGAATGATCGATGGATGCAAAGTCCAAAGATTAGTTCCCTTACAAATGAAACATGGTTTCTTCCCTTTAAGTTCCTGACTGGGCTTGCACACTTGTTTGTGTTGTTTTTTTAAATATATTATATCACAGTTTTTTTGTCTTTACCATACCATGGTAATTTCTTATCCATCCCCTTCAGATTGATTGCTCCCTTATAATAAAATAAATGTTTAAGTTAAAACATCTGATAGATGTACTGGTGGCTAGGTAGCTCAGTGGATAGAGTCTTGGACCTTAAGTCAGGAGACTCATCTTCCTCAGTTTAAATCTGATCTCAGAAACTTACTAGCTATGTGACCCTGGTTAACACTATTTGCCTTAGTTTCCTCATCTGTAAAATGAGCCAGAGAAAGAAATGGTAAATCACTCTAGTTTCTCTGCCAAGAAAACCCCAAATGGAGTCACAAAGTCAGACATGACTGAATGACAACAATGTATACAATATTTTGTCCTTATAGTCAGTATTTATATCACTCTATCGTGATAAGGAAGCACGTTTCATTATCACTTATGCAAGAATGTAAGTTTTCTCATAAGTTGAAGTCAGAGTTCAACTTTCTTTAATTAATTTTCTGTTACCTTATTGTAGTCATAGTAAATGTAGTCATAGCAATCTGGATTCTGAGTACTTCTATCTGTATCCATTCATATGTACGTGTATGTGTCTTCCCATATTTCTCATATTTGAGAACACTTTCTTCCTATTTCTTACATCTTACTTCATAATATTATATTGCTTTCCTAAGCCTTAGGGGGTCTTTGTTTGTTTTGGTTTCGTTTTTTGTCGTTGTCTAATCAATGAATGCTAGTTTTGTTTCTGGTTTGCTTGTTTGTTTTTGCTACTACAAAAATAACTGCTATAAATATTTTGGTATGGATTGGACTTTGATTTCTATCTTTATCTTCTTTGAAGGTCTGTGCCCTGAAGTAAGTTTTATAGGTCAGAGAGTATGTAGTTTTGTCACTTTTCTTGCATAATTTCTTATTCAGATGCAGAATAATTGAACCACTTGACAGGTTCACCAATAGTTCATAGGTGTATCTACATTTCCCTAAGGAATCCGTGTTATAATATGTCTGTTGATTAGTTCATCATCCAGGGTCTGCTTCTAGACCTCAGAAGGAAGGACAACCATGGACCTCTCAGAATAGCCCATTTCACCTTTGGACTGATATAATTGTTAGGAAGGTTTTCTGATATAAAAACCAAAATCGGCCTTTTGTCAGTTTACTCCTATTGCCCCTGGTTATACCCTCTGGGTTCAAAAAGAATAAATTGAATCCCTCCTCCATGTGACAGCCATTCAGATGCTTAGACATCTATCATGTCCCTCCTAAGACTTTTCTTCTACAGATAAAATGTGTCAAGGTCCTTCAGTCAATCCTTGCATTCCACGGACTCAAGGATTTTCACCATCCTCATTGCCTTCCTCTGGTATCCTCCAGCTTATCATTCAAATCATAGCATCTTGAACTGAACTCCATATTCTAAAGGCTGTCTGGTGAAGGTAGAGAACACAGGGACTATCACCTCCCTTTTCATAGAAGTGATGCCTCTATTAATATAGTCAAAGATCACATTTGCTTTTTTCTTTTTTTGGCTGCTCTATCACACTGCTGATTCATATTGAGTTTGTATTCTATTTAAAACCTTTAGATTGTTCCCTCCATCCCAGAAGAATTGGTATTTCTCTATGCCTCCTCCACTTCATTTTTGTGGAGCTGATGTTTTTGTACCCAAATCCAAGGCATACCAACTTTATCTTATTAGATTGAGCCTAATTCTTTCTTTTCTTTTTCTTTTCATTTTTTTAGTGCCCAGGGTCACACAGCTAGTAAATGTCTGAGGCCAAATTTGCACTTAGGTCTTCCTGACTCCAGGGTCAGTGCTGTATACACTATGTCATCTAGCTGCCCCTGATTGAGCCTAATTTTCTAACCTGTCAAAGTCCTTTTGGATCCTAACTCTGCTATGAACCATGTTAGCTATTTCCTCCCACCTTTGTTTCAGTTGCAAATTTGATGTGCCTATCATCTGTGTTTTTTATCCAAGTCATTGATAAAAATGCTGAACAGCCCAGGGCCAAGCATAAATTTCTATGTTATTCTTTCAGAGACATTTTACCTCATTGATGTTGAATCATTAACATGTACTTTTTTAGTCTGGCCATCAAAAAAAATTTTGTATCTATCCTATTATATTAGCATCTAACCCATGTATCTCCAGCTTCTGCCTAAGAACAGAAGCCTGAACAAAACTTCAACAAAGTTTGCCAAAACTACACATACATGGTGCTTTTTTGGTATCCCCAGAACAATTCCTGGCACATGGAAAATATTTAATTAATGCTTATTGACTGACAGACTATATCTCTAGAATTTCTCTCAGTCTGGCAATCAGAAGAAGAAGAAGAAGAAGAAGAAGAAGAAGAAGAAGAAGAAGAAGAAGAAGAAGAAGAAGAAGAAGAAGAAATAAGGCTAATCTGGCATGACTTATTTTTAATGAAGCCATGCTGACTCTTTGAAATCATTTTCTTCTTTTCTCAATGTTTTCAGGCCATTCCTTTAAACATCTTTTCTAGAACTTTCCCAAGAATCAAAATAAATCTCAGTAGTTTCTAATTTGTAGATTCTATTCTATTTTCTTTACTGAAAATCAGGACAACCTTCTTGAATCTTCTGGCACCTTTCCCATTTTTCATGATCTTTCATGTGCTCATTAATCACATCTGCCAGTTCACTCAACACCATCCTGGGCTAGCTGACTTGAGTTCATCAAAGGCATGTAGGTGCTTGTACTACTGGGCACTTAACTTTGTAGCAATTTATCAATTTCTGATAATTTCTAGTCCAATAGCATACTACTGTGGAGTTTATTTTAATAGAAATGCATTTTGAATTTAACTATCAAGGGGAATGGGTTTGCAATACAGCCCCTCTAGGGGATGAACTTTGATCATTGCATCTGCAAATCCAGTAGAATCATAGTTTCAGTGCTGAAAGAGGTTTTACAAACCATTTCACCCAGTCCCCTCATTTCACAAATTAAAAAAGCTGAGATTCTAGGAGTATTATATGCCCAAGATTTAAATGCAACTTCTGCGACTTTAAATTTAGTGATCTTTTGATTTTACCATATTGCCCTTAGTATCTGCCATCACATAAATTACAGTGCCTTTTAATATTATACATTGGCTTTATCCATGCCATACCTCATATTTTCAGCCAGAAATGTGTTGAATTAACCTGAACTGGTCATTGAGCCTTGATATGGATGATAGAATATGTAACATGAGGCTGATTATGAAATAGTCTAGGTTCAATCATGTAGAAGAGTGGTATCAAACTACAGTAGAAACAAGGGCCACCAAGCCATGTATAAAGATCTCTATGGGAACATATTAATTCATTAAGCTACATATTAATATTTTCTATGTTCTACTGTATTTTTCTTTATTTTCTTAAGTATTCCCTAATTACACTTTAATTGGGTTCCAGTCACATTTGGGAATGTTATGGCTGGATGTGGCTTCTAGACTGTGTGCTTGACATCTCTGATATAAAAGATGGAGTAATAAAGACTATAAACTATCAATTATAGACACTATACTTCATCTGTTGGCAACTACCAAAATCCTATATGTAGTCTCTAGGATGAAATGAATAGCCTCCAAAGGGCTTTAATAATGTATCTCCACCTTGGGCATACATAATGGAGAAAACTTCTCCCTTCTTCAGAATAGGAGCATATTACTGGGAATCCATCTTATTGACTATGATGACACTTTTGATTACCCTGATATGTACTCCATTGATAAACTAAAAAAGCAATAGTCACTCCCTAAATCCTTTCTTCTCTTTTCTGAGCTAAATGGTTGGTTGAGGGATTAATTTTTCCCCAGCAGACCAATAGCCATGAGCTCATGTTTTCCTGGGGCATCTAGGTAGCAGAGTAAACAGAGTGCCAAGCCTGAAGTCAAGAAAACTCATATTCTTGAGTTCAAATCTGGCTTCTGCTGTGTGACCCTGGACAAGTCACTTTACCTCACTTACTTCAGTTCCTCATCTGTAAAATGAGCTGGTGAAGGAAAAGGCAAATCACTCTAGTATCTTTGCCAAGAAAACCGTAAATGGGATCATGAAGTCAGACATGACTAAAATGACTGAACAATAATATGGCTTCCTAGGTGAGCCTATATCTGGTATGGGACTGTCTCCCATCTGAATTTTCTATCAGGCCTTCTGCCTGTACTGAAAAGATTGCTGGTATTTTCACATTCCCAGTCACCTAAAAAGCAGAGTAGCAGGTTTTGTATTATAGCAATTGTATTAAAATGAGATAGGTAGATAGATAGATAGATAATTATTTCATTATCATTAAACATAATGAAATTTTACTATCTTTTAAAAATATATGTCAACACTATTGTCTTGTCAAAGGAAATGATTGCTTATCCTTTCCTCTTTAACTAATCTAAACATAATAAATTCTGTTCCCTCATTTTTCAGATAACTTTATATGTGTATATATATATATATATATATATATTTATGTGTATATGTGTATATATGTGTATATATATGCATATATATATGTGTGTATATATATACACACACACACACATATATGTATACACACACACATATGTGTGTGTGTGTGTGTGTGTGTGTGTGTGTGTGTGTGTATATGCATATTGGGTAAGGCAACTGGGGTTAAGTGACTTGCCCAGGGTCACACAGCTAGTAAGTGCCAAGTGTCTAGTCTGAGATCAGATTTGAACTCAGGTCCTCCTGACTTCAGGGTTGGTGCTCTATCTGCTGCGCCACCTAGCTCTCCCTGTTGTTGCTATTTTTAACCTTTCTAGGTTTATCTCAATTCTTGTGTTTGTATTTAAAAGCTTCTACCTGATTTGTTCTTTGGGAATGTTGAAAGTCCTATTCTATTTAAGGTATACTTGTTTTTCTGTATGATTATATTCAGTCTTGAAGGGTAAGCCATGCCTGATTATATACTTTTATAGATGTTGTGTTGCTTTTGCTTTTGAAATATTAGATTACAAGATTTTCTCTTCTTTTGAATAGTTCTATCATGGTCTTGTGTATTTCTGACTGTGGTTCCTTATTATCTGAATGCTTTCTTTCTGGCTGCTAGTAGTATTTTTTTATTTTCTTTGACACAGAAGTTACAAATTTTGACATAATTTTTTTCATTTTTTTTTCAAGAGATGATTAAAGGATTATTTCTATTTTCTTTTTGCCCTAATACTCTCCTCTTCATCCCTCTTATCACTTTAAAATTTCCTTTTATCTGTTGTCCTCCCCAGTTAGCTCCTTGAGTGTAGGTATTATCTTTCTTTTTGCTTCTACTTACATCTAAAGCATTTAGCACAATACATGACACAAACTAAGCACTTAAAAATGCTTGTTGACTTGACTTGATTATTGTATCTGAGTAGTTTTATTTTTATTATTTCTTGAAATATAATATCAAACTTTTTTTGTTTGGTCATGGTTTTCAAGTTCAGTGAGATTCTTAAATAAAGTCTGCTTAATCTATCTTCCAGAAGCAGCTGGGTGGCAAAGTGGACACAACACATTCCTGGAGTCAGGAAGACCTGAGTTCAAAACCAGACTCAAACACTTACTGGCTGTGTGACTCTGGGCAAGTCTTAACCTTGTTTGCCTCAGTTTCCTCATCTATAAAATGAGCTGGAGAAGGAAATGGCAAACCTCTCCAGTATCTTTGCCAAACAAACCCCACATGGGTCACAAAGAGTTAGACACAACTGAAAAATGACTGGGCAACAACAACAAAAATCTGTCTTCCAGGTCAATTATTTTTTAAGAGTAGATAACATATATTATGCTCTTTTCCCTAGTGTTTTGACTTTGTTTAATAAACAAAGGGAGAGAATTCACAAAATGTTACAAAGGTAAAATCAACAGGCCTTGGCAGCAGATTGGATGCAAGTGGGGTAAGAGAGAGTGAGGGGTAAAAGATAATACTCAGGTCAAGGGCCTAGATGTCAGAAAAAAAAGGAGAAAGGGAATAAACATTTATATAGAGTCTATTCTGTGTCAGATACCATGCTAAGTGCTTTTTATAAATATTATTTCATTTGATTCTTACAACAACCGTATGAGGAAGATATCATTATTATCTCATTTTGCAGTTGAGAAAACAGAAGTTAAATGATTTTCCCAGATTCACACAGCTAGTAAGTGTCTGAGGCTGATTTTGAACTCAGGTCTTCCTGACTCCAGGTCCAGTTTTCTATCTACTGAATCAACAGCTGTTTCATTGACTGGGAAGATGTTGCTATACTTAACAATATTAGGAGGTATTAGGAAAGTTACAAAGAGTTAAAGGTTTCAAAGAAAAATAATGAGTCAGTTTGGGATATATTGAGTTTAAAATGTCTATAAGACATCTTGTTTGAGAAATTTGAAGGATAGCTGGAGATGCAAGACTGGGAGTGTTAGCAGAGAGGTTAGTCCTGGATAAATATATTTACAAATCATCAGATTAGAGATGATGGGGAGAGTTGTAAATGCTAAGTAGAAATTACTGTAAATGAGGACTGAAGAAAAGTGAAATTAGTCACCCTGAACATCGTATGGTAAGGGGCAGGGATAATGACTAGACCTGTGATTTAATTGGTATGCGGAACTCTCAGGTGAGGAAAAGCAAGTCAATACCTTCTCTGCAACTTATAGTCTTAAAGAATTGCCTGGAACACTGAAAGGTTATGACTTGCCCAGACATCATGCAATATATGTTGTAAATTAAGAAGGATGTGATATGGATCCCGTTAACCAAAGCCCACTTAATTCTGCTGTATTAAGGCACATCAAATTTTTTGTGTCAAGGCTCCTCTAGGCCAACTTGGGAAAAAATACTAAAGCAAAAGTCAAAAAATCTGAATTCTAATCTGAACCACTAAAGAGCTGTGTGATTTTGAGTAAATGAATTCACCTCTTTTGACTTTAGTTTCCTCATCTCTACAGTGGGTGGATTGAATAGGTGGTCTCAAAGTTTATTATCTACTATGACTACTATGACACTATAACTGGATGATCTTAAAGGTCCCTTCCAGCTTTGATTTTATGATCAGTTTCAGCCTAGGTGATGTGAGCCACCCTGTCAATATATAGGTATAATTCTGGGAACATTCTGTTATCCATATCAGAAGTAAAAACTTTCCACATGGCTTGCAACAGGCTGTTCTTTCAGAGTATCAGCATGAGCTGTGTCTACAAGATTTGCCATGTTCTCTGAAAGGTACGTGTCAAGCAGGACTTCCAGAAGGAGACCTATTTTCTCAAATAATACACATTTTAATAGCCTTCTGAAACTGTTTCTCAAATCAAAACACATTCATTCCTGAGGAAACACCTTCACATTTTGTAGACAGTTAAGGGCAAAGACCCATCATCACATTCATTCAGCACATTAATACACCTTTACCTCAGGTGTACCCCTTATTTTCTAGGGTTATACCAAGTAGACTGAGGACAGCAGTAAACAACTACCTCTAAGCTCATTCTGTGATATAACCCTGCTCAGTTGAGACTCCCAATTACCTCTCCAGAAGACTTCCAATACAGATTATGCTAAATTATTATATGTCCACTTACTTCTGGTTTATTGGTATCAATTTCAGGATATATTTGTATTTTGTTTTCTTTCTTCTTGGTACCAGTCAATAAACTTGGTTAAAATTCATCTTCCTGACATTATGAAATTCTTTTCCCTTCTCATGGAAAGAAGAAAATTTGCTTCTTCATTGTGATTTACAGGCTTCTCCTTGAAGGAACAAATGAAAAAGAAAGCAACGGTTTTAATAACCCATTGTTGGAGAAGGTCTAATGATGGCACTTCTTAGTTCAGGTTTAGTATTGGGACAAAACCAGGACTCTCACAAGTCATTAAATAGTTAACAAAAAGAAGTTTACTTTGTCCTAACTCAGTAAGACTATGCAACAAGGATACAATGGTACTTACCTTCCCTGGATGTGGCCTCCATCAACACCATATGGAAATTCATCTAGTCAGCAGGGCAGGATATGGTGAAAAATAGAGTGACTCGATTGTGTCAGTCACCCAATAAGTCTGAGAGCCCTAGATTCCTTGTGCCTGGGACTTTTTATGCTGTTTGATGACCAGGAAGCTGCGTCAGGGAAGACACAGCCAATCAGTCCCTGTACAGTTTTGTCTTCTTTAGGGAAGGCTAATCCTTGACAGAGGAGAACCTGCCCCTGCACTGATTTGAGAATAGGGCTGGGGGGAAGAAAGCTGTGACAGGGAAACACTGGCAAATATTAGTCTTATCACTTATCACTGACATTTAAAAATCTTTCAACAAATGTAATTGATAGCATAGACATAAGCAAAGGAGCTTTCTAGCAACTCCGAAAGTCCTGTTGTTATGCACATGAGGATACTACCCAACCACATCACCTAAGGAACATCACCCAGGAAAAAAAAATCAAACCAATCATTTTAATGTTAAGCTATAAGCTGAGGTGTTTTAGAATAAATTATGTTTTGTTTTTGTTTTTGACTAAAGAGAAGTTACAGCAAATAAGGAATCCAATATGAATATTATGTCAGGCTGACAACTCTCAAACTAATGGTTCAAGTTATCTCTCATTTTACATGAGGACCTTTTACTGTGTTTTGTCTGGTTTCCTAATTTTAGTAGGACTAAATGTCACTGGTAGACAAGGATATCATCTTAATGCTGAAGAGGAAAAATGGATGTTATGTTGGCTTCACCTAGTTTTTTTCCAAAATCCTTTAAATTAAAAAAAAATGGAGAGGTTTTGAAGGGATAGCTCATGTCTTCATTAAGAGAACAAATTTGTCTTTGAGTAAGGGAGCATAGTGAGAAAGAAAAATATTGTGGTCTCGCTAATGACATACAGATCTGCAGGGTAATTATGGCTCGGACTCAGGTTTTCAAATGGAAAAGGGTTACTTTCTGATTTCCTTGGAATTTAAGGTAGTTCTGTGGTATAATGTTCCACTCATATATAGATATATTTATAGATTCATATACATATTTATGTACTTGTGTTTATGTATATACACATTTTATAGGCACACATATATATACAAATACCTATTATATGTGTTTGAATATATATATATATATATATATATATATATATATATAGCCATATACATCTTACATTTTTTTCAAATTAGTGTGTAATATGTAATAAATTCTATAGGAGGCATTTTAAAGTTTAGAAGACAAAAAGAGGTAATAGAAACTCACGGTTATAGTCAAGGGGAGAAGAAGAGATTACTAAACATGGTATACAAAGTTTTCAAAGAAAGTGGAATAAAAAAAAGTTTTAAAGAGTCCTTTTTCATATTTGCAAAGTATGTTTTAATTGAAATGAAGCTTATAATTTGGAGGAGGGCTGGCTATGTGATTGTGTTGATGTAAGGAATTTCTGGTGTGGAAATTCCTCTACCCACATAGTCTGGGAACTCTATAAAAGTATTAATCTTACATAAATGTTACTTAAAGTACTAATAATTAAAATAATACATACTCAAATATACATATATACTCTTAAATAACATATTTTAATGTTGTTTAAAATAAAAATAATACACACTCTTAAAAATAAATATATTCTTTAAGGGTTGCAATTCACTTTCAGAATATCTCATTTTTCCTCGCAACAACCCTGAAAGGTAGTTCAATTATGTTCCCCATTTTAGAGATGAGGAAACTGAGGCAGAAGTTAAGAGGCTTGCCCAGGGTCACATGACTAGTTAAGCATCTGAAACTAGATTTAAACTTAAGTCTTTCTTATTCTTCACCCAACTTTGTATCCACGGCTCCGCTTACCTGTTTCTCAAATGTTCAATTACATGCCCACGTTCACATAGCTAGTAGGAACTGAACTAGGTTTTCCTGATTCTGAGGTCAGCCTTCTAGAGACAGGCTAAACTGCTTCTCTCTTTATAGAGAGTTTCAAAATTCACAGAAATGCAAATCCTTTAAAGCACAGATATCTTTTGCTAATATAACTAGAGCTATGACTTTAATAGTAAAACATCTTACCTGACCACTGTTGAAGAAGTTGTGTCAATACATATAAATTGCACTGAACACACACATCATAATACTGTAGGCACCTTTCAAGAAGTTTATGCCTATAGGTATGTTACTCTGAACCCACACAAGTCACCCACATTTCAGAGTGCCATTGAGATAATGTGATTTGAAACATTAGAGAAATCCTGAGCCTTGATGTATTCATCTATAGAACTGTAATAATAATATTGTTTTAAATACTCTATTTTTTCCAATTACATGTAAAAGAATTTTAATACTTTTTAAAAATTTTTTTGAGTTCCAAATTCTCTTCTTCCTTCCTTCTCCTTCCCTCTCATTGACAAAGCAAGCAATCTGATACAGGCTGTATGCATGCAGTCAAGCAAGACATATTTCCATATTAGCCATGCTATAAAAGAAAACAGATGAAAAATAAAGTGAAAAAAGTATGCTTCTATCTGTATTCAGACTTGATCAGTTCTTTTTCTGGAGATGAATAGCATTTTTCATCAGAAGTTCTTCAAAATTTTCTTGGATCATTATATTGCAGAGAATAGCTGTCATTCAAAGCTGATCTTTTTTACAATATTGTTATTACTTTGTACACTGTCCTTCTTGTTCTGCTCACTTCACTTTGCATCAGTTCATGTAAGTCTTTCCAGATTTTTTCTGAAAGCATCCTATTCCTTATTTCTTATAGCACAATAGTATTCCATCATATGCATATATCACCACTTGTTTTGCTTTTCCCCAATTGATAGGCATCCCCTCAATTTCCAATTCTTTGCCACAACAAAAAGAACTGCTATAAATATTTTTGTACCAGTAGGTCCTTTCCCCTTTTCTTTGATCTCTTTGGGATACAGACCTAGTAGCAAGTGACATTGCTGGATCATCAAAGGGTATGTACAGTTTTATAGCACCTTTAGGCATAGTTCCAAATTGCTCTCCAGAATGGTTGGATCAATTTACAACTCCACCAAGAGTGCATTAGTGTCCCAGTTTTCCCACATCCCTTCCAACATTTGTCATTTTGCATTTCTGTCATATTAGTTAACCTAATAGGTGTGAAGTGGTATCTCAGAGTTGTTTTAATTTATCTTTCTCTGATCAATAGTTATTTAGATCATTTTTTTAAATGACTATAAATAGCTTTGACTTCTTTGTCTGAAAACTGCCTGTTCGTATCCTTTGACCATTTATCAATTGAGGAATGATTTGTATTCTTATGAATTTGACTTAGTTCTCTAAGTAGTAATCATTAGAAAGCTATTGTAAGAAGTTGCTCAGGTTAAGACCTAGGAGAAAGAGGAAGAAGAAAAATAAGAGGGAAAAAAAAGGAAAAGGAGGAAGATCTTGTTTTTGCATAAGACTTTATATTTTACAAATTATTTTTACATGTGTTCTTTATCCTGATCCTCCTAACAATTCTGTGAGGTACCAGTAGGGATTGAATCTGGAATTTCTTTGCTATAAAAATCTCCTATGTGAGGGAACTCTTTCCACTAATGCAGGTTGACACTTTCATAACTTGAAGTTTTATAGAGTTGCCTAGAGCATTGAGAAGTAAAATGATTTATCCAGGAGGTACAGAAATCAGATGTCAACCTAGGTCTTCCTGGCTTCAAAGTCAGTTCCCTATCAGATACTCCAAGTGGCCTCTCAAGATATTTTGGTAAAGTTTAAGCCATGTTATAGGCAAGAGCAGAGAAAGGGAATTGGAGAGTCAAAGTGTTAGGATTTTAACTGGAAAGCTAGCCACTCCTTCATGGCTGGCCCCTATTCTTAGAATGTGGTCATTGCCAGTCTTTTCCAGATCACCCCTTCTCTTCCCACCACAGGAGATCTACCCTGTAGATAACATACCCAGTTCTACTTCCACAGAGTAGAAATACCTTGATCATGTCTGAGGAATAATAGGAATATTCAATCTAACTCTAATGCCATTGTTGACTCATGTCAAAAGTACTGCCTACATTTAATGGTCCATATTCACTGCTTTGTTACAACATTTGGTAGGTCAGGGAATTTATTTTAATCAAAAAAGGTTTTCATGTAGCTCCAACTCCAAACAAGGGGAAAGACCCTAAAAATTGCATTAGTCATTTTTTTTCTCTTTTTCCCTCTCTCCATGTCATGTATATAATTACTTTTTCTTTGGCTTCCCATTCTCAAGAGAAAATCAGAAACTGTTGTGATCAATCACACTTTATCTTAAGGTAGCAGTCAATACTAACACAATGTAACTGTAAACAAACTTTGAAGAACAGAGATAAGCTTTGGAATAGGTAACTCATCCTGGATAAGAAAGAAGAGGTGAAAAGGGGAAAGAGAAAACATCATCATTGTTATCAGCAAACGCAGATAACTACAGTCTCAGTCTGTCTCTGTCTCTGTCTCTGTCTCTCTCTCTTTCTCTCTCTCTCTCTCTCTCTCTCTCTCTCTCTCTCTCTCTCTCTCTCTCTCCTCTTCTCCATCTCCCCTTCCTGTCACCCCCATCTCTCAGTTCTGGGTGGCACCTGGAAGGTTTAAGGGACTCACATATACATTATGTCAGGGGGGACAGTAATGACAACAGCAGTAATATTGATCCCCAACATTCCTTCCTTTCCTTTTCCATGCCACCTCTAGTGTCTCTATTCACCCTCATTCCTCTATGTACATACTGTCATAAGATTTCCTCCAGAGAAAGCAATGCAATGCCTTTAAAATTCAAACCCTTTTTAGTCAGTAAATCAAAACAGATTGAAGAATTTCTATCTCTGACTGCAGATATTCATTCCCAGAACATATATCTTCTCGATAACAAAGGCCATGTATAAATCAGAGAACTGATCTTTTTACAGAGATGAAGTGGTATACTCAAGGTCACAAAGTGATGGACACTGCCATCAAACCCAGTTCCTCGATAAAACACACTGTCCCTGGTCCTGACAGTTGGAAGTCATTGCTCCATTATAGACCCTGCCCCATTATGAAGACAGTCCCTTTCCCATCACAAAAACTACTCCTACTTATTTTCCCAATAACATCTCCGAAAATGAAATATATTCTCAATTTTGCCCAAATACCCAAGCAACTACCTGTACTTTGTTAATAGTAGTGAAGAAGAGTATTGGGAATTTACAGACCAGCTGAAGAGTGAGGATTATAGCTGCCATTCGATTCATGTCAAAGATGGAAATCTCTCTTGTCCAAACAGACCCTCACCTTAATGCACTCTGAGGAATGAATCATGGAGAATGAGTCACAGGGATTGTTTGGCACTGATATTTCTTTAACCAACAACTCAAATGGAAGAGACAGCAGTTCCATCCTTTCCTGAGTTCTGACTATGGGAAAACTAGATCTTGGAAGTGTTTATTTTTTATTTCAGGAGAGGTTGCATCCAAGGGCGTTTGCCATAACACCTAGAAAGCACACAAACACAAAGGCCTTTTCAAAGCCCAATTTACCTCCATGACAAGTTGGAATATAGATTATTGAAATGAGCAGCTGCATCTGTACCCAATTCCCTGAATGCCCCTTGAATATAATGTCTCCATGTTTTTTGTTTCCATTTTCCTCACTACAACCAGTACATACAGATGGTTTTCTGAATTTATTTATATTTCAATAACTTAGGCTCTTAATTTTGCCCACTTCTGTGTGTCTCTTTCTATAACTATTAACTAAATAACTTCTCATAACTCTCAATTCCATCCTTCTTCACTTCCATATATATACCTATCCCAGCAGACTCCTGCTCCTTAAGGACAAGTCATGTAGTAAAATATTTACCTTTGTGTCCCATCTAAAGAATTCCAGTTCCAGACAAGAAGAGATACTCGAATGCCAACAAGAAAGCCTTTTTTTCCCCTCTTTGAAGCAATGCCATGCAATATATAAATAAGCCCTATGCCATCCTCTGAATTTCCTTACAAGAAATCCTGTTTAGTGTTGGTGATATTAAGAGCTATTTGTCCTTGGCACAGAGGAGCTTGCCTGCCTTGAGGCCATTTGTTTTTCAGACTGAGTTAACAGGTGTATGACTGAGAGTAAAACTACAGCAAAGATGCATCCCAGGACTGCTCTATCAAGTCAGCAGTGGGCTGCCCAGCTTCATCCTGTCATGTCAATGCACAGCTGCCAGAGCTCACACATAAGCACCCTGGCACTTCCAAGACTGGCTGTCTATAAGACTAGGTACTATTTCTTCTATTCCTTTGCCTTCTCCACTTTGTATCTGCCCCTCCCTTGTTAAGCTCATCACTTCTAACCTTAATATCAAGTAGCTAACTCAAGCCTTCACTGACACCACCCCCCTCAGTCTCCTCGTCCCTCTGATTGGAGTGCTAGGGAGCAGCATATAAAACTCCCCCCAAAGCCTTACTTTGTAGAGGGCAGAAACTGTTCTCTCAGCCCACTCCATTTCACGTCTGCTCTTCTGCCGGGTCTCAATTTCATGTAGCAAGATGTTACTGCATTATGTAACCCTGTTGTCTCCTATGCTCCCCCCTCACTTTCCTGCCTCTTTTGGTGTGTTGTCTTCCCCTCCTCCCACTGTATTGTAAGCTCATTGAGGGTTGAAATTGTTTTTCTTTCTAGTAATTTTATCCCCAGCACTCAGTACCATGCCTGGCACATAGTAGCCACTTACTAAATGCTTATTGGATTAGTAAGGAAAAAAAACAGAGGTGCCCAAGGATTTCTAGGTCATAGGCATTCATGGACCCAAGTGGATTTACTAGATTTACAATAAAAAATGTTAGACTGAAATGTTAGATAGAAAACATTAGATGTCATTTTGGGCTTGTATGTTCTAAGGGTTTAAAGGAGAGCTGAGATTTACCAGCCAATAGAATTCAACATCCTTGAAAGAGGCAAGTAGGTGGCACAAAACATGAAATGGGACTTAGAATCAGGAAGACTTGAATTGAAATCTTACTTCAGGCCCCCACACACATGCACACATATACACATATGCATATACTATCCACGGGACCCTGAGCAAGTCACTAAACTTGCTCAGCCTCAGTTTCCTTTTCTGTAACGTGGTGGTACAACAGCATTTATCTACCTACGCACAAAATAAGGTAATGTATACGAAGTTCTTTACCAACCTTAATATTCTATATCAATGCTAGCTATTATGATTTACATCCTTCATCTTCATACCTTCACATATTGACTTAATTCTTATCTGCCTTTCTGTTTCTCCTATAATAACAGAATGCTTTTATCATATTACTAATTAATTAAATTATTATTATTAATTAAATTATATTATTTATTAATTAATTAATATTATTATTATTATTATTATAAGCAGCCTCCTTGAGTCAATATTTGTAGCATCATGTGGTAGAAAAAAAACCCTGGATTTAAATCAAAGAACCTTGGTTCCAGTGTGACCTGGACCAAGTACTTAGTCTTTCTTTTTTTTAAATTATATTATTTTTTGAAAAATAATATTCTATTTTCCCCAATTACATGTTAAAATGATTTTGTAACATTTGGTTGTTTTAAAGTTTTGAGTTCCAAATTCTATCCCTCCCTCCTTCCTCCTCCCTCTCTGAGATGTTGTTACTCAGCCTTTTTGAGACTCAGTGCCTTCATTTGTAAAATCATGGAGATGAGTGAGCTGATCTCAGTACTTTCCTTCTTTTACTTCTAAAGCCATGTTATTAAGTGAAGTGAGATAAAGAAGCACTTGATTTAGAGGCAGAGGACTGGAGCTCAAATTCTGCCTCTGCCTCTATGTGTGAGACCTTGGGTAATTCATAACCTTCCCAAGCTTCAGTTTCCTCATCTATAAAATGAAGGAGTTGAATTAGCTGGACTCTGAGATTCACTCTACATTAAAATCTATTATCCTATGATCCTTCCAGCTCTAAATGTGATTTTGTTTCTCTCAAGCAGGATATTATTGCACCTACTATCCACCCCGACTCCAAGCTCTGGAGAAACCTTTTTTGATATAATGAAAAGTTCAAGTTATCGAAGGGTTAACCAGCTATGCAGGACTAGTGTAAGGAGACTCTGTAACCTACTGAATTTAGGAGCATTTCTTTCAATAAATTCTCCATTCTCCACAGTAGTGTCTTTGCCAAGTTGTCTCCTTTCCTACCACCATACTCCTACTTTAGGAGTGTGAGGAAGGGTGGGTAAAGGAAAATGGGGATATTTAATAATATCAGAAGCCAAGACACGTTCTCCTGCTATTAGAGGCAGCTTTGTCACAGCGATCTCTAATGAAAGCTTTGGTTCTTGGGGGAATTTTTTCACCCATGCTCCTTTGGCCTTCCTGCTGAGTGTGTTGACCAAAGCAGGGAGCTGTGGTTTCCTTAGTAAAGCCAATTCAAGCAAGCTGAAGACCTCATGGATTGCAGTAAGGCCTCTGGTTCACTCCATGGTATGTAATGAATCAGAAACTTACCAGTGTCTTGATTCATGTACTGGAAATGTGTAAATGTACAAGTACATCCCTGTTGTGATTTTCATGCCCATTACAACAAACTCAAACAAGAAAAAAAGTGTTTTTCTGGCTTCTGATTGGACGAACTATCCGATGAATTGTTTCCTAATTTATTTTAACAGAGTCTTAGGTTTAGATGAAGTTTAATATGTCTCAGTCTTATTTCATGTACATTTCTCAGGAAAAATGTATATTTATTTAATTACGTCTTTATAACACTAAATATTTTTGCTTTTTTAATTTTTTCACTTGCTTTTAAAAACTGCGTTGATTTCATAATACAGCATTAGATATAAGAATCTAAATTCAATTCTGATTATCAACCGTGATCTTGAAAAAATCACTAAAATTCTCTGAGCCTTATTTTTCCAGTCTATGTTAAAAACATAGAAATATGTTACAACATAGAAATAATATTCTCTTCCCCATAGGCACTTTAAAATGATAGATGGATTAATGACACACTCATTATGGAATTGTGTGAAGTTCTCTGGAAGATAGAGAATGAAAATAGCTAAGTTACCTTAACTTAATGCTTTGGAGGATCAAGGTCATATTTTTTTTTTCCCAGCAGAATCTAAAAATTTACAATAGTGATAGGATAATAAGGGGCCCCACCTTCTTCTAATGAACAATTTAAAGCTACAAATTGTAGTGGCATTATAATATACTTTTGTCCGTGCGGAAAAATAATTGGAACATGCAGGGAAAGGGTCATATTTAATCCTTGTTTTTGTTTCTTCCCACAGCCCTTGAGGCAGGGCTGTGCACAGAGTGTATTCTTAATAAATGCTCTTTTTTTGGTGACCTCTTCAGTTCTCATGGGTTAAACTGTCATTTCTATAAAGATGATGCCCAGAATAGACACCTACTCCAATCTTTCTACTGAAATTCAGTCCAGCATCACCAATTGCCTATTGGATATTTCAAACTGGATATTTGAGAAATTTTAAAATCGATATATCTAAAATTTATTATCTTTCCACTAAATACTGCTCTCTTCCAAATTTCTCTTCTTATATTGAAGTCACAACTGTCCTAACCTCATGGTTACATTTACATTATTCTAACATCAGTTGTCTAATCAGTTGCCAAATATTGCCATTTCTACCTCCAAAGCAGCAGCTGACACTTTAGTTTGGGCCCTAAGTTATTGCAAGAGCCTCCTAATTGATCTCTCTGCCTCAAGCCTCTTATCATTCCTGTCTATGTATGCTACACAGTTCTACCAATATAATTTTTCGTAAATGTAATCTCTCCCATATCAAAAAATCCATTGGCTCTCTAGTGCACTCCTCTACTTAATTTTTAGAGTCCCTCATTCTTGGCCCCAACCTATCCTTTAAGTCTCACTGGGCATTGCAATGTCTTTTACATTTGCATCCAACCAAGCTAGTCTTCTCTGTGTTCATCAAGAAAGCAAACTATTGAGCACACTGTAATTAGAACACAAAAATAAACAAGCAAATGATCATTCTGACTTTCAGGGAGTTTAATTATTTTTTTTTTTTTGGTGAGGGCAATTGGGGTTAAGTGACTTTCCCAGGGCCACACAGCTAGTGAGTGTTATGTGTCTGAAGCCAGATTTGAACTCAGGCCCTCCTGAGTCCAGGGCCAGTGCTCTATCTGCTGCACCACTTAGCTGCCCCTGAGAGTTTACATTCTAATTGAGGAGAACACTTGCAAATGACTATGTTCATGCAAGTATAAATGGGATATAATCTCATAGAGAAGACACTAGTAATGGGGGAGAGGGAGAGATATGGAGACAGAGATACTCCTTCTGTAGAAAAATGGGAGATTTGAAGATTTGAGTTGATTCTTGAAGAAATTAAGGAAACTAAGATACAGAGGCTAGGACAGAAAGCATTCCAGGCATCTAGACATGAAAGACAGACAGCGAAAATATCATGAAGGTAGAAAGGAAAGGACTTGGCAGCATATTGGATAAGTGGGGTGAGAGCGAATGAAGAGTCAAGGATGAACCTAGGTGACCAAGAGGTGATGGTGCTTTCAATTATAGTGGGGAAATTTGGAGGAGGAAAAAATGTTTTGGGGGGGCAAGGGGAATGATAATTAGTTCTGCTTTGGACAGATTGAATTAAAACTATCTAGGGAACATGTAGTTTAAGATGTCCAAAGATAACTAGTTTGGAGAAATTATAGCTCAGAAGAAAGGTTGCCCTGGATATATAGATCTGAGAATCATCTACATGGAGGTGACATTTGAATGTATGGGAGCTAACAAGATTGCCAAATGAGATAGTGTAGAGGAAGATGATAAGAAAGTCAAGGACAGACCCCAGGGGAACACCCATAGTTACTAGGCATAATCTAGATGAAGATCCAGCAGACTGAGAAGGAACAGCCAGATATGTAGAAAGAGAAGTAAGAGAAACAGTGTCATGAAAACCCAGAGAGCAGAGAGTATCCAGGAGAAGAGTATGATCAGTAACATCAAAGACTGCAAAGAGATCAAGAAAGATGAGGTCTGAGAAAAGACCATTAGGTCTGGCAATTAAAATTTTGGGGAGAGTTTATTTGGAGAGAATCATTTTGGTTAAATGATAAGATTGAGAACTAGCCTGAAGAGAGTACAGAAGTGAGTCAGAAGGGAAGTGGAGGCAGTAATTGTAGACAACTTTTTCAAGAAGTTCAGTCATGAAAACATGGAGAGATATAGGACAATAGTTAGTGGGAATGGTCAAGTACTAGTTTTTGTTGTTTCTTTTGTTTCGTTTTAAAGAATGGGGAAGAAATGGTTATTGTAGGCAGCAATAAAGCTGGTATTGGTAGACAGTAAGAGTGATAGAGGGGACCATCTGCTAAAGAAAATGGGATGTAATGGGATCAATTGTGAATGTAGAGGGAGAAAGGCCACCTCTTCATATGAGACAGAGGTAAAGAAGAAGATATTGGAGAGAGACATTTGAGTGGTTAGATGAAGAGAAGAGATGAGAGAATATTCAGTGAATGGCCTCAATTTTTTGATGGGCAGCTACATGGCACTGAAGTCAGGAAGACTCATTTTCCTGAGTTCAAATCAAGTCTCAGACACTTACTAGCTGTGTGATCCTGGTCAAGTCACTTAACCGATTGCCTTAGTTCCTCAACTTTATAAAGAGCTGGAGAAGGAAATGGCAAACACTCCAGCATCTTTGCCAAGAAAACCACAAAAAGGGATCATAATGAGTTGTACATGACTAAAAATGACTGAACAACAACAACAAATAAGGCAAATTTCTCAGCTGAGAAGGTGGAAGTTAAGAGAGCCGTAGAAGGCTTGAAGAGGGATAAGAATGTTTTGAATTGTCACTGGGGTAAATGGGATATCAAATTGGTTAGAGAGATGTAAAAGGATTCCCTTGCTTTGGAGAGAGCCCAGATGAGATTATATAATCTCAATTTGTACTGAACCAGTCAGCACAGCTTTGTGATTTTCTCTAATTGTATTTAGCTGCACATGATGGTGGAAGGCATCCAAGGTTGTGATTCGACAAGTCATAATCAGTGATACACTGAAGGGTCAAGGGACTCATGGTAAGAGAGTAATAGAGAATTGAAGTGGTCCATGAAGGAATCAAAATAGGGAAGGGAGGAGAGTGTGACCAGTGTGGGAGTGGTGTCTTGGGAAAGAAATGAGCCTGTGAGAAATTAGAGGTCACAATGCAGCTGAAGAATGTGGTTAGGGAGTATAAGGCAAAGGGAATGATAGAGTGGTAAAAGATTATAAGATAAAAGAATCTCAGAGTACATGAACATAGAAGCGGGATACTCTGAGTGATGGCAAGATTAAGGGTGTCATGATATCTGTGTGTATATAGGTAGAGTAGGGTGGATTATGAAAAGGAGTTATCTGAGAAACTGGGAAGTAAGGGTATCTGAGGGAGTATCAACATATCTATTGAAACCTCCTTACATGAGGGCAGGAGTAAAGGCAGAGAGAAACGTTGTTAGCCAGGCACGTATCTCATTAAGGAAAGGAAAATGCCCTGGGTACCAATGCATAACCTCTGCCAGAATCTTGACAGGGTTTTGAACATGGATTGAATGAACGTGAAAGAAGGAAAGATTACAGAGTGATAGCAAACAGTAAATGGAAAGTTTGGAAGCAACAACAGGAAAAAGCAGTTTTCTGACTCCTATGCTGTAAAATTTGAGTCAGTTAATATTAATAAATATGTAGCCACTACAACCAAGTGTGATCAGAGATGCTCTGTCATCAGGGAGCTAGGTCTCAGTGAGAGAGAAGTTAGAGGGAGTAGGAAAGGAGAGGGTTTAAAATAAATGTGAGTTTGGTTTGTTTGTCTCGCTTTGGCGGGGTTTTTTTGTTTTTTGTTTTATGTGTGTATGTTTTGGTTTTTTGTTTTTGTTTGTTTTTTTACTATGGAACAAACGTTGCAAAGAGCACAGTGAAAGAAGTGAGTAGATCTGGAATAGGGCATTGGTGGGGTAGGCTTAAAGGGCAATGGGAGTAGGGTAGCCAAGGGTAAGGATTGGAATTTGTGTGTTCAGAATCACTGAGATGGGGAGAGTAAGATGCTCTGAGAGTATGAATCCATTAAGAAATGGGACAGCTAGGTGGTGCAGTGGATAGAGCACCAGTCCTGAAGTCAGGAGGACCTGAGTTCAAATCTGGCCTCAGACCAAACACTTGACACTTACCAGCTGTGTGACCCTGGGCAAGTCATTTAACCCCAACTGCTTAAAAATTATTAAAAAAAAAAAAAGAAAAGAAAAAAAAAAGAAATGGGACCCCAAAGTTGTTCAGTCGCTGAATTGGGTGGGAGGGAGTGATAGATGATGCAAGTCAATCCTTGATGTTCAACCTTGTAGTAAGTGGTGATATAGAGTCCTATAAGGTCTAAGAGGCTTGACTCAAGGCATGCAGGAGGTAAGTGAAGCTTCAGCAAAGGGGAGTCCAAAGAGGAAGCAGGAGTTGGAAATTAGAGCTATGTCTGATATTGGAAAGGTTTCCAAAACACTAAAAGAGGCCCTAGGGCAAAGACAGAGGCCAGAGGCCTGAAGCCTGGATCCTGGACTGACACAGAGTTCCCAGAGAGGTCTTAGTAGTAAAAAAGCCACTGTTTTATGGTCTAGTTCTGGGGTTGATGCAACATTCCAGGGGAAGTCTCATGAGAATTCTAATAGCTAACATTTATATAGTGCTTTGAGATTTGCAAAACACTTTTACAGGTATCACATTGTTTTATACTCACAACACTGGGTGGTAGGAAATATTATTGTTATTGTTAGTATTTGCATTTTACAGATGAGAAAGCTGAGTCAGAGAGGTTAAGTGATTTGCCCAGGGTCACACGGCTAGTATATGTCTGAGGCTAGATTTGAACTCATGTATTCCTGACCGCAAGTCTAATGTTTCACTATTTCACCTACCTAGTTCTCACTCAAAGTTTTGCCCATTTGCCCTCTCTATGCCTTGGTATTTGTTATTCCTTAGGTGGCACAGTGGATAGAGTGCCAGGCCTGGAGTGAGGAAAACTTCATCAGATATGGCTTCAGACACTAACTGTGTGACCCTGGACAAGTTACTTAACCCTGTTTGCCTCAGTTTTCCTCATGTGTAAAATGAGCTAGAGAAGGAAATGGCAAACCACTCCAGTGGTTTGCCAAGAAAACCCCAAATGGGGTCACAAAGAGTCGGACACTACTCAGCAATAGCAACAGCAGTCTTGAATACACTTCCTCTTCCCTTCCCCCTCCTATATCCCCTCTCTTCCTTTTAGATGCAGTTCAAGCACCATCTTCTGTATGAAGCTTTTCCTTATCCCCTAAAATGCCATTGCCTTCTTTCACAAATTGCCTTCTATTTAATGACTACAAATATATCTATATTTATGCTACAGATAATTTTACATGTCCCTCTTGTTTCTGCCATGAGAATGTAAGCTCATTGAAAAATAGTTTTGTCTCATTCTTTGTATTTGCATCCTCTGTGCCATCTAGGCACATAGTAGGTGCATAATAAATACTTGTTAATTGTTTGGTGAATGAATGAATGAACAGAATGGAAAGATAAGTCAAAAGGAGTTTGGGGTTTTTTTTTTTTTTTTGACAGAGGAATAAAACTGCAGTTGGTTTGCATGAGAATAATTTCATGTTTGCCCTGTCTCTCCACCCAGGACCATGGAAGGCTTAAGACGTCATTTCAAGGAAGTTTCTTTTGATTTTACTCTCACAGGTCATAGATTTAGAGTTGGAAAAGACCTTAGAGGCTATCCAATTCAAATTTTCTAATGTTTAATTCCAACTCTTTTTAGTTACTAAAAAGAGAATCTGACAAAAACCTTCCATTATTTAAAAAAAAAAAAACATTGTTCTCTCATTCATGAGTCATATATTTCCCTGGGATTGGGGGATTTTGCTATTATCTGACAATGTTTAATACCTTGCCTGAATTGTGGAAAAATAAAATAAAATGAACTGCATGCTTTGGAAATAGGTTCCTTGTTTTTATTTAAATTGGTTTTATCCAAGAACAAATTATCTTTTCTATCCTAGCAATAAAAGGATAATCTAAAAGTTTTCCGGGGCATTCTGTTTTGGAATGATGGGTAGACAGAAAACCAAAAATCAATGATGTAACTTCTGGATGGGGGGGTAAATGATTTTTAAGAAACTTGAGCCATTAAGTATGTATGCAACATCAATTCTCTTCCAAGCCTTTCAGCCAAGGCCTCAGGTTACTCCTAACTATCACTTCCGTCTAAATAAATAGGCATTTTTTTTCCATTCAAACTCACTGACTTTCTTAAGTGGGTGAGATATATAAAAGAAAGAGCTCAGGACTCTTTCTATGTCTACTTAGGCAGAGAGGTGGTACAGTGAATAAAATGTTGGACCTGGAGTCAGAAAGTCCTGAATTCAAATCCAGCCACAGACACTTACTATCTGTGTGATCTTGAATAACTCAATAAGCCTCATTTTTCTCATCTGTGAAATGGTGATAATAATAGAATCTAATTCTCAAAGTTGTTGTGAGAATTGATTCAACTGGTTCAGTCATTTTTTTAGTCATGTCCAACTCTTACTGACCCCATTTGGGGTTTTCTTGGCAAAGAAACTAGAATAGTTTGCCATTTCCTTCTCCAGCTCTTTTTACAGATGAGGAAATTGAGGCAAACAGGGTAAGGTGACTTGCCCAGGGCCACACATCTAGGAAGTGTCTGAGGCCAGATTTGAACTCAAGAAGATGAGTCTTCCTGACTCCAAGCCTGGCACTCTATCCACTGCGCCACCTAGCTGCCTGTTGTGAGGATTACATGTAAAAACATAAAGTAATAAGGTGATTTGCAAACCCTAAACCGCTGTTTAAGTACTAGCTATTTTCTAAGACTGTGCAGACTTAGCAGACTTAGTAGACTTAATGATCTAGGACTTAGTGACTTAGTTAGTAGACTAGGACCTCATCTTGGCACTACCACAATCTCTCCAGCCCTGATTAGGTCTTTGGCACTCTCTGACCCTCAGTTTCTTCATCTATAAAATGAGGCAGCATTTAAAAGCAGCTAAAAGTGGTTTAATCCTCACTTATTAATAGGTCAATTTATTTAAAGGACTCCCACCTAGAGATATAGATATATGAAGAGTAAGCATTGTTCTCCTATTACAAATCAGCTGTGATAATGAGCCAACCTGTATGCTGCTGGAAGGAAGAATTTCAGCTCAAGTAAAGCAGTTTCCTCATAATCCTAAACTGTCAGAACTGGAAAGAAACTTTATAATCATTTAGCCAAGTCTCATCATTTTATTTTTGTTCGTTTGTTTGTTTTTAAGGCAATTTGGGGTTAAGTGACTTGCCCAGGGTCACACAGCTAGTAAGTGTCAAGTGTTTGGTCTGAGGCTGGATTTGAACTCAGGTCCTCCTGACTTCAGGGCCAGTGCTCTATCCACTGCGCCACCTAGCTGTCCTGAAGTATAGTACACACAGTACACACAGCAAGTGATCAGCATGCTCAGGCTTAGGGCTCTCCTGTCCTCTAGATCTGACCACATACATCTCTTCCTCAATAAACTTCACTGGGCTCAGATTCCTAAAATCTAGCCACTGCTCAGATTCTTAGAATCTAGCCAATACTTGCAGATTCCTAGATTCCTCTAGGGTCTGGCAATATGGCAGATCTTTAATAAACCTTTTGGCTGAAAAAAATAAAAAAAAAATAAACCACCGACTCCCTATTATCCTTAGAAACAAAATATAAATGTGTTGAAAATCATTCACAACTCAGCCATGACCTACCTTTCCCTTCCATAATTGCTTGTTGACTGATTCAGGTACTCTACAGTCTGGACAGTCTTACTGTTCCTTGTACATGAGATATCTCTCATCTCCAGAGTGTCGAAATGACTCACCCTCATGCCTGACCTTCACCTTTTAGATTCCCCAACTTCTGTCCAGAATCAGCTCAAGCACCTATCACCTCCTATCCATTTTGTACTTTCCTATATAATTACAGGGCAGCTAGGTGGCTCAGAGGATAGAGAGCTGAGCCTGAAGTCAGGAAGATTCACTCTCCCAAGTCCAAATCTAGCCTCAGACACTTACTACCTGTGTGACCCTGGACAAGTCGCTTAAGTCTGTTTGCCTCAGTTTCCTCGTATGTAAAATGAGCTGGAAAGGGAAAGGGCAAACCACTACAGTATCTTTGCTAAGAAAATCCCAAATGGAGTCATAAACAGTTGGACACAACTGAAATGACTGAACAATGATATAATTACAAGCCTTCCTTAATTGAATTTAAGTTTCTTGAAGGAAGTAAAGTATTTTTCGTTTGTTTATTTTCGTATCTCCAGCACCTAGCACAATGCAGGGCCCATAGTAGGCCCTTAATTCATGCTTGCTGATTGATGGGTCAATCACATTTTCATCAAACAAAAGCCAATTCACTTCAAATGTATCAGTGTCTTCAGTGTCTTCAGAAGGAAGCTTGCCCATATTCAGATGAATGAATGATAATAGATTTACAGAAGGAAATGGTCTTAGAGGTCATTTCACCCGACTCTTTCAGGATAGGAAAATGGGGGTCCAGAGAAGTTGATTGACTTTGTCTGAAGTCACACATGCTACATATATGAGAACTTTGACTTATAACAGGGTCCTCTGATGCCCAACGCAGGACTCTGTCATTATATTCTGCCCAGAATAATGGGTTCATGGTACATATCAAAACAGAAAGATACAAGTTACTTGTTAGCTGTGTGACTCAGGAAAGCCATTTAACTTTTCTGAGATTTATTTCCAAACCTCTAGAATGAGGGGTGCTAATTGCACCATCTCACAAAATTGTTGTGAATCAGATGAGAGGATACACATAGGGTACTCTGCAATCCTTAAAGAATGATATAAATATCAGTGATTATGATGATCATTATTGACTTTTCATCTCATGTGCTGCCCTGTAAACCTCATACCATCTATTTTCACCCATGTCCTAGCCAATAAGAAACATCTGTTCCAGTACAAAAAAAAAATGGCAATTAGATATCAGGCAGTCAATCAAAAGACACAATGAGAATTAGGAATAATTTGTTATTTATTGCATATTCTGTTTTTCCTTCTACACCTTGGATTTTATAGGAATTCGTGTCTTTGCAACCACTTCAAGCAGATAACTGTCTTTTGAACCCAGCACTATAATATTCCGAGAATAATTGGGTGGCAGGAAAGGAGTTTGGCCATAAAATTTGAATGTTGGGAGACATTGTAAGGCTGTCAAATTCCCAAGGCAGAGAGGGGAGTACTCAAAAAGGGCAAAGGGGAGAGGGGGGAGGAGATGGGGAAGTAGAGGCAAGCATTAGTCTTCTATTCCTCTCTCTCTCTCTCTCTTTCTCTCTGTCTCTCTCTCTCTCACACCACACACACACACACACACACACACACACACACACACACACACAAAATTAAATTTCAATATTCTACCTGACCACTAGCTATTTAAGGTATCCTTTCTAAACTGTGACCCAATGAGTCTATTAGAAGCAGTTACTTTCCTTCTACTCACTAGAAAACTCCAAATTGGATTAATATAGTATCTGATCTGTAAGTACTTTTACATTTTATTAAGCAAACCTACAAGAATTTCCCCTGATAATCTTTTGGTGATGGAAAAGCAGTCATTTTCTCACTCTGCTTGCTACTTGCTCCAGTCCCTTAACTCAGATTAAGGGAAATTAGCACCTTGTAGTTAAGGTCTCTAATTTCCCAGAGGGCCCTGTTATTCTCTTTTTAGGAGGTTGATGCCCTCTGAGGTCAAAAACACAGTCATAGCGTGGAAGCAAGAGATTAAAGGGAAGAAAATGAGATTTCCCCTGCTTTTTACCATCTTTAATATCTCAATATTCAATGAACATTTCACCCTTACCAAAGATGTGAGCTGCCTCTGCATTGTCAGTGTAAGTTCAGCCTTTGCTTATGTATTATTGTAACCTTTACTGAACTAACTTCACGTGGTCATTGAGACTAAGCTTGGTTTTTAAGCTTCTGATATTCATTTTGCTATTTCTTTTAACTGTCAAACCTTACAGAGGTTCACATGAGAAGTCACATATGTTTAGGCTTCAAGTCTTTGGAAAGTTGTAAATAATTCTCTTTCCATACTTTCAACAAAGATGGGTGATTTCTTCTTTGCCAAAGTTAGAATCTAAGTTAAATGCAAGGAGTAGAATTTTCAAACTGAGCTTGAACCTTCTGGTTGTTGAAGATTTTTTAGTTTTCAGAGTTTTGTCCAAGAGTGGATAGATACCAGTGATTCTAGTGAAAACAAAATCCTTCGAAGAACAAACATACACACATAATTTATGTGTCTATATATATGTGTCTATATGTAATTAATAATTATATATATACACTATGTATCCAATTTTAGTCAGCCCAGCAAAAGGCGGTATTGATGCTTTTTTTTTAATAGATTCATTACTGCAAGGAAAAATCTCTGTAGAGAAATCCCATCTTCCTTAACCATCTCTTAGTGAAAGTCTATTTGTAATTAGTAGAATGAAAAGAGTACTTAGGAATAGATTGATGTCAAACTGGAAAGAGGTTTCTAGTAGAGTACCCTAGAGATATGCCTTTGGTTCCATTATATTTAATATTTTAATCACTATTTATTCTGAAGAACAGAAGGAGTATGTAGAATATGATATTTGTCATTGCAGTGAATAGGATGTTGTATTTGAAGTCAGCAAAACTTGGGCACAAATTCCACTTCAAATACTTCCTAGCAGTGAGACCCTGGGGCCCAGTTTCTTCATATGTAAAATGGGGAGTTGGAATTTTGACTTTCAAGGTTCCTTTAATCTCTAAATCTACGATCCTTAATTATGAAATAATGTATGTAATTAATATTTATAGATTACTATAAATTCTAGTGCCTTCCTTCTTTAAATTATAACCTGTTTGTCCTCTATCTAGCTTATTTGTACAGATGTGTTTACTTATTGTACCCACATTAGATTGTGAACTCCTTGAGATCAGGAGCTATCTTCTACCTTTTTCTTTAATCCCAGCATTCAACACAATGTCTGGTACATAGCAGGTACTTAATAAATGTTTATTGACTGACTCACTATAGAATGCAGAACTGGAGGTAATAAATAGAAGGAGAGGTTGTTATATGGAAAAACTTTCTATCGATTAGGACAGTTAGATTTGTCCTAAAATGTAATGAACTATTTCAGGAATTAGTGATTTCCTCATCACTAAAGATCTTCATATAGAACCTAAATGACTACACTTGGGGACAGGGTTGAAAATGTTCCTATTCAGGTATAGATTGGAACAAATAATCCCTTATGTCCCTTCTAGATTTCAGATTAAACAATATTTTTCCTGCTTGAAAAATGTGAATAAAATAAGCATTTCATTATTTAAAGAAAAAAAAAGGATGGTATATGAAATGGTAAATCTCTTCTCTACACAGCATTTTAAAAGAATATTTATGGTTTCGCATGGAAATTCTACCACTTCCCTGCTTGTCTGTGTCCCCTTCTGAATTTATTTCTTCTCTCTGCATTCTTTTGATGACTTACTGATGTTTTTCTTTTTTTTAATTTTTTTGGGAGGATATTACTGTTGTTACTCCCCAAGACTTCCCTCTCATATCTGTCCCCCAACAATATCTTAAATCAAAATAGTTAATCAAAATAGACTTCTACATTATCTATGTGTAGAAATATAGGTTTCACTCTGCACCTCTTAGTCAATCACATCTGCCAAATTGTGGAAAATACGATCCATCGTCAATCTTCTCCAATAGTGGTTGGCCATCTTTCACAGATGTTTTATTTTTCAATGTTGCAATCATTGCATGAATTATTCTCTTTGTTTTTCACTCCTCACTCTGTATCAGTTTATACAAGTTCCTTTGGATCTGTCCCTTATTATTTCTTACATCTCAAGTAATAACATTTCATTATATTCAGGTACCCTTATTTGTTCAGGTGTTCCCCAACTGATAGGCAATCATTTCATTTCCAGTTCTTTCTTATAACAAAAAAAATACTACTATAAATCATTTTGTATATATGGATCATTTCCCTCTATTCTTCATCTCTTTTGGGTATATATTCATCAGTGGTGTTATGAGGTAAGGTATGCATACATAGTTATTTTTTGTATATAATTCCAAACTACCATTCAAAGTGGTTGGGTCAATTCTCGGCACCACCTGTGCCTATCCTCCCACAGCTCCTCCAACAAATGTAACTTTCTATTTTTGTTATATTTGTCAATCTGATGGATGTAAGGTAAAATCTTGAAGCTATTTTAATTTGCACTTCTCTTACTATTGGTGATTTAGAGCAGTGGTATCAGATTCAAATAGCAACGGGAGTGACTAATCCATAAGAAGGATCCCTGTGGGCCGCATAGTTTCAAAATGTAAAGTTGTTTATGTTTTATTGCTTTTTATTTATTTTGTTAACTATTTCCCAATTACAGTTTAATCTAGTTTCGCTGTAGTCAGGAGCAATGCAGGCTACATACGGTCCGCAGGCTGTGTTTGACACCTCTGACTTAGAATATGTTTTTGTGTGGTTGTTGATAGCTATCTTTCTTCTTTTGGGAAATGCATGTTAATACTCACTGACCATTTGTCTATTTGGTGTATAGCTCTTTTGCTTATATATTTGTATCACTTCCTTATATAGCTTAGATATCAGATCTTTAAGAAATTTACAGCAAAGATTTTTCTTAGTAGTTTCCCTATTAAGTAGTACTGCATTGATTTTATTTGTACAAACACTTTTTAATTTTTATCTAATTAAAATGATTAATTTTATCACCTGTGATCTTCCTTATAGATCAAGAAATATTCCATAATCCAGGTGTAAAAGGTATTCATTCACCTCTAACATGTTAGCTATATAATCATTTGTACTTAGGTTATGTATTGTTTTGGAATATATGATGTAAAATGTAGGTCTAAACCTCATTTTTACCAGACTACATTAGAGGTTAGCCAGACTTTTTTTTGTCAAATGATGAGTCCTTAATTTAGTAGAGTTCCTGGGTTTGTAAAGCATTATTTTACCATGACGTATTGTTTTTGATTTTTATGCCCTAATCTGCTCCACTAAAACCAAAACTAGTAGCAAATTATTTTGATGATCACTAATTGAGTTATATTTTGAGATCTGGTACTTCTGGATACCTGTCTTTTCTACATGCTTGCATTGTTTTCTGTGAGATCCTTGATTTCCTGTTCCTTGAGATGAATGTTACTACTATTTTGTCTACTTTTATAAAGAAATCCTTTTGTAACATTGCTTTTTGAAAAAGTGAGTTCCAGATTATATTCCTTACTCTTACCCAACTCCTTCCTTGAGAAAACAAGTTATTTGATGTCAATTATACAGGTGAAATAATGAAAAAACCCATATTTCCATATTAGCCACTTTACAAAGTAAAACACAACAAGAAAACCGAGAAAAGTAAAAATAGTTCAAAAAGCGTGCTTCAATCTACATTCAGAGTTCATCATTTCTCTTTCTACAGGTGGATAGAATTTTTCTTCACCATATCCTTTGGAGTTGTCTTGGATCGCTGTCTTGTTCAGAGTAGCTAAATCTGTCATAGTTGCTCATCTTTACAATACTGTGTATATTTCTGCTTAATTCACCCTGCATGAATTAATATGTCTTTCCAGGTTTTTCTAGAAGTATCTTACTCATAATTTCTTATAGCACAATAGCATTCCATCACAATCATATACCACTACTTGTTCAGCCATTCCTCAGTTGACGGGCATCCCCTCAATATCAAATTTTTTTGCTACCACAAAGAGAGCTACTATAAATATTTTTGTACAAATAGGTCTTTTTTTCCTTTGCTTTGATCTTTTTGGGATACAAACCTATTAGTGGCATTGATGGGTCATAGAACATGCATAATTTATAGCACTTTGGTTACAGTTCCAAATTATTCTCCAGAATGCTTAGACTGGTTTGCAACTCCAATAGCAGTGCATTAGTGTCCCAATATTTCCACATCCCCTCCAGCATTTGCCATTTTTTTCGTGTTAGCCAATCTGATAGGTGTGAGGTGGTATCTCAGAGCCGTTTTAGTTTGCAATAGTAATATAGAGCATTTTTTCATGTGACTATTGAGAAAACTGCCTGTCCATATCCTTTCCTCATTTATCAACTGGGGAATGGTTCTTATTTTTATAAATTTGGATCAGTTCCCTATGTATCTTAGAAATGATACCTTTATCAGAGAAATTTTTCATGAAAAGTTTCTCCCCTTTCTTGTTTTTCTTTTAATTTTGGCTGTGTTATTTTTATTTGTGCAAAAGCTGTCAAAAATGTTTATTTTCCTTCCGATTATTTTCTCTATCTCTTATTTGGTCATAGACTCTTCCCTTATCCATAGATCTGACAGGTACATGTTTCCATGCTCCCTTAATTTACTTATGATATCATCTTCTATGTCTAAATCATTTATCTATTTTCATCTTATCTTGGTATAGGGTGTAAAATGTTATTCTATAACTAATTTATGCCAGACTGCTTTCCAGTTTTCCTAGAAATTTTTGTCAATGTTGAGTTCTCACCCTAAAAGCTTGGATCTTTGAGTTTATCAAACACCAGATTACTATGGTCATTTACTACTGTGTATTGCGTACCTTTACTGCCACGCATTGTATAGTTGTTTTCCCTATTAAAACCAATAAAACAGAACAAAACGCCCAGGCATCATGTTAGATCTTCTTCTGTGAATCCTTCAAATACAAAGAGACCTCTCTTTTCCTCTCTTCTCCTTTCCTCTCCTCTTCTCTTCTCTCCTCTCCTCTATTTCCATCTCCTCTCCTTTCCTCTCCTCTTCTCTTCTATAATCATTTTACTACCATCTAGCTCCTTTCCACTGCTCGGTCTCTTTGCTTGTATTTCAAAGTTTCTGTTCAACATGATCCTTTCATTAGGAATACCCAAATACTTTATTTTGCTGAAGCTCCATTTTTTCCCTGTGGGATTGTACTCAGTTTTTCAGCCTAAGTTATTCTTGGTTATAAGCCGCTATGTTTTGCCTTTTGGAAAAAAAAAATTAATATAAGATTTTCTCTCTTTTATAGTAGTTGTTGCTTCAGCACTCTTCGATGGGTTGGTTAGGTCCTCTTTGGTCCTGTTTTCTCTATATTCAGGATGTTGCTGTCATAATAAATGAGGTGGCTGGTAGTAGGCACTCACCCTCTGCCTCAGTTCCTGACTTTTGTCTCAGTCTCCTGCTGCTCCACTGGAAATTCTAGTCTCAACTGGTCTCTGTCTCCTTCTTCTTGCATAATCCCCAGTTAGAACTTAGCTTCCTTCCAACAGCCTTAATCAGATGCTGGAAATCATGCTGATCTCAAATCTCATGAAAAACTCTTGCTATGGTTCCTAGTGTTCCCAGGAGTATTCAGGCAGGTACTAACTCCCTTCTCAGTGATCTATGGGGACAAACCAGGGCTGGTCTGTACCATCAGGTCCCCGGTTCCTACATCTGAAAGGGATACATTAAACTTATACTGAGCTGTGAACTCTTTCTCAGGGCATTGGCTAGTCTCAGGCCAATTGGGGTGAGCTTGAAATGGATGAGGCCTCTCTGCCCAGTCTTTGCCAGTTTCTGATCTTTTAGCTACAGCTCATGGTACACTATGATTTCCCTGGCCCAACTCCTCTCCCACCTTTTTGGCCATCTTTTGTCTATAGTTCTAGACTAGGAGGAAGAATTGACTGCTGTTTCTCTTTGATTTTATCATTCCTGTTTTCCAGATCTTTTTTACATATTTTCCACTGCTTATATAGAAGAACTGCATTCCTCTATGGCCTTTCCTGTCATCAACTTAACTGGCATTTCCATAACACAGTAGGATTTTTTAAAAAAATATATGATTTTTATCTTTAATATGTTTTATTGTGATAATAAATACTTTAGTATTCAGAAATTTCAATTCTTCAGGACAAGCAATTTGTATCCTAAGTTTATATACCCAAATTGATATTAGGTATTGCTTGGACTCTGCTGAGTAGATAAGGTAGAAGAGGAGGAAGCTGAAAGGAATAAGAAATGATAATTATGATAATAATAATTATGATAGGTATGATAATTGTCATTTATGGAATGACTTTAAGTTTTTCAAAGTGCATGACATACATTATGCAATCTGATTCTTAAAAATCCTGTGAAATAAATGCTATATATACCTGCATTTTGTAGATGAAGAAACTTAGACTGAACAAGATTAAGTGAGTTGTTCAGTATCATAAACATCTAAGGTAATATTTGAACCCAGTTCTTCCTGATTCAAAATCTAGCATTTTATCTACTATGCTGCATTCAATTTTCTATGCCAAGATTTATTTCTAAAATATACTCTAAATTTCACTTTCATTTTAAAGTATAAAATACCTGCTGTTGTTTAGTCATTTTTCAGTCGTGTCTAACTCTTTGTGACCCCTTTTGGGATTCTCTTGGCAAAGATACTGGGTTTGCCATTTCCTTCTCTAGCTCATTTTACAGATGAGGCAAACAGAGTTAAGTGACTAAAAAAACCCTTTAATTAAGTTAATGTAAGCATGATACCATAACATGATGCATATGTTAAGGAACAAAATAACCACTAATTATTACTAAAAAACTTATCACTCTCCAAGCTCTTCTTCTCCTTCATGCTCTCTTCCCCATTTCACCAAACCATGTGCTATGCTAGAAACTTCATCATCAATAAATTCCTTTAAAAATCACAACAAGCCTGGAAACATCTGTATGTGGTGTCTGTCCTGCATGAGCACTGAGCAAAGCCGCACCATTCTTATCTGAGATCATTTAACATTCACATATATCAAATCCAGAAAAGGACTAGCCCCCACATTTCATAGATCTTAAGTCCATCCATCAACAGGAAGAACAGAAAGACATTTTTGAACATTTAATTTTCAAACTCCATGAGAGGATATAAGCTCATGTTGTTTATTCCCCTCCCCACCTCCTTTCCTCTTTATGAAGTGAGACTGTTGTGGATAACTGTGGTCTCTGTAATGCATTTTTGGCTGGGCCAGGCAATACCATGGCTTCAGAGACTCTCTTTAGTAGAAGTTGGCCAGTCTTCTATTGTTTGCACCTGGGTTACAGCCAGTAGTGTTCAGACATCTGCCCATTGTGTTAGTACCATGGGCGCCAGTGTGCTGGGTCTCATTATCCTCTTGGGAAATAGCTCCATTCCCTGAAAAAGAGAATGACTCACAAAAAACATTATATCAAAACTGACATTTTAAGTATTTAAGTGGCTTCTTGGTTCTAAACGTAATTTTGTGTGTGAATTTCTTGTTACGACCAAGTAGATCCTTTGAGGTATTACCTGGTTTTATATGAGTTGCTGCTTTGTAAGCAATCTGAACATGACTAGGAATATAGCAGACCAAAGATTTAGAACCCTTTTGTTCACTGGACCAAGAGTTAAAAGAAAGAAATGGGTGCAGGAAGGTGCAGAGTAAGGTAACATTTGCTCTAGTACTAGTCTAAAGTAAACTCTGAGACAGAAAATCTTTCTGTTTTGCCATTGTATCCCCAGTGCCCAGCACAGTACCTGGTACACGATAGGTGCTTATAAATATTTTAATTGAATTAAATTGGATATATTGAATGAATGGGCAGTATGAGACTTTCTTTCAATGAGCTCCCAGAAATTAAAGTCATGTCTCAATGTCTAAGCTCTTTGGAAGCTCCCCTCTTTATGCTCACATTGTTCTTCCTTAGCTACTACTTGGCACCCTGGCTCCTCTGACTGCAAATTCTTCATTCCTCCTTAGTATTCTGAACCAAGAAATATCACTTTCTATTTTGTTCTAGAAAAGACAGTTGTGCTTTAAGAAGAAGACATGAAGGAGGAGATTGGCTAAATGACTTGTAAGCTGCCTTATGTTTCTAACTCCCAGAAGTGACTACTTCAGTTTCTTTGGAAAATGACTTCTTCTAACATTGAAAGTGTTTGCTAAAGACCTCCTTGTGACCCACTTTAACTCATCTGTGAGTACTACAATGAGTGGTAGGTATCACAATTTATATTACATTACATTATGGTATAGTACAGTGTAATACATAATAAGCAGGGGGAAAGTTCAGATAAAGACAACAAGATTGATAAAAGGCTAAAGTCAATGCCATATGAAGGTGTGTTGAAGAAACTGGGGATGTTTGCCCTTGAAAAGCAAAGATTCATGGAGAACAAGGTGACAGTCCAAGTATTTGCTTTTTAAATTTATTTTATTTTATTTTTAATTTATGTAATAAAACAAGCATTTCCATAACACAGAGTTTTTAAAAAGATGATTGCATATGAAACTACAAATCTATTATACACAGCTTACTATTCCCTTTAATATATAATAGTTATCATGCCAATTTCTTCCCCCTCTGCCTTAGAGATGGCTACCATTAGACAATGTGTATGTGTATATGTGTGTATATATATATATATATATATATATATATACACACATACACACACACATATATATATAATGCATATATACATGTATGTATGTATGTAAAATCATTCTATATATACTTCTGTTTAACAGGTCTTTCTCTGGATGCAGATAGCAACCTTTTCATAAGTCCTTTGTAGTTAATTTAGGTATTTATAATAACAATCCAAGTACTTGAGGGGCTATTGTGTGGAAAAGTAATTAAGCTTATTCTGTTTTGTGCAAGAGGTGTATGTGTGTATGTATGCACATGTATACTTACATGAGTGATTGCATATTTGTGCATGATAATAAAAAGACATCATGACATCCTTAAAAAAAGGTCAAAACAAAATATCCCTATTTCCAGATATCATAGCTCTAGAGCTATAAGCAGTATCAGAGTTTATATGGTCTAATGCCTCAATTCTATAGATAAGGAATTTGAGGGCTAATGACTTGGCTAAGGTTAAAATTGAAGGCTAAGTGAGGTGCCCAAGGTTAAATAGGCAGTAAACATCAAAAGTGCTATTTAAACCCTCTGAATTCCTATGACTTTGAAACCAGAGATTTTTTCCATTGTCCCATAATAGACTTACTAAAGAATTAGATCAGGAAAATGTGATAGATACAATTTACCATAATTTTAGAGATTTGTTTGATAAATTAATTTCATATTATTCTTATAGAAAAGATGGAGAGCTATGGACCACTAGAAAACAATTATAATTAGATTGATTCATAACTGGTTAAATAACTGGAGTCAAAGAGTAGTTGTTAATGGTTGGATGCCATCATGGAAAGAGGTCTCCAATGGAGTGGTGCAATGACCTGTGCTTGACCTTGTGCTTTATCGCATTTTAATCAGTGACTTGAATAAAGTCTTATGTGGTATCCTTCTCAAATTTTCAATGACAGAAACTTAGAAGGGATAGCTAACACTATCAAAGAGAAGATCCAAAGCAGGCCTGTATCTTCACTTTCAACTGGAATGGAAATACGCTTTTGCAAAAAGCAAACGTTCTGCCAGTGTAACTAACACCCAAGGAAGACAGTGGTTCTCCCTGAAAGCTTACTAAGTATGTCCTGTGGGCATCTAAAACCACTCTGGCATTGCAGGATTGCAGGCTTCTAGAACAGTGGTCCCTAAACTTATGATCATCCCCAAATATATGTTTACTTATTTATATGATTTGTGTGTGCTACTATACTATTAATCATATGCATTATAAAATTTATACAGAAATAGAAATTGGAATAAGATGAGGTAAAGATGAAATTATATTTGACCCTATAGTCCAGGGATGGGGAACCTGTCGTCTTAAGGCCACATTTGGCCCTCTAGGTCCTTGGGTGCAGCCATTTGACTGAATCCAAACTTCACAGAACAAAACCCCTTAATAAAAGGATTTGTTCTATAAAACTTGGATGTATATAAAACATGTGGCTTCCTCACCCTGCTGTAGTCAATAGGAAACCAATAGAGTTTATTAAGTTGTGTGTGTGTGTGTGTGTATGTGTGTGTGTGTGTGTGTGTGTACATGGTCAGACTTTCATTTTACAAACATCACTTTGACAGCTGTGTGAAGTATCAATTAGTGGGCCATCTTATGTGAGGCAGGAAGAACAATGAGGAGGTTATTGCCTCTAGGTGAGAAGTGAGAAGAACTAAACCAGTGTAATGGCTATCTGTAGAGAGAAGGAGGCAGACGTGAGCAGGATTGTGCTGGTAAATGTTTCATAACTGGCTTTCTTCTTTAAATGTATGCACAACTCTTTTAATTTTAATCTGCATTTTTAACATTTCTCCATCATTTTCTTAAGTTGAGACAATCAAGAAAACAGTAAGCCAAGCCTCGAATTATAAGCTGGTGTGAGCTGGCTCCAGCACACCCCTAGATGTAAAAGATGTGAAGACAGAACTAACGAGATTCAGCAACTAGATGAATCTGTGGAAATGAGGGAAAGTGAGTAGTTGAAAGTGACATTCAGGTTGGAAAACCTGGGTAACTAGAAGGATGTGTTATCATCAGAAGTTAATAGGAAAGCTTGGAAATGTAATATGATGGCATAATCTTTAGGATTATGCATTGATCCAGATCCCATTTCATCCACGTCTACTATTCCCTTGTGACTCATTTGGTCTTATCCAAAACGAAAAGGAGGAAGACCTTACCCTTACCTACTAATCACTGCAACAGAATATAAGACAATGCTACAGCCACATGTTCACCTGGGGACAGGAGTAGAAACAAAATTTTCCCAATGGTAGCTGGAATTTGCTTGTCTGTTGCTGGTAGACTTTAATTTAGATTTTAATTTCACTGAGGTGTTGGCATGCAACTAAGAATTGGGATATGATATGATTTCATAGCCTTAGAGGGAAGCCCCAAATTCTACTTTGGTGACTATTAGTCTAGAAAGCCAGGGTTCTTTTTATTTCATTTATTTTTCTTTTTGGGGGGCATGATAAATGAAATACTCCATGGAAGGGGGCAAGGGATGTAGTACTGTAGGCCAGGCCTGACTTAGGATAATCTAGTGGTTCAGGTCTGAGACTGGAACAAAATGAGATGCTCATATGCCATCTAATAATTAGCAAAAAGGTTTACTTAGCTATAAACAAATGGTACTCAGTGAGGATATAACATTAGTGCAGGTAATATACACACCCTCCCACACACACTCCAGGAAATTTGTCTGATCGATAGGCTGGGTTGGATAAATAGTCACTAGTACAGCAGTGAGGTGGTTCAGTGGATAGAATGCCAGGCTTGGAGTCATGAAGACTTGAGTTCAAATCTAGCCTCAGACACTTAGTAGCTATGTAACCTTGGGCAAGTCACTTAACCCTGTTTGCCTCAGTTTCCTCTTCTATAAAATGAGCTAGAGAAAGAAATTGCAAGCCACTCCAGTATCTCTGCCAAGAAAACCCGAAATGTGGTCACAAAGAATTGGACACAGCTGAAAACAACTAAACACCAGTACTGCAGTGAGGCATCTACCAAATCTGAAGGGCGCTGAGTCCTCATGGGCCAACCTTTTATGCCCTAGGCAACTAATAAGCATTGACAATGGCTGTAGGTTATCTTCTTAGACCAATACATTTTTAGCCACAAATTATCTGCCTATTTATTTGGAGGGGGTGGGGGCAGAGAACCAATCTAGTCTGCATAGTAGATGTTATTATTATTATTATTATTATTATTATTATTATTATTATTATTATTATTATTATTATTATTACTATTACTACTATTATTATTATTATTACCACAGAGAGTCTTTCGATATCGGAGACCCATTTGAATCATTAGCTAAAAATCTGGTCATTCATCTGAGTGGTATCACTAGATCTGTGCTCTCGTTAAGCAACTTACTCCTCACTTCTATCATGAACCCTCACCAGCATGGCCTCCTCCTCACTTCAAGACTCCTTCATTAGGTCATGCCCAGTAAGTACTTCTTTTGCCTGAGCAAGAATTTCTTTAGTGGTGAAGCCTCAACTTCCCCTCCAGGGAGTTTACATCAGAGCCCAGATGCTCTCAATGATTGGAAAGAGATTTTTGTGTCTAGTCCACAAACCATGCCTTTTTTTTTTTTGTATCAGGCCATTATTTCTACTCTTACCATATTTGGAGGCTGTGAATTCCCATTCTTCATTCATATCATTTCCCTGAAGGTATTTATAGACTGTCAGCCTATATTCCTTAACCCCAACCCCAGGTCTTTCTCTCAATTACACCATATAAATAAAATTCTGCTCATGTGTTGATGTGATACTATTAAAGCAAAACTTTAATAAATTCCCATATTTGGATGTAAATAATGCTTTCCCCAAAAAAGGTTAGTTTTGGGAAAGATTCCATCATGTCTAAAAATTAAGCTCTTGGGCATAAATTTTACAGTTGGAATGAATCTTAGAAATCCTAGGTATATAGGTTCAGAGGATCTATTAATTGTTAAAATGAATGAACTTTTCTCATTCCTTATGTTCCTTTATCTTTATGTAGCATTTTACACTATGAACCACAATCTCCTCTTTCTCCCCTAGTTTTTCCTGTGCTACTGTTCTGTCATGGCTCTTTGCCTAACTGCCAAAGCCCTCCTTGATCCCCTTTGCTGGTGCATCCCATTTCTGTCTTCTAAGAGTAGATGTCTCTTAAGGTTTTCTTTCAGGCCCTCCCTCTGTACTATCTCCTTTTTATGATGTTATCCTATCCCCCAGATTCAATTGTTACCTCTATTCAGATAGCTGCCAAATCAACAAAGCCACCTTTAGCCTCTCACTTAAGCAACCATGCCTTCTAGATATTTCCATCTATATAATCTGCTCTCACCTCAAACTCAGCATATGTAAAACCAAACTTATCATTTCTCCTAAAAATTTCTCACCTCCCATTTTCTCCAGAGGACTCTAGGTGGTACAGTGAAAGGGGTAATGGACCTGGAGTCAGAAAGATCTGAGTTCAAATCTAGCTTTAGACACTTACTAACACTGGGTAAGTCCCTTAACCTCTGTCTGCCTCAGTTCCCTCAAGTGTAAAATGGGGATAATAATAGCAGCTGCTTTTCAGGGTTGTTGGGAGGATCAAATAAGATATTGAGAAAGTCCTTCACACAGTGCCGGCACATAGTAGGCACTTAATAAATGCTTCTTTGCTTCCTTTTTTTTTTTTGGTTAGGCAATGGGGTTAAGTGACTTGCCCAAGGTCACGCAGCTAGTAAGCACTATGTATCTGAGGCCAGATTTGAACTCAGGTCCTCCTGAATCCAGGGCTGATGATCTATCCACTGTGCCACCTAGCTACCCCCTTTGCTTCCTTTCTTAATTCCTATTATTACTGGTCTTGGCTATAAATTCTGGAATCTTCCCTGTCACATCTCACATCTCACATCTACTTCTTTGTCAAGTCCTATTAGTTTCCCTTTTACATATATACATATGTATGTATTTATTTTTTCAATGACAGAAAGAAGGGGCTAGTCTGTAATATTTAACCCTCCAATGATTTGGGACTGTGGTTTTACCCAAAAAAAATGATGTCTCTGAAGCCAGCCATAGTGAAAATACCTCAAAAGAAGTTATAATAGGATCCTTAAAAAAAGCTACCTAAACCATAAACTATGATTCTCTAAACTAAGGTCAATTCCATAACTCTCTCAGCTATGACCTCTACATTTAAGGGTTTTTTTCCCCCTCCATTCAATTCTTTAGCAAAGACAATAAATATTGACAGATACAACATTATATGATAGAAACAGAAAACCTGTGTTCAAATCCCATTGTTGCCACTAGCTACCTACATGATCTTAAACAAGTAGCTTAACCCCTCTGGGCCCAAGTTCCTCACCTGTAAAATGTAGGGGTCACATTTCTAGTTAAGATGTAATCATGAAAGGTTACAGAGAAGATCACCTCTTCAGCAATTTCTGAAAATGGCCACCCAAAAGAAGTAAAAGCAATGGCTTCTGTCTAGTCCAGAATTGCACAAAAAGATAGCAGAGGCTGGTAGAAGGTTCTAACTGGGAAGTGTGGGCTAGCTAAAGTGAATTTGGAAGCTGCAGAAGTAAAGAGAGAGTTTTACTAGGGAAACCAGCTCCAGTTTCCAGGCCAGAAGCTATCAGAAACAGGGAGAAGACAGGAGCCAGCCTGACTTCAACAAAAGGACTTGAAACTGCCAACATACTGACTAGAGGTTCCATAAGCCAGTGCCAGCTCAGGTAAAAGAAGAAATGGCTGCATATAGGAAAATCAGTACAAAAGTTGGCAAATAGACCTGAAGGCAGACAGCAGTCTCAAGCCAGCATCAACTCATAAAATCCAGCACCTGAGGCCAAATCTTGGCCCTCCCTTGTCATAATATAAGCAGCAAACAGAACCATGTCAAAGAGATACCAAGGAGACAGGTCTGAGCTGGGCACTCCTTGGACCACTGGGAGCCATAGCAGGAGACAGGGACAAATTAATGACTGGTTGCCAGCACCACATGGGGCCTAAGACCAAAATGATCTTTTCTTATTTAATGCTCCTCTCTTCATTAAAATTTGTAGAAAATGTGGTTGTCCAATGCCAAGAATACAGATCTGTGAAGAATTGGTCTATGATAACAAGCTCTGAACAGTGCTTCTCAGGGATACTTAGGAACAAACATACAAACACCCATCCCTATGTCTGCTACTGGTTTATCTCCTTATGTTTTTTTTTTCTTCCTTGACTTCAAAGGCAGTTTATCAGGTAGACTCCTGAATTTTCTCCAAAATTACTAAACCATAGAAAGAGAAATCTCTCTCCAATTAACTCATTTTACACCTTGCAGTAAAGTGGGGAATTCTCCTCTCCCATGATCTAATTGCCTTTTTCATTCTTTTTTTTTTTTTAGGCAATTGGGGTTAAGTGACTTGCCCAGGATCACACAGCTAGTTACATATCAAGTGTTTGGTCTGAGGCTGCATTTGAACTTAGGTCTTCCTGACTCCTGGCTGGTGCTCCACTGCACTACCTGGCTGCCCCACCTTTTTCATTCTTGAAACATAAATGTTTAGGCTTAGGGGGAAAAAAAATTACTAGTAATGGCACTATGATTTATTGGCAGAATCAAATATAATACAAACAAATAAATATAAACATTTACATAAGCTATAGAGACTACCATGGAACTTTCAATTAGAATCAGCCTATGTGTTCAGGGACAGCAGGGGAATGAAGAGCTAAACACCAGAGATTTTGCTGTCACTACCAGTCACAAATGCTGGGCTGACCCTCTTTAAGCTCTGTTCCATTACTCTATCATACTCAAGTATTTTCATCTCTTTTGCCTCTCCTTATATAGTGCCCTGTCTTTCCATATACTTGAACGGTGCCCTCCAGCGTGGTAAAAGTACCTTCCTTTTGGTTTCTGGAATCCCTTGATAAACTGATCTCTCTTGAAGAAACTGAACCATTCTCAGAAGGTGCTCTAAGCTAAGGGTTCTCAAATTCTGGGAAAGTCTCAGACAGTCACTGTAATACTATTAAAGAATAGCATCAGTATTTGAAGTCTCTATGATCATGAGTCTAGGCCACCTAGAACTACAAAAGAATAAGCTAACATCATTCAAAAACAGTATTACTGGTACCATCCAAGTGCATGCCTTATTGCAAATCAAGTGCTAGCTAATCATAAGTAATATCACAGTATATTTAGATTATTTAGAGTATGAGAGAAGGACAAAAAAAGGAAGAATATTGGGCTTCATAGGCTTCATTACACTCAGAAGCATGTTATTGTCTAGAGGCAATGTGCAATCATTCTGACCTCTCATGACCAAGCATACTGCCTTGCCATATGTCATAAGGTTCTAAATTTGAGGCAAGAAGGGACCTTAGAAGTCAACTAACCCTTAACAAAGCCTTCCTTTTATTTTTTAAATATTTTAAATGTTTTATTACATGCTAGAAAATTATCAATAAATATGAATATTTCAATAAACAGGGAATTTCAACAAAACTAAGAAATATATTGAAAAAGTTTGTGAAAGATTGAAGTACCACACACCATGGTCTCTGGTCCAAGGAGCATGGTGGCTAATGAAAGAATGGCCAGGAATAATCATGGCTATCTCATATTTGTTTGATTAAGAATTCACCCACTAGCCATAACTGTGAAAGTTACCTGAGTTGTCTCCCAATTTAAATATGTATGTATGTATGTATGTATGTGTGAGAAAAAAATAGCAAATCACTCCAGTATCTTTGCCAAGTAAATCCCAAATGGGATCACAAAGAGTCGTATACACCTGAAATGTTTGAACAACAATACTCTGTTCTGATTACAGCATGTCTAGAATACTATATTCAGTTATGGGCATCATATATTAGGAAGGATATTAATAGGCTAGAAAATACCTATAGAAAGGCAACTAAAAGAGTTAAGACCCTTGAGTCCATGACATATAAGGATCAGCTGAAGAAACTGGGGATGTGTAGCCCTGAGGAGAGAGAAGTAGGATGGGGGTTGGGGAGTGGATAGTAATGTTCATGTTTTTCATCGTCTATCATATGGAAGAGGAATTGAATAGCCTTGTTTTTCTGGCCCCAGAAAGTAGAATTAGTAGCAATGAGGTCAATTTAGGTTTGATGTCAGGAAACATTTCCTAGCAATTAGAGCTGCCCAAAAGTAGATTGGACTGCCTCCAAATAAAACATGTCCCATCTTCACTGGAGATCTTCAGGCTGAGGGTGAATGACAACTTGTGGGGAATGATTGGAGAGTTCCTCTTTGGAACCTCCATTTGAGGAAGCCCTCATCCATCTATGCTCCCTCCAACTTGGCTCAGCACCTAACTTTCTGGACAACTTTTCCTCCTTGTATGAGTCCCTCTCCCCTTCCACTTTTCATTCCCCTCTTATGTATTGTCTTCTTCCATTAGAAGGAAAACTCCTAGAGGAGAAAGCACTGCTATTCTTTTTTGGTTGTATTTCTATTCCTAACACTTAGTACAGCACCTGAATATTGTAAGCACTTAATAAATGCTATATCCAATCTAACAATGAAATGGGGATTTTTGAGAGGTATGGCTTGGACTAGATGACTCAAGGTAACCTCCAGATTAGAAGTTTAGTGTAAGTTGTTTGAAATTCTGCAAAATCAATATATGATAAAACATAAAGACTGGAAGAATTTTTGTGTAGTTTGGCATAAATAGATAATTGGCAAATATTCAGAAAGAGTCTGCTCTCTTGTCTGTTAGGGAAAAAATACAAATTATCCAGTTCACCTATGACTTAGTAGGATATGAGGCAAAGGGACTTTTTTCAAAATATAAATTAAGTTTGAACATTCAGGTTGGACTAGATGGTTCCTGAAACCATTTCTATGCTAGCTGGGTTTCAATTTTCCAGACTACACCTCTGCTGCATCTCACCCTGGAACTTACCTTAGTGATTAAGGTCTAGTTACCCTGGAACATTCATCCTTCATGCCTTTATTCCTATTGGCAAGTTCCTCCTGGGGTCTCCATTTTGAAGAGGGATCAAGGTCAACACAGGGCAGCTGGGTGGCACAGCAGATACAGTGCCAACCCTGAAGTCAGGAAGACTCATCTCCATGAGTTCAAATCTCATCTCAGACACTTACTAGCTATGTGATTCTGGGCAAGTCACTTAATCCTGTTTGCCTTAGCTTCTTCACCTATAAAATGAGCTGGAGAAAGGAAATAACAAATTACTGTAGTATCATTGCCAAGAAAACCCCAAATAAGGTAACAATCAGAAATGACTGGATAGAGTGCCAGGCCTGGAGGAAAAATCATCTTTCTGAGTTAAAATCTGTGTTAGGACAATTACTAACTGTGTGGTCCTGGACATGTCACTTAACCCTGTTTGCCTCAGTTCCTCATCTGTAAAATGAGCTGGAAAAGGAAATGGCAAACCACTCCAGTATCTGTAACATGAAAACCCCAAATGGGGTCATGAAGAATCAGAAACAATTAAACAACAACAAAAGCAACATAGGGATAGATAGATAGATGTATGTGTACATGTATATATTGTTTATATATAAATATTCATATGTACATATAAATCTATGCATATGTATATATATACAGATATGTACATATGCATGTGTATGCATGCATATACTATATGTGTATACATAAATACATATGTATAGACATAGTTGATTCTTGTCTTTCATGGTAGTTATGTTCTATAAAGTCAACATAAACACTGAATTGGCAAATACTGAACCCCCTCTCCTTGGGTAAATACAAGGTTAGGTTCCCATGAGCCTCTGGTCATAACATTTACTTTAGCAGTTTCCAGAGCAGCCTCGCCTACAGATTGGCAAATTTTCTCTTCCTTTTTCTGGATGGCCCATATTGTTGACTCATTAACACTAAACTCACAACCAACAGTACTCTAACTCATGCCTCAATCAAGCTTATCTAACGTAAGTATTTTCTCTGTAAGGATAGTGCAGTCTTCTTTAGGAACACTAGAGAGCACTACACTAGAGAGACCATTTTAAATATTGAAATTACCAACCAAAAGCACAGAAGATGTAAATGACGTGGCACTAAATAGACCTTGACAAGGACCCTTGTTTACAATACGAGAGTGGAAACAAGAAGTCGGAGCATCACCTTGGTTAATCCCAGTTTAGAATGTGCACATAACTCAAATTTTTCACTGTTCTGCACATGCCCATGAATGATGTAGAAAGAACCTCAATGTTGGTATTAAAAAAAAATTTTGAGTAGGTGAATTCACACATTTGGAATCCATCAATAATAGGACTGAACTATATGTGTGTATGTAAAGATTTGTGTATGTATGTGTGTGTGTGTGTGTGTGTATATATATGACATATATGACATATATATACATACACATACACATATACATATATGCATTAGTGCATATGCATATATAATACATATGTATACTATAGAGATTATGTTACATATACATGCATGTAGGTATTAAATATATATTTGAGTATTTAAGTATATATTTTATGAACACGCACATTTATATATGCATATGTTTACATAAATGCATACAAGCACATATCTACATCAAAATATTTGCCTGCAGTTCTTCCAACAGCCCTGTTTGTAGACCTTCAAACTCAGTCAATGCCCATCAAGCAGAGTTGAATGTGATACTATCACCTCATATTGCTATTTGAATTCTATTTTACTGCAACTTTCATTTGCAAGATGCAGAATGGCGGTATTATGGTTTATACAAATTTTAGCCCTTTTCTCTAGAATTCAGAATATATTCTTGGGTAGAAAAAAATTCTAAGTTGTAAAACTGTTAATGCTTTGTGTTTTTCCTAGGAAAAAATAGGATAGTGAATCATTTTAGCAGGCTAATAATTTTTAAGAACTTATTTGCAAGTTGGGGAAAAAATTCTACTTAAAAACTCTGGTGAAAATTAAACAATCCAGAGAAAAATCCAAATGTTCATATGTGACCCTGAGCAAATCACTTCTCACTGCTCTAGGCATTTCTCTATGACTAAGTTGCAGAGAAGGTGCTGACTTGCACTGCTAGCAGGAATTTCCTGACATGGGAATTCCCTATACCATTTAAATTGAAGGTCCAGTCCTGCTCCCTTTCCTTTGGTTGAATTTAGGACTGGTTCTTTATTCATCTCAGAGACAGAGACGAAGTAAAGCTTCCAAAGAAACTCTCCTTTTCCTATAATCTCTATGGAGATAAATGCCCTCAAGTTTCTATGTTTCGGCACTTGCTAAGAAGTTTCAGAGGGTGGGGATTTTCCAACACATAAAAAAATTAATCCTGACACAAAGTCCTGTTTTCCAGGCACCACTATCCGTCAGTTTTTTTTTTTTAACCCCATTCCTTTTCCATGTGTTCTCCATCTAGCCCCACATTCTCATCTGGAATTGAATCCATCAGCTGGAAAACAGCAAGGGGTCACATAATCATCTGAATTTTATTGAGTGACTAATACACTGTAGGGAGAAGCTGGTTCTCTGTTTTACCAACGTTTTCACTTGAGTACCAGTGTCTGGGGCCAAGTACATTAAGGTAACCTCCTTCTCTTAGACACATGCACACATATATGTATATTAAATACACATACAGATTCATTCTCAGGTCTACAATAGCCTAAGCAGAGCAGACAGGGCTTGGGTGTTTAAGGTCTCATCTGAAAGCCCCACCCACCATAAAACAAATGGAACCCAATTTATCTATTTCAGAAAGACAAAGAGGTGAGCCAACATAGTTGGAATCTCAAATTCTGGTTGGAGTGAGGGCAGCTCTAACTTAAATCTTAGACCACTAACTTATCCTGTCTGGTGGATTGATTTGCCTCTATAATTTCTTTGGTTAAAAAATATTTGAGTGATCATAAGACCATCCCCAGATACATTATTTGTTTTAATATAGTATTTTCAATGTTCTGATTGATGGAGTGGGATGCTGAAATGAAAACTCTGCTTTGTTCATTTGGCGTTTTAAGTCTAGCACATTTGATGATGAAAACATCAACAAGGGAGACAACTAAAAAGCCAACTTCTTCAATCCCCTGGCACTAAGCTGTCACTGGTACTCTCCCCCTTACTCTTCTTCCTGACTCAGATAAATCTTTCCTGCTTCTATCACGGAAACAGCTTCACACTCACATTGAAAGAAGGTTGCCAGCTGAAGAGCCCATCTATAGCATCCTTGATTGGAATAAGTGTTTTTGTTAATGATTTTTGTCCTCTAACTTATCCCTCAAGACTATTAGATGCTACATCACACACTTTTTGTTGATGCAATATAAATATCTGCATGGAATGATGAGAGGAGCAGCTAGGTGGAACAATGGATAGAGCATTGGGCTTGGAATCAGGAAGACATCTTCATGAATTCAAATCCAGCTTCAGATACTTACTACCTGTGACCCTGGGTAAGTCTCTTAACCCAGTTTATCTCAGTTCTTCATCTTTAAAATGAGAAGGAAATGGCAAAGCACTGTAGTATCTTTGCCAAGGAAAGCCCCAAATGGGGTCACAGTCAGACATAACTGAACAACAAAATTATGAGAGTAATATTTTTCTTCCTCTATCAAGATGGCTTTCCTGTTCTTAGCCTTTGACTCTTCCCAGGTTCTGATAGGTGAGTCTTCACTTTACCTTGCCAGTTACTAGACCTCCACTCCACTTCCTAACCTTCTCCACATTGTGCCACTACAACCTTCTTCCTCCACAATTCCCTTTTATAGATTGTCTTCTCTTATTTTAATGTAAGCTTCTTGGGGGCAGGAGCTGCTTTGATTGCTTCTAATTGTATACCCAATATATAGCAGCATAATGCCTGAAATATATTAGCACTTTATAAATACTCTGAAATTCATATATCTACCAACCCATATACCAATTATGGGCAGCTAGGTAGTACAGTGCCAGGCCTGCAATCAGGAAGAATCATCTTCCTGAGTTCAAATCTGGCCTCAAACATTTACTAGCTGTGTGACCCTGAGCAACTCATTTAATCCCATTTGCTTCAGTTTCCTCATCTGTAAAATGAGCTGGAAAAGCAAAGGACAAACCACTCTAGTATCTTTGCCAAGAAAGTCCCAGATAAGGTCATGAAGAGTCAGACACAACTAAAATGACTTCACAGGGGCAGCTAGGTGGTACAGTGGATAAAGCATGGGCCCCAGAGTCAGGAGGACCCAAGTTCAAATCTGTTCTCAGACACATTACACTTACTAGCTGTGTGACTCTGGGCAAGTCACTTAACCCCAATTGCCTCACCAAAAATAAATAAATAAATGAAATGACCTCACAACAACATACCTATCACAATCTATCAGAAAAGCATCCACAGGAGTTATTTGAACAGTTGTGCTGACTCATCTTCACCCCTTTGCCCCTATTACTATGCGACTAATAATGCTAATTTTCAATCCAGATGACCATAACAAGAATATAGCCTGTGGAAATGAAATCTAGTAAAAACCAACTGACTCATGTGGGAGATGAAGTTTATGACCTTGACTAATTAACATCACATTCTAACCCACTGAGCTAACATAGATCCTCTGTAACGTTAGCTCTAGGTTACTTTATTATTTCTTCCTATATGGCCAAGCAAATTGCTTTGTTTAATATTTGATCAGATATTAGATATTAGTGCCTCATCAGAACATCCATATGGTACAGATTTGCCTTAGAAGAACTTCTATTCAAGGTCAGTAAGGCACTTATCACACAAACTAATAAGATTATGTAGGAATAATGACACATACAGTACTTCAAGCTTTGCCTTCGCCCTCTCTCATTTCTTACACCTGAACAATGATTTCTAACAGTGTTTTTCCTCCATATTCTCCCGTACTTACCTTTAATTTTAACTCACCAATGTTAAGATATATATTGACTTAACTTAGAGGTCTTTATACAGTTGTTCATAAATAATGTTTATCTTTTTATCTTCTTAACATATATCATTGCATAAAGCAAAATTATTTTCATGGGAATTTATATGCTTACCATGAGTACTTCAAAAAGAGCTGACCAATTATACCATAAAATGGCTTTCCTTACTGCCTTTGGACACTTAAGAAAACTTACTCTACCAAATTATTTCTTTGCCACACCAAGAAGAACATGTACCATCCTTATAGTTAACCCCTAGCTATAGCTTCCTTTTCTTATTTAATTTATAGCAGAAAAATCAAGATTGATATAATTAAATTCTTAAAGTAAAATGGCTCCACATGGAAAATGTGGAGCTCACTGGGAAAAGATAACATAATTAAATTGCCAAGAGCTAATATCTTTAGATAGTCTAAAAATTATTTGATTCTTAGCATCCACTTTCCATTTTTCTGCCACCATTGATGCAGAAGCAAAGTGAACTCACAGAGTATTGAGACCATTTTATATTTGTATATATTCCATGAGATTCCATAATTGGAAATCTCACTACCAAATAGCCAACTTATTGAGGATGAGCACCTCGGTATTTAGCTAGGCTATTTCTTAGAAAACAGACATAGTTTGATACTTGAAGCATACTTGAAGAGCTAGCTTAGAAGACACTGGTCAAGCTCGTACTCCACTGACATGGTCATAAAGAACTATGGGTTAGCTCTATTTCATGTTGAGGTATCAGATTAGGACCTTGAGGAGGTTTGTAAACATATAGGAGCTTCACTCCTCTAGAATATGTATCAAAAGTTTTAATTCAGGATCAAGCTTTAAAATATTAATAGTTTTCAGCTTTAATAGCATAAAATTGCACTGAGGCTTTTGGGACATGCTATATACCATGACTTTGTTTTTGAGAGAATTTGAAAGAGCTGAATGGACATTGTGAGTGGCAAAGTCCCCTCTCACAAGTGAAATTGGTTGTATTCTTTTTTTTTCCAGCCAAAGACAATGTGTACTAAAGATCTGCCACATTAGGCAGACTCTTGGAAGTCTGAATGTTACTGAGCTATTGGCTAGATTATAAGAATCTGAGCATCTTAATGGAGACAAGATGGATGTTATATACAGAAAGACTATGGGAGGGATCTAGGAGTGGCCAAGTAGTCTATGAGGTAATAGAACTCCAGGGACCTGGACCAGGTGACTAAGGGAGAATGGAGCCTAAATAGGATTAAGGGCAGGAAGTGGCCTGGGGCCATAGGGAGGTAAGACAATGGAGGGCTAGGCTAGATTAAGGTTAACAGAATTGAGAGATTGGTTTTGCTACAATGAAAGGACAGTTGATGGGATTATGACCTCAGCGAATCCCAAGAGATTTGGCCATGTAGGAAATTCCAGGATTTTTCCTTTTGGGGTCTAGATCCCACCCTCATCATTTCCCCTCCCACAAACAAATGGGACCCAAATTCTTTTGGGGCAAAGGGCAAAGGTCTTGCCTTCTGAAACTGCTTCCTGCTGGTAAGGGGTGTGGAGCTGTCCCTGCCTTGAGGGGGTCCCAAAGAGGAGGTTGACTGGAACTGAGCACAGGCTGCATCCAGGGAATGATGGGGGTACATTGGCTGGTACCGGCTGTTTGCTACCAAATATAGGTGAATGGCCTGTAGTCTGGAAGACACAAATCCGACAGAAAACACTGCAGGGCCCAGATATGACAGGATAAAGCATCCTTAGCTCTCTTTGGATTCAGATAGTTCAGTTTTCCAACCATGCGGTATCAAATCCACCTCATAGTCACACTCAGGAATAACCAGGTGGGTAACATTCCTTTTCAAAGGAACATAATGGGGAAATTGGGGCAGGAGGATCCCATCTTAGATTGAGGCTAAAACTGTCCTCTCAGCTTTTCCCAATGCAGACTTCTCACCAGTATCACATTCTCTGAGTAGCTTGTGGCATTTCTCTCAGATGGTGGATTATTGATTATCAATGGATTATGATCCATCTGACCACTCAAAATAAAATCCTATGAGCTTTTACCTCAAACAACAAGTTTCACTAATCAGTTTAGGAAAAACTTTTCTAGGATTTACATCTCAAATTTGTCTTGGTATAAAAAGACAGTCCTTAGAGATTATTTGTATATACTTGCAAATTCTTAGCAAGACAAAGCCCAAACCAGCTTTTGGGCAAGTTTACACATTAAAACAATAACCAACAATAGCCAAATTATTTTAGCAGTAACCAAATTATGAAAAGTTGCTTGAAATAACTAATAGAAAAAGTTCACCAATTTGAAACTTGAAACAAACCCATTACCAATCAGGTGACTTCAATTTTGTTAAATTCATTTCCAGGTTACTTTACACAAAGAATCAACATCTCATTAACAGTAAAAAGAGAGTGCTTACCCAAGTTCAGAGGCTAGCTTCTTTACCTTGGGTAGGATGTGCTGAACCTGAATGATGTTTCCAGGCAAAGGTTGCCCCAGGAACCAAGGCTATTGCCAGTGGGGCCCACACTGTAGCTGCTGCCCCTCCCCCCTCCTTCATTTCCCTAAGTGGGGGAGGGTGAAATCAAAGGTGAGGGGAAAAAGGTGAAACTCTCTTCTCCTTTGAGAGGGGTTAACAGATACCTGGTTGACTCAAGAGAAAGAGTGACCAGGGTTGTAAGGAGATGTTTCAAAACTCCTTAATGATCAATCACAAAACCTCCAGAATCTGCCAAGATATTTTTAGCTGTTCTGACTTTTTCCTGTAACCTCCATGAAGAAGATTCAGGGATGTATAGGGAAGGGACTAATTAAGCCTCAGGGAACCAAAAAGCAACTGCAGTTTTCCTCAATACCTTAGCACTGACAGAATTGACACAATTGGGCATACACTTCCAGATAGGGCATCTGTCCTTGTCCTCTATGCTGCGGTAGGTGTGCCTAGGTCCATGGCCTCAAACCGGCCCAGTAGACCGAGAGCCTGAGAGTGTCAGGCCAAGTGTGAGACAGCCTCATAATTGTATGCCCAAAAAGCACTTGGTACTTGAAGAGCAACCCCAACTGCAGAGCAAGAAAAGGTGTGTGGCGGAGCAGGGGGGAAGGCTTACATACCTTCCAATCTTGGCTGGAGAAGAACTTGGGGTTAGGCAGTTTCCCCATATGGGCCACCAAAATGTTGAAGTTTAGGAGTTTAGGGGTGCTGGGACCACAAAATCACAACAAGTGGGTCCTGACCAAAAAAATTCAACCCAAGCCTTCTTTCAGCCAAAGACAAGGTTTATTAAAGATCTGCCATATTAGGCAGACTCTGAAGGAGTCTGAATGTTAGTGAGCTATTGGCTAGATTTTAAGAATCTGAGCAGGTTGTATTCTAATAGACAGAAAATAACTAGTTATCAATATGACAGTCATTTCCAAATTAACTATCTGTTTAAAGTCAGGTGATGAACTTAGCATAGCATAGATCAAAGTCACTGACAAATTGCAGAAAAGAAAAATAAATAAGAAATATGCATACAACAAAGGTAACTCCAAATGGACCTATTTAAACAAGTTGTTCATGTTAAAAAATTAGAAACAGATTTTAAAAATTGACATTAACACAGATTGTTACCATGTCCAAAGGAAATTTAAGCAGTATAAATAATTTGCTACAATGAGATGTTCAAAAGAGATGTAAAACAAGTTCAACCATGTTTTATCAGTTTGACAAGCAAAGAGATATAATAGCCAAGGGCAGCACCAATTCAAAATATATATTCATTTGTCAACTCTTGAAGAAGAGCAGGGTAGAAGACTGTGAGTAGATCACCTCATAAAGCAGTGAGAAGCATTAAAGGGACAAACACATTTTCAGAAAACTTGGCAAGAAATCCAACTAAGGCAAATCATTTTGAAGGCTTTTACAGATGGACTAGGAAGAGCAAGGAGGAACAAGAAATGGAATAAATAGGTCAAGATTTATAACATTAACTTTCTTCTTCAATGACAGTGGAGTTATCACATTGGACTTTAACAACAGAGACCCACATGTGCTCTATCAGTCAATCAACATTTATTAAGTATCTACCATGTACCTGTTCTTGTGTTAAGGACTGGTGATACAAAGAGGTTATGTTCTCTTTGGGCAGACAACATAAATATAAAGCAAATTGGAGAGAAAGAAAAAATAATTGAAGAGATCAGAAAATCTTCATGTAAATGGTGGTGTCTGAAGAGTTTTGAAGGAAAAAAAATGTATTCCCTGAGGCAAATGTTAATGAGTATACTTCAGGCATTATTGAGTATTGAAGTAGGCTAACCAATTCAAAGACATGGAGATAAGAAAACAGAATGCCTGTGTGAAGTACTGAGAGAAGGCAAGTTTGGACAGCCATTTGAATTGTGAAATAGAAATAGTGGAAAAGAAAACAAAAATATGAAGAGCCATTGTACTAGACAAAAATATACAGACCAAGTCAAGGCTGAAGGAGACAAAAATTTGAAGATATTGGGTGGATCAATTCCCAAGGTATCTGAAAGAAAAGATTTTTGTGGGATACTTGGAGGAAAAAAATCACAGACCTTAATAAATAGCTGTCCTATACCTGAAAATAAATCAGACTTTATCACTAACAAAAATGACAAATGAAAATAATAATATGGATGGATTCATATACCTTCTTTTCCACCCATACAAAATCTTTGTAAGAACAATCTATGTACACATTGAATCCATCATTGACAAAAGTATGGGAATGATACAAACAGATTTTTCAAAATGATATTCAACAGGATACCTCATCTACACAGTGCCATAATTGACTGAATCATGTCAACAATGCAAGATTCCAGTCATGTAACCAGCAGGTGTCACTCTGCATTAGAATTTGGCTGAGAAGGATATTTGCCCCCTCTTTCTAAAAGTGAAAGGACCTAATCATTTGCAGACCCTGGATATCTCATCACTTTGGGCAGGCTTTGAAAGGGCCTTGCTTTAGGCCACTACCGTTTCCTCACATTCTTCTCTCTTCCTTTCTTGCATCTTGGAGGATGGAGAGAAGTCAGTAGAGCATGCCTAGCCTGAATTCAAAGAAGTCAACCTGTTGTAGACAAGAAGCTCAGTTTTGGTATAGAGGTGAATTTGCCAGAATCCACACAGATTCTGTTCTCTATAAAGTTGGAGAGTTAAAAAATAGAGATTATTAATAAAAATCATAAAAGCTTAAAACACTCAGATCATAGATATCTGCAGTTATGAGGCCACAAATTAAGGTCTCCAAAGTGTTGCATTCTGTGTATTCAAATAATCACTGGCTTCTTCCCATCCACATTCTATTCATAAAACAATGAAAATCATTTTATATTTATCTACCACTAATGAAAACAGAAAGTACAAAAAAAAATGGATATGCTACTCAGAGTGATTAAAGACAGAGAGAGATAGAGACAGAGAGAGAAAGAGATAGAGGCAGAGAGAAAGAGATAGAGGCAGAGAAAGAGAGAAATAGATAGACAACATAGATAAGGAGGATAAGGAGTAAAGCATCACAATTATCTGCATCAGCAGAGTCAGCAAGCGTTCATATTATACTAGTTGCTAGACAAGATCACCATTCTCTCTTGCTGCTAGGCGACCAGTAGGAGATGCTACTTCCTTCACTGCAGCTGCAGCTCAGCTACTTAAATACCTGGACAGCAGATGCTGCTGCTGCCATTTCTATTGCTTGGCCTGTAAGCTCCATCTTAATATTTCTCTGTCCCCCCTTCTCTTTTAGAACAGTTTAAAATCTCCCACTCTGCTGTAAAAGAAATAATAAAAACCACCTCTGCCCTCCAACGCAACAACTGTGATCATTTTCCAATGTCTCCCAGGCTGGTCATAGCTAAAAATGGCAAGCTCTTTTAGTGACCTTTGGAGACTTCTTCTGCCTGCAGGAGTACCTTCAGGGCTAGAATTATGAATAGATGTAGTATGATTTCAGGGGTTTCTGGAAGGAACAGGAAAGACCCTGTTACACTTACTTTTTGTTTAATATTTTTAAAAAGCATTTTTTTTCTCAAGAGTGAGACTATGTCTTTCCAAGCCTGTCACCAATTTGGTGTTTTCATTGAATTCCAAAAAACATTAAAGATTTTTTGTTTTTGTTTTTGCTAGGCAATTAGGGTTAAGTGACTTGCCCAAGGTCACACAACTAGTTAACTGTCAAGTGTCTAAGGCCAGATTTGAACTCAGGTCCTTCTGACTCCAAGGCCTGAGATCTATCCACTGCATCACCTAGCCACCCCTAAAGATGTTTTGAAAGATGTAATAGCTGAAATAACTTTGTTGAGTGAGTCATTATTAGGGTAGTTAGAAGCAGTCTACATAGACAAAGGGCACAGATGCAAGTTGATTATGTTGGGATGATCTCCAAAACACTCTAGGGGTGAGAAAGAGGGATGCACTGGGAGGTATACACACTCTTGGGTATAGAAATCCATCTTACTCAATAAGGAAATAGGAAGAGAAAGTGATATTTGAATAATTAGTGCCTAGTGTAGCACTTGGCTACATAGTAAGTATTTCATAAGTGACCTTTTATATTCATTCAATCATTGATAATCCTTATGTATATTTTTCTTTTTACATTTTTACATATTTTCTCTCTCTAGCTAGAATGTAGGGTCCTTGAGTATGGGAATGTTTGGCTTTTTGCTCTAATCCTAAGTACTTAGCACAGAACCTGGAATATAGTAGATACTTAACAAACGTTTGTTGATCAATTAATTGATTTCTCTCTGTTTTGGGTAATTAGCCATTTGTAACAGATCAGTTTTTCTAGGAAAAATAAGATTGGGGCCAGATAGTAAAGGGTTGTAAGTGATGAACTGAGGATTTCATATTTTATCCCAGATAAACTGGAAGCCAGCGAAGCTTTTTTTGTTTTATTTATTTATTTATCTATTTATTTATTTATTTATTTTTAGTTTTCAGCATTCACTTCTATAAGATTTTGAGTTCTAAGTTTTCTCCCTCTCCCTTCTCTCCTCTCTCCCCATGACAGCATGGAATCTGATGTAGACTATACATCATATTAGACTATATAATCATATTAAATGCATTTCCACATTAATCATGTTGTAAAGAAACATTACAACCGAAGGGAAAAACCATGAGAAAAAAGGGGAACAAAAGAGCAAGTAGGATGCTTTGTTCTGAAATCAGACTCCATAGTTCTTTCTCTGCATGTGGATAGCATTTTCCATTATGAATCTTTCGGAATTGTCTGAGATCATTGCATTGCTGAGAAGAACTAAGTCTATCATAGCTAATCATCACAATATTACTGTTATTGTGTACAATTTTCTCCTGGTTCTGCTTATTTCACTCAGCATCAGTTCATGTAAGTCCTTTGAGGTTTTTCTGAAATCTGCCTGCTCATCATTTCTTAGGGAACAATAGCATTCTATTTTATTCATATACCATAACTTGTTCAGCCATTACCCAATTGATGGGCATCCCCTCAATTTCCAACTCTTGGCCACCACAAAAAGAGCTACTATAAACATTTTTGCACATGTGGGTCCTTTCCCCATTGTTATGATCTCTTTGGGATACAGACCTAGAAATGGTACTGCTGGGTCAAAAGGTGTACACAGTTTCATAACCCTTTGGGCATAGTTCCAAATTGTTCTCCAGAATGGTTGGATTAGTTCACAACTCCACCAACAATACATTAGTGTTCCAATTTTCCCACGTCTTCTCCAACATTTATCATTTTCCTGTTTTGTCATGTCAGCCAATCTGATGGGCGTGATGTGGTACCTCAGAGTTGTTTTAATTTGCATTTCTCTAATCAATAGTGATTTAGAGTATTTTTTTTATATGACTAGAGATAGCTTTAATTTCTTCTTCTGAAAACTGCCTGTTCATATCATTTGACCATTTATCAATTTGAGCAAGAAACTGCACTTTAGGAATATTAGGTTTTTTATTTGTTTATTTTTAAGCCAACTTGCACTGGTGTAATCCAATCCAACAAACACATTAAGTGCCTACTATGTTCCAGGTACTGTACAAAGAGCTATACAGTTAATAAAAAGAAAGATGGTCCCTTCCCTCAAGGAGATAACAACCTAAAGTGGGAGACAACACACACATAAAAAGACAGGAGGGAGGTAAGGGGAAGATGCTACACCAACCCAGCACAGGGGCATTTGGTTCTGTGGAGCTGAAACTAGATAGGGCAGCAGATGCAAAGTAGAATGAGAAGCTGAGAGTCCAGTTTCTGCTTTCTACAAAGGAGGGCATTGTCAGAAGTTTAGTACTCTGTTCTCCAGCCCTTCAATCAGAGGGGAGAGAAAGCTGAGGTAAGTAGTGTCAGACAAGTTTTGAGTTAGCTGAAGTGGATAGAGTGCCAAGTACTCTGGAGTCAAGAAGACTCATTGTCCTGAATTCAAATCTGTCCTCAGCCACTTACTAGCTGTATGACTGTGGGCAACATTACCTTGTTTACTTCAGTTTCCTCATCTTTAAAATGAGCTATAAAATAGCAAACCATTCCAGTGTCTCTGCCAAGAAAACCCCACAAAAGGTCATGAAGAGTCCATAGGATTGAAAAGACTGAACAACAATGACACTAGAAGTGATGAGCTTAACATGGGAGAGGCATCTTGTTCCTTAGAACAGAATGAGAGTTTCCTTATCAGGAAATTTCCTATACCAGTGAAAAAATAAAACTAGTTCTTAACTCTATTTTTAAAAAAAATTGTATATGGAAGGGGTGGGAATTATCAGTTTGGTGACTTTAGAAAAAAATACATAAAAATGTATGTGTGTGTGTGTGTATATATATATATATATATATATATATATATATATACATATATATATATACATATATATATATATATATATATATATATATATATATATATATATATACAGAGAGAGAGAGAGAGAATCAGGTTTATATTTCATCCTTTGGTTACTAGAAGGGTTCTAATCAAGGCACAATTCTGATAATCAAGGCATTCTGGCAAGGAGAAGAAAAGCAGAGAGAAACTAATAAAAGCTTACCTAAAGTATGTTTGAAGATAGTCCAAAAGTTCTCAATAAAAAAAAATCTTGCTCATTATTTTATTAATTGAATTAAAATTTCAATAATGAATTGGAATAGGGCATAAAGAATAGGCTTATCAAATTTCCAGGTGATACAAAACGGAGAGGAATATCTATGAAAGAGTATGAAAGAAGGGAAGGGAATATGGATTTATATATAGCTCTTACTACATGGCAGGAGCTGTGTTAAGTGCTTTATAATTATTTTCTCATTTGGTTTTCACAATAACCCTGGGAGGTAGGTGCTATTATTATCCCTAGTTTACAGTTGAGGAAACTGAGGCAAATTGTAATTAAATGGCTTACCCAGGGTCACAAAGCTAGTAAATATCTTGAGACCTGATTTGAACTCAATTCTTCCTGATTCCAGGCCAGGTTCTTTGTACCACTGAGCTGCCCCAGATAAAAGAAGATTCAGGGATGACATGATAATTGTTTTCATGCATTGGAAGGGCTGTCAAAGGAAAGAAGGATTCAACTTGTTCTGTTTGTTCCCAGAGGGCAGAACCTGGAATAATTAGTGGAAGAGGCATAAAGGTAAATTTGTATTAAGACTCATGTCTACCAGTGTTTCCCCACAACATGGATTAGTCTGAAACCTTTCTCTTCTCTCCTACAGAAATTAGATTTCACTCAAAAGTGACAAAGCTGTCCCTATAACTCGGTTAGCCCCTGCTGCCTTGAAGCAGGATTTTGGTCACTTAAGACCATAAAAAGTCCCACTCATTTGAAGTCTGGACCTCTCAAACTTGGTGCATGTTAGAAACCATTTAAGTCATCATACTTTATCATATACCATGGCCCTGCTGGCCAGTCAGTCACTCAATCAATAAACATTTATTAAGCACCTATTATGTATTGGGCACTGTGCTAAGAACTGGATGATCAGATGTGTTTCCATGAGGAGACAAAGGAGGGCATGTAAGCGCCAATACAACCTTGTGTATACTTGCTGTGTAAAGCAAAGTGCCTTGTGACAACTCAATGACTTATGAGTTCCTCATTTGGTCCCCAAATCAAACTTAAGCTAAATAGTATTGGCATTAGGTTTGTATCTAATAGCTTAATATTAAGAAAATTTTCCTAACAATTAGAACTAACTAAAAACAGCATGGGCTGCCTCAGAAGATCCTGGATTCCCATTAACTGGAGATCTTCACATAGGGGCAGAATGCCAGCTTATCACATATGTTAAAGTGAAGATTCATTATGAGGTACAGGTTGGCCTAGATGGCTGCCAAGGTACTTTACAACTCTAAAATAATCTTATGGATAGTATAAAGCAGTCAACAATCTATCTTTTCCATTTCGGTTGGGTTGATTTAACTCTACCTGAGGACACAAGGTTACAGAAAGAAAAAATTTCCTATCTCTTAAATTAGATACGACAAGGCGGCACAGTGGATAGAGCACTGGACCTGGTTTCCAGAATTCCCAAGTTCAAATTTGGTCACCCTGGACAAGATGCATAAATTCTGTCTGCCTCAAGTTCCTCATCTGTAAAAATAGCACCTGCCTTCCAGGGATGTTGTAAAGATCACATGAGATAATATGTGTAAGATGCTTTTGTTAAGCTTAAAGAACTAAGAAAATGCTATTGTAATTATTAAATTAGTTAAAGACAACCTTTTGGCAAGATATGCATTAATTAGCTATTAAAAAAATACTAGTTAAAAATCTTTAAGAAATAGATTTAAGGAAAACCTGAAGGTTACAGTGCAGAATATGGCAAATAAGGCAAAGTTATGTCTCATTTATCTGGATTATGGATCATGGTAATTTAAATTTCTATCTAAATATCAAATAGCTTATCTGAGAGGCAGTGTAGTATGGTGGATAGTGGGCTGGACCTCTATAAGAATGTTAGGAAGACCTGGGTTTCCAGTCTTGCCCCTAACATACTAACTGAGTGGCCTTGGGCAAATCATTTAATCTCTTTATGCATCTGTGCAACTATGTGAGACTATCTTCCAATGTAGTAGTTTCCTCTTCTGGTGAAGATTGTCAGCTCCTTTACCATAAATACATGGTGATAGATCAACAGAGAATTCATTATTTATGTAAATTATATTTTGTTATTTATATATTGTTATAAATTATTTAATAAACGCTTTTACTAGGATTTCTTATAAAGGATGAATTAATAATATAGAAATTTAACAGAATGAGAAAAAATAGGTCTATAACTTTTAAATTTCATTATAAATGCCCATATTTCTGGAGAGAGAAGACTACTCAGTTCAAAGCTATGACATGAAGTTACCAGTGCCAAGCTGCTCAGTGGAAAGAAAAGAAAAAAAGAAAGAAAGAAAGAGAGAGAGAGAGAGAGAGAGAGAGAGAGAGAGAGAGAGAGAGAGAGAGAGAGAGAGAGAAAGGAAGGAAGGAAGGAAGAAGGAAGGAAGGAAGGAAGGAAGGAAGGAAGGAAGGAAGGAAGGAAGGAAGGAAGGAAGAAAAGAAAAAAACAAAAGAGGGAGGAAGGGAGTGAGAGAGAGAGAGGAGGGAAGAAGGAAGAATTATTATTACTACTCAAATGGGTCTGCAGTCTTATTAATTCAGGAATTTCTTCCAATGAGGAAGCACTGATCCAGTCCATACTGCTCAGTTGCAATCCATATCCTCTCAAAAGTTCATCTTAAGTGTCCACCCATCACCACCACAATCATTATCATAGCTAGAATTTATATAGCATTTTTATATAAATTATTTCATTTGATAGTCACAACAGCCTTGGGGGGTAAGTATTATTATCATCTCCATTTTACCAGTGAGAACACTGATTAAGCAACTTGCCCAGCTTCATACAACTAGCAAGTTTCTGAGGCAGAATTCAAACTCACATCTTCCTGACTCAAAGTTGAGCACTCTATCCTGTTAGCTGCTTAGAGGCCAAATGTTGGTCTCCCTAAGTTTCTCCCAACATCTCAAAGTTATGATTATTAACCACTTACCGTGACTTAATAACACTGAAGTTATATTTAAATGTATTATTAAAATTGATGAGCTAGGTTTAAAACGTTAATATGATCAAAAGAGAGACTATAACCAAGCAGGGTAGTATTTTGTAAGGATCATCCCTTTTGGGGACAACCTGGGTCCAAGCCAGAAGTCCCAATCTCTTAAAATTTTGTAGGAGAATCTTCTGGTAAATGTTTAACAGATTGGTTCCCATTTATGGAGAGTTGAAACAGGAGACACTTCTAACTTTAATATACACACAGCACACTTTTAAATTTAATTTGCGTTATTAACATTTTCTCGATTACTTTAAGTCTAAGTAATCAACTGAACAATAAATCAAACTCTGATTTGTAGCATTTACCAATTTCCAAAGAAGGTTCACACTTAAAATCTCAGAATCTGATCTCATGAGCTGGAACAAGGTCACCCCAGCACACCACTGTGAGTATGACCCATAGCTCTTAGAACAAATTTCCTGAATGGGGCCCAGATTGGAAGCAAATTTGTATCTACTATTCTGCATGATGATTACAAGGTGCCATGTAAGGCAATTCAAGAAGATCATGGATTCTAGCTTCAAACAACAATGAGCTGTTAGCCTGCTGTGAATCTCAGCCCAGTGTCCATTCCTTTCCCTGAGCCAGACATTTGTCATTTACATTGCAAATTAATGCAAAGACTTTTTGGAAAAGTTAGCCTGACTTCATATTTCAAACTGCCTTTCTTGATGTACATGTAAGGGAAAAAGCTGTATCTTCAAAGCTAATGGAAATCACCTCTGTCTCCAATGGTCCTGGTGAAGGGGAGAAGGCCATGTCAGGGTAATTGGTGCCCTACCAAAGATGTGATCATCCCTTCTCCTCAGTAATGCCTGCCTGTTTTCAGTTACCAAGGCACAAAGAAAAGGGTCAGGGGAGAGAAGCTCACAGGAGAGCCCTGAACTGTGCTTCTCTGCTAAGAACATCAGAATCTTTCTTTCCAGTATCAGTAGCACCACACGCTATTAAAATGAAATAAAGACAGTGCTGAGTAGAGAAAACCTTTCTATGCCAGAGTTATAAAAGTATAAAGAGAGCCACTTTGGGAAAAGGTGGGTGGTGAGTGACTCCCAAGTACAAGGGATGGAAACAGTAATAGAAATACCAATTTTTTTTTCCCCTTCAGGGAAGACAAGGAGCTAGTGACATGAAGATATAAAATCCTGATATATTTTATTTTTTAAACAGGGCAGGAACCAAATGGAGCTCCCTGAGGAGAGTCCCACTTCCCAGCTCTGGGCCTGTATCAGGAGTTCTGGCATTTCCTCTTCAGCAGGGAGAGTAGCCAGCACAACAATCCCTGCTGTGATTGGAAACGAAGTGCAGTAGTTAATTAAGGCTGCATCTTTTATTCTCCAGGGCAATTGAACCCAGCTTGAATGAGCCCCAGAGCCAGAACCTGGTGGGAATGTCTCTTGGGGTAGTGGGAGAATCCTGGCTCAGGGGCTGGCTCATTAGTATGACAATAGGCCCCAGGATGCACTTGGCCTGATGTAATGCCCTGAGTTGGAGAGGAGAGATGAAAGCCCTTGTTGCTGGAGCCTTGAGCATTTGCAGCTGATAGAGGGTATTTCAGTGCATGAAATTCCTTTTCTCTTTCTTTCTTTTTCTCCTTTTTTGAAAAAGGATGTTTGCTAATTAGTAGAGCTAGAAAACAATATGCCATTTAGAATGCCAGGTCCCCTCACTTTTTTTTTTTAAATCCATGTAGTCTTGGTTTACTAGAAACATAGAATTCACTTTTATAGTTTGCATTAGGACATGGGATTTTTCCCTTTAAAATAATTAATCAGCAAGATGAAACACGTAAGTAGGGGAGGAAAGGCTTACTGAGTAGCAGCATGTCTCAGCTGCTGATTCTCCCAACCAAGGCTTCTATCCAATGCACTTCCCTTTGAAACACTCAGCTGACAACTGGCTATAACTTATGCTTTTGCCATATAAAGGAAATCGGTGCAAAAAATTTTGGACAAGATAGACTGACTTCATGTCCTTAAAAAATCATATGGCCCTCTTTAAAACTAGAGTAACTGAATTATTGATATTGTAAAGGGACCATCTAAAATGGCCTTGAAATCATAGAATTCCAGGGGTTCTTAATCTTTTTAATGTCATGGACATCTTTGACAGTCTAGAGAAGCCTTCTCAGAAGAATGGTTTTTTTTAATTCATAAAGTAAAATATATGAGATTACTAAGGAAAATTATTTTAATGGAATTTAATTATTAAAAAAAAATTTAAATGAGATTGTGTACTGCAGATTAAGAACCCTGATTCTAGTCCAACCTTTTTATTTTACATATAGGGAAACCGAAGCCAAGAGGAGTCAAATAAATTGCCATGATCAGAGTTGTGGTGTCATTCCAGAACTCCTAACCTCTAACTCAATGTTCTCTCCACATTTTCAATGCTTAATATATTGTGAAAACAAAGACAGCCAAAAGTATTATTAGGTTGACAGCCAGGACACTCAAGGTATAACCTCCTCAATAAATGAAGGCCCTACTTTATGCAACATAGATTAATAATCAGATATGGATACTCTTCTAGGCTATGCTGCAAGGATTCTGGGCTAGAGTAAGTCATCCTTGAACATCAGGAAATTCATCTGTCTAAGGCAAATGTAGGACTAGATTATCTCTAAAGTCCTTTGCAGTTCTAAGAGTTTATGGGATTTAGGGTTGGAGGGACTCTAAAGTTTAACTAGTCCAAATCCTGCATTTGACATGCAAGCAAACTGAGGTGAACAGAGACTGAATGATTTGTCCGAGGCCACCAGATATTTTGAAAGCATCTAATATCCATTCTTTCATACAGCTGGGAAGCTGTATGTATAGTGAACAAGAATGTATTAAGTGGTTACTCTGTGCCAGGCATTATCCTAAACGCTAACAAAAAAAAAAATCCCAGCTCTCAAGAAGCTTGCATTCTGCTGAAGATTGTACCAGACTATCAAATTTCTTGTCTCTAGAATGAGTAAGGCAGGCAGGCAGCAACAAGTATTTATTAAGTGCATACTATGTTTCAGGCACTGTGCTAAGCCTGTATTTGGATATAAATATAAGTAAAAAGAAAGATAGTCATTGTCCTAAAGGAGCTTACATTCTAATCAGGAAACAACATCTAAAAGGGTGTTTTAAAGCTGGTAGATGATGTTGACGTCCAGAAAGTCAGATGAAATGTGATTGGTTCTGTCCTCAAATGGAGGCCTCTAGAGTGAACTCACTGGTGGGAGAATGGGGACAGCATGGTAGACAAATGTTCCATGGTGAGAAGGCAGCTGAGTCATGGTAGAGAAGTCCAGAGAGTCAGAAGCACCACTACGAATCACTTTATGGGTCTAAACAATTTCATTGATGTCAGTCAAATTGATGGATGAAAAGGATACTTGCAACTCCCCAGGTTTCTTCCAGTCAAGACACATGTAACATTAAGAAGAAAGTTATAGGTATGAATACCAAGATTAATATTCTGAAATCAACCATCAATAGGAAGAATACATTTAAAGCAAAGACTACCTAAGTGATACCAGTTTTATTGTACATTTTTGGAACTTTAAAATGGAGCACAAGAGATCTGGAAAGTATCCAACAAAAATACACTTACCATTAAGAAGCTTCATTGCTCCAAGGAAGCTCTGATAAGGTTAACATCTCATCAACAATAAAGAAGATTAACAAATGCTCTCAGAACACCCAACAAAGGGGTTAAAAATTCATAAAACCTATTGGGAACAAGGCATCATCGTCACTTCTTGAATAAATAGCAAAAGTTGACAATAGGTTTACTCCCTTAAATTTGTCAAATGTATACAAAAAAGTGGTTCATCTCCACTCCAGTTGGAGCCTGAGAAACAGCTAAAATCCAAGAGCAGACTCCAAAGACAGCATCCACGTGAACTCAGTAAACATATGTTGACAAAAGAAAGTCCAACAAATTCATCAGTACAGAATTTTTTAAATTAAATTGGGAAAAAGAAAGGCAATTCAGTATCAGATCATTATTACTGGAAATTACAGAAAGATTATACTTAAGGGGCTTGGACTTTTTTTCAATGATGCAAATTATTTAAGGAAATGGCAAACATCACTGCACACTGCAATGTTTCAACATATATCAAATGCCTAGCAAGACTTATTTTGATAATTAGAATTAAAAATGAGATGCTTGCTATTTCCTAAACTAATAGATGACAAATCCCTACACTACAAATTCATATCTCAAATCTACTTGAAAACAAACATATAAACTGTTGAAAATGTGCAGTATATACTGTATTTTCATGGACAAAAATATTGTCTAGATATGACAATTATCCTTAAACATTTTTAATTAAATTATATTTTTATATTATGAACTTATCAACAAATATGAACATTTCAGTATATAAAGAAGAATAGAAAAACAAGATTGTATATCCAATTGCAAATTTATATTATGAATAACTTCATTTTGGTTTTAAAACTTTAATTTTTAATATTATTTTTATTATTATGAACTTGACAATCATCAAAAAGTTTATTTCTTTATTCAAAGAGCAGAAAAAGAGAACTACCCATACAACTATGAATCACTATTACATACAGCTTGATTCTTTGTATATTTCAAACATAGCATAGCTATTCCAATTTTGCCCTACTTCTCTGTGTCCTATTCTAAATGTCTTATTCTTACATGTATATTTTTAGAATTCACTGATGCTTTTCTCTTTTTTTTGTTAAAAAGGCATCAATTTCACTACTCTACACTCTCTATAACCCTCCCTCCTTCCCCCAGTCCTTCCTTTTATAGCAAATTTGCATAACATATAATCATAATCATGTAAAAGAAACCCACACATTGGCCATGTCTGAAAATGTCTCATTCATTGGTTAATTATTGTATTGATAATAGATCTTAAGTCTTTCATAGCTATTTATCTTCACAGTTTTATAGTTATTGCACAAACTAATCTCCTGGTTCTGTTGATTTCACTCAGAATCAATTCAAACAAGTCCTATCAGGTTTCTCTGAATGTATATCTTTTATCATTTCTTGTGACATGAATAATAATCCATTATATTTATATGCCATGATTTGGTCAGCCATTCTGCACTGGATGGGCTCCTATCCAGTTTGTTTCCAGTTCTTTACTCCATCCCATCTCTCTTGTTTGAACCTCTAAGCATTCGTTGGCTTTATTCCTTGCTGCCTCCATGACAGGCCTTGAAGGGATGTTGGAAATTCTAGTGACTTTAGGTTTCTAGAGGGTCTCAGGTTATTTATCTCTCCTTGATCCCCTGGTACAACCATTGAATAGTGGAGATATGCTGGTTTTAGGTCTCTTGGGGGGCTCCTCACCCTGTGCAGGCATTTCCCTTTCTCATCTTTCTGAGCACTCACCTGGAGGGCCCTAGTTTTCTACTGCTGTGGCTCCAATGGGATAATGGAGATTGGGCTGCCTCTAGCCTTCAAGCAGAACCCCAGATATTCATGCGCTGTCTAGCATGTGTATGCTTGTCCTCTTGTGCAGTGTTCTACTTGGACCTGGACAGCTCAGGAATAAAATCATACCAACTTCAAGCCAATTTACCTCTCACCAGCTTCAAGGTCCCCCAACTAGTCTTTCATCAGAGGGCCCACAGTTATAGTTATCTAGTTATATTATTTTGCATTTCCAGATTATATGAATTAGTTTACTTCATTTTCCCTTTGGTTTATTGATTATCTCTTTTTCTGGTAACCTTTTAAATTTTTACTAAGGAATTTCTTGAGGAAGTTAAGCACAGCTGTAAACTTTCATGAAGCCATATTTACCAGAACTCTTTTAATAAAAAAAAAAAATTAACAGCAGCATTTTCAATAAATCATCCTATACCAAATATTACAAATTTCTAAAATACATGAAATGAAAAGGTCTCAAAATATAGTAACCTAGTAGAAACAATCGAAACAATGAAGGATCAGGGTGTTACATGGCATTTCTGCCATCTTGCTTGCTACTGGGGTTGCTTTCAGTGAGCCTTACAAATTTATATCCAATAATCTTTTGTTGTTGCTGTTAATGATGATGTTTTCAGTTGTGTCTGTCTCTTCGTGACCCTATTTGGGGCTTTCTTGGCAAAGATACTCCAGTGGTTTGTCATTTCCTTCTCCAGGTTATTTTATAGCTGAGGAAACTGAGGCTAACAAGGTTAAGTAACTTCTCCAGGGTCACACAGCTCATAAGTATCTGAGGCTAGATTTGAACTCAGGAAGATGAGTCTTCTTGACTCCAACCCAGCACTCTATCCATTGTGTCACCTAGCTGCCCCATGCAATAGTTTATAGAACATGAAGTATATATGTGTATGTATGTTTTTAAATAGCAAGATAGCAACTTGTCCCAAAACTTTCTACCTTCCCTCTACCCCATCCCCAAATATGAATATGATAATGCTAACTCACATTTACGTAATATTTTAAGCTATATAAAATACTTGCCTCAGAAGAACTCTGTAAGCTCTATAGTACAGGAACCCTTATCCTCCATTGCAGGTGAGGAAACTTGAAAATCAAATTACTTATGCAATGCCACACAGCTAGTAAGCAAGGAAACCGGAATATGAACCTGTCTTCTATCTCAAAACTCAGCATAAAAACACAGCATGATCCACAGAGCAATGTGAGGTAAAAAAGCAAAATCATTGCATTGTCAACACACAGCACTGGTGATTGGGTTATTTGGGGCTAGGCAGGGGACCCAGGGAAATCCAGTCTTCTCTTGCTCTTCTTCTTCTTTCCCTACCTCAACAAAGAGCCTGGTCACAACATCAAAACAGAAAACCATATTTGAACCCAGTAAGGGGCAGAGAGAGGGAGAGGATCCATGTTATTATCATTATTTAAAAACAAGAGAATTTAAGTTGGCTTTTAGTTTTATTATGCTTTGTTTTGTTTTTGCAGGCCTGAGTTTGAGGTTGATAAGAGAAGGAACAAAAGATCAATGGCTCTTCTGAGGTGACATATTCATAAGCTGTGTTTATATTGACAAAGGGGGAAAGTATATCCAGATGCCAATAATCACCTTCAGGAGAGACAGAGAAGTCTGACCCTATGGCTTAAAGCTTCTGTAATTGGGAGTACCATGCCTTGGTCCAAGGAAGATTGAATGTTACCTCCTCTGGAACTCACCAAAGACATCTTTGCCCAGTTCAGGTGTTGGCAGCATCCTCCACACAAACATCCTGTCTTGAATTATTCAGGGTCATTCATTATGTATCCTAAATAAACACAATTTAGGCATTAGTCTCCTCATGAAAAGAGGAATAGGCCCCCCAGGGTGCTCTGAAGCAGTAACTTTTATCAAAGGGTGCAGGGTAAGGTACCTGGTGGAGCTAAAGTATGGGAAATTGTTTGGAAATGAGTATTGGTCTCAGGTAAGGTGTGAGAGGTAGTGGAGACAGTTCATTAAATTCTCTGAATGTTGGAAAGAGCTATTGCATGTCAAGTCATTCAGATGTGGAGCAAGAGCAGCTTTCACTGGGTGTCTGTCTCCAGGGAGGAACAAATCAGTGGCAGAAGGAAGGGCACCATCTTGCACCTTGATTCACATTGAATTTATGTTCCTGCACAATCTGCCGCTAACTAGATCCTGCAAAGCTGCAAATACTTGAAATAGACTTCCCCTGACCTTTCCTGCTCTAGATATTCATTTTATTGTTTTGATTCTTATGGGGTTTCAGGGTCTAGCAGGTAGAGTTATGGATGCAAAATTCTTGTCTGAACAGGACTTTAGATAATCTCTAAGGTCCCATCTGGAGGCCATCTCTAGTCATCCTGATCTCTATCTTGCCACTGGATCCAGATGACTTTGGAGAAGAAAGAGATGCTGTTGACTTTACACAGACCTCCCTCACTTAAATCCAATTCACATGCAAGTCATGGCACACGTTCTTGATGTCATGGTCCTCTTCCAGAACAAAGGACAAACAACAACAAGGTCCCATCCAGATCAATGTGTCTATTTTAGGAAAGGGAGAGACGAACATCCTATGCTTCTCCATCCTAAGGGACAGAGCCATGAAGGAGAGATTTCAGGAGAGTAGGTGACATCAGTCATCTCCAGTGCCAGTGAGCTGGAAAAAGTGGAAGGCTACCCTTCCTGACACTGTAAGCAGAGCACTACCATGACCAAACTGGTATCAGAGAGAAGATGGCAGCACAAAAAAGGAAAGATTATATACATAGTTGCCAAGTGAGTGAGAACATCCCTATTGCCTAGAACAATCTTGTAGCACACAATTTTTTTTTCATGTTCATTTGTTGCAAAGACTTTGCCTTTGCCCCCATTTTAGTTGATAAGGGACCAATGGTAAGATTGACTAGCATCGGTAAAGGCCCAGTAACAGTTGTATAACATAATTTCATGGTGGATCAGTCAGAATGGTTATCTGTTTTTCTCCACCTTCATTGACCAGTGTGTGTGTAAGCATGGAAGTGGTGGATGGTGGGAGTCAGTCAATGCTAAGGCTTGGCAAGGCATAATCAGCAATATGATAAGAGGTCTAGGGACTCAGAAGAAGAGGATAATGTTGAATTGAACTGGTTCACCAATGGGTCAAGAAGGGGAAAAAAAAAGGAGAGAGCGGCCAGTGCAAGGGAGATGGCCTAAGCGAGAACTGAGGAGTTGATGGATTGGACAAATGAGTAGATGAAGAGTGGGTATGGATAAAGAAGAGAGTTTAAGTGAAGGGAGAGGAGAGGTGGAAAACCAATAGGTTATGGCCAGATAAGAGGATTTTAGAATCTTGAGTCTTCAGAGAGACTGATATGGGAAGTAAGTCAATTTAATTGTCAACTAAGGAGAATTTTCTTTATGAGATAGGTTTTGACTCTCAAGGCTAAAGAATTTAGGGGCAGCTAACTGAACTGAGAGGAGAATCAAAAGGATGGTGGATTTATTGAAAATGAAAGCCATAGCTATGTGGTAATTAAATGACTTTAAAAGTCTTCTTAACTACTGATATTTTGAAAACTTCCTGTTTTCAGGAGGAATTTCAGTAGATACTGAAACACAAAATGAATTTCAGATACCTGTTAGCTATAACTAAAAGCGAATGAATTATGAGATAGTGAGAGAGAGAGGAGATGTAGAGTACTGGTTAAAGCACCGGACCTAGAGTTAAAAAAAAAAAACCTGAGTTTAAATCCAGCCTCAAATATTTAATAGCTGTGTAACCCCAAGAAAGCCACCTAACTTTTCTTGGCCACGGTTACCTCATCTAAAAAAAATGAGGGCATTGAACTTGGCCTCTAAGGCCCTCTCTAGATCTAATCTAAGATCCTATAATCTCTCATGGCCCACATTTTGGTTAGCTAAGGCCAGACATTTTTGCTTTCACTTTTTCATAGTATACTCATGTTACTTCTATCTCCCAATGCTTATAAATTTGTCTTAAATGGTCACAAATGTGACTTTTCTAAAATGCTAACAGCAAAGCCATTAAAACAATGACAATTTCTCCAACTTCTCCCTTCCCAAATCCTCCTTTTCTGCCCTCTTCCAAGTTTCCTCCATGAATAGCTTATCCTACTTTTCTGCTTTTTCTTCAAATCCTGCCTTCTGATTGACTTATCTTAGATATGCTATCAACTTGGCTTTTATTTGAAGCACTAAAAGAAATGGGGAGAAGGAAAGACATTTAAAAAAAACATATAAACCTGAATTATTCAGAAGAATTGCTTTTCATAGTTCAGATCTCCTGTTCTGAAGTAATTTTCAAGGTCCAAGATTAGAATTAATATGTATGAAGAACGGGTACTAAACTGGAAGTTACCAATGTACTACATACTATATATACACACATATATGTACATATGTATGTGTATATGTATATATACATATGTATAATCTCCATTATATATCTTTATATATATTTACTATATAAAATTTCCATATATTACCTAGCTACCAATGTAGCAATATAATGTTACAGATGGAAAAGATCTTGGAGTTCATATAGTTCAATGGCCATCTCTCTTAATGCACATACATTCTATTTTGCATCATAATTTTAATAATACTTCCCCAATTACGTGTAAAAATAATTTTCAATGTTCTTTTTCTTTAAGCTTTTAGTTCTAAATTATATCCCTCTCCCTCTCCCCTCCCCCTTTCTTGAGATAGCAAGCAATCTGATATAGGTTATAATTGTGCAATCATGTAAAACATTTTCTTATTAGCCATTTTGTGGAAGAAAACTCAAAAATGAAAGAAAAAAGAAAGAGAAAAAGGAAGGAAGGAAGGAAGGAAGGAAGGAAGGAAGGAAGGAAGGAAGGAAGGAAGGAAGGAAGGAAGAAAATGCCATGCTTCATTCTGTAGTCGGACACCATCAGTTCTTTCTCTGGAGATGGATAAGATTTTTCATCATGAATCCTTTGGGATTATCTTGGATCACTATATTGCTGAAAATAGCTAAATCATTCACAGTTGTTCATTATATAATATTGCTGATACTGTGTATCAGTTCATATAAGTCTTTCCAGATTTTTCTGAAATCATCCTATCATTCATTCCTTATAGTATGATAATATTGCATTACAATCATATACCACAATTTGTTCAGCCATTCCCCAATAGATGGGCATCCCCTCAATTTCCAATTCTTAGCTAACACAAAAAGAGCTGCTATAAATATTTTTGTGCAAATAAGTTATTTTCTCTCTTTTTTTTTGATGCATCATAATTTTCTGAGAGAGTCTTAGACTTGGAGTCAGGAAAAGTTGGGTTCAAGTCCCACTTCCAACACTGTCTAGCTGCGTGAGCATGGGCAAATCATTCAGTCTCTACCACCTTCAGTTTCCTCATCTGTAAAATGAGGAATGGAGATAATTCTTGTTGTTCCTACTTCACAGGACTTATTTTGAGGTTTCAACGAGATGTATGAAGCACTTTTCAAACTGTGATGTACCATGTAAATGTCAATTGTTGCTGTTATTATTATTATTATTATTACAGGGCAGCTAGGTGGCACAGTGGATAACATGCCAGCAACAATAAGATCAACAACAGTAACAACCACAAAGCCATGATATAAAGGAAAACGAGCCTTAGAACCAGGAAGATCTGACTTTCAATCTCACATCTGACCAGTACTGCTGTGTGATCCAGAGCAAATCTTAACATCTCAGTACTGTAGGCAGTGGCGTCAAACTCAAATAGAAATGGGGTCACTAAACCATACATAAAGATATCTGCAGGCCACATATTGACTTAAAAAACCACATATTAACATTACATTCTACTGTATTTTTATTTATTTTGTTAAATATTTCTCAATCACATTTTAATATGATTCCACCCTAGAGTGTTGCAACAATGGAGGACACGATAGGCCTGTTTGACACCTTTGCTCTAGGCAGCTTTCTAAGAGTACAAATTGCAGAGAAAGTCCCAGCCTTCATTAGCATTAGGAGGGTTTTTTTTTTTTAATCAGGGAGTTTCCTAAAGCAACGAAAATGCAGATCCAAGTCCCTATCCCTAAGAATTTGTATATGCATCCTGTGTCCTCTATTTGATTCTGAGCTCCATGAAGGCAGGATCAAGATATTATTTAACCATTGCATTTCTCCCATACCTAGAAATATGCATTGCACGTATGAATAATTTTGTTGCTCAGTTGTTTCTCAGTCATGTCTGAGTCTTCATGACCCCATTTGGGTTTTCTTGGCAAAGATACTTGAATGGTTTGCCATTTCCTTCTTCCTTCCTTACAGATGAAGAAACTGAGGAAAACAGAGTTACATGACTTGTCCAAGGTCATATAGCTAGCAAGTGTCTATGGCCAGATTTGAACTCAGGGAGATGAGTCTTTCTGATTCCAGGCCCTGAAATCTATCCACTGAGCCACCTAGCTACCCATGTACTCATTATAATTGACATTCATATAGCTCCTCAAAGTTTCTAGAGCATGTTAAATACATTATTTCATTGAATTGCCTCAGTATGCAACTTGATAAAACAGGGACTACAGTTGTTGCTATTCCAGATTTTCATATGGAGAAACAAAGCCAGTGAGTTTACATGTCTTGCCCATCATCCTATAAATAAGTGCCTAGAAAGAGAAAAGATTTGAATTCAGTTCTTTCTGACTCTATTTCCAGAAACTTATACACTATGTCTCCTGTAAGGGAGGGAGTTATCCACCCCATCTCTGGTGATGTAATCACAGAAGACTCAAGAATGTAGTTACAACATATGAATGAGGCAGTAAAGAGTTTTCCCCAAACCTAATACACACAATAGTTACCGAATCACCTGAAGGAGATCATGAAGTCTTGGCCACTGGATGCAGACAACATGCAACACACAGGAAACACCCCTATCTGGAAGAATCCGTGATGCCCCTTGGACCTACATATAAAAGAAAAAAAACTATTTAACAACAGAAGAATTTGAATTTGGAAGCAGTTGTGGAAAGAGTCCCCTGCTCTTACACCACAGGGCAGCAAAGAGTGGAGGGATTTTCTCTTCTCCTCACTACCATAGTCCATCTCATTAGAGTCACTGGAGCACTAAAGAATGCTCTATCCAGGAGAGACAGAAGTACACATTCCAGAAAGATAGGAATACAGAGAGTCAGTCATGAGAGGGAGAAATTAGGTTGAAGGAATATGACCCCTTGTCACTCCCATCCTCTGCCCTGGAGCCCATCACTTGGCCTATTACTCTACACTGCCTCTCAGAAGTGTAAGTAGAGCACTTTATGGTCTACAAAGCACTTTAACATCAATGATCCCAGTGGAAAGTCACAACAATACTGTGATGTAGAACCAAGACTAGAAGCCATACATGATTTCACTGGATCTTTTATTATAATTAATTTGTTCCTTTGCCAAAATTTGTTTTCTGTGCTTCTAATATGCCTTTGGTGAAGTGAGATAGAAAAATGAAATATTAACAGCTTAAATGTGTTTGGTATTTCATAGTTTACAAATCACAGTACTTACAATAACACCATGAGGTAAGTAGCAGGAGAAAGATCATACCCCTTCTACAGAGGAAGAAACTGAAACTGAGGGCAGTTAAATTACCAAGACTTTTTCCACAGGTCCACACTGCAGCTCTAGAGGAGGAAAGGGTGAGGATATGGGACTTAATTGAGGTTGCACAGATAGTAAATGGCAGATTTGAATGTGGGTCTTATCACCTCAAATACAATATATTTGCATTATTGCTATTAAAGGACACATAAGCCCAAGAGTCCCCGGAAAAGAAGTGCACTCTGGACTACTAGCTATGCTTCTGACCCAGCCCCTATATGTCATCATCCCAGACAACAACTCCTGTAGAGAAGAGGCCAGTCATCCCACCTATGGGACAGGCCATACAGCCTAGCTGAAGCATCAAGACACCCTGAAAAAGAAATAAAACACATCATATGTCAGATGAGTCAAACTACCACCACCACCTCAACCGCCATCTTCCCAGACCCCAATAATGGTAATCCAAGAGTTTGGGAATCTCAGGTCCACCACTTCCACCACCCCACCCCAAACAACTCTGGCTCTGTTTCCAGTTCAGCTCCTGCAGCTATCATTCAAGGAATCAACCCTTTTGGAGCTGTGACTCGGCAAGTATGTCTGCAGATGTAACAGCCCCTGCCTCCTAAGCAGTCACGGTAACTAAGAAGCAACAAGGGAAAGAATTATTTCCTTGGCCATGTCAAATCATTCAACATCAGAAATGGATATGGTTTTATCAGTGAAAATAACACTGTTGCTGCACCCTAAAGATTCTGGGACTTTTCCATCTGACTTGCTGCTGAGATGTCCTATATGTGTTCATGCCCCGTATTAGAAAGTGAACTCCTTAAAAGCAGGAACATTTTTTTTTGCTTTTTTATTTGTCTTACCAGTGTTTAGCATAGGTCTTTGCACATAATGAACACTTAATAATTGTTTTTTAATTTATTCATTAACTCATTCACTCATTCTTAGATAAGATCAAAGGAAAGAGCTAGTGATTAAATTTATAAGAAACCTGGACCTGTATTAAGAAGGCAAAAGGGGCTCTGGGCCCTAAAGCCAAAACTGTATGTGTGTGGAGCTGTGTGCACTATTAAGAACATATCATTATGTGGGTAACAGAGCAGCAAGAGGACGTATTCTGTGGCAGTTAAACTAGCTGTCTTGTAACATTAGCTGCTTCCCCTCCAGCACTTTATCCCAGCCCATGAAAATGGAAAGCACCCAAAATGGAATATGCTTAATCTGGATGGAGTCAACCCATGAAACCTTCCTCAGGTGAGGAACAGGAGCCTATGGAGAAGCCTGGTTTTCCTGTCTCCTCCTTCCAGTGCCAGGGGCATCCCAGCCCCCTTTCACAGACTGTCAGGAGCCTCTGTCACTGAGGTTTCCAAATGATAGACAGAGAGAAAATTGTTTGTAAAATGGGAAACATAGAAAAAGTGGATTCTAACCAGGAGACAGCTCCTCCAAATAGAGGAGCTTCCAAAGATAAAGAAGATCAAACAAAAGTGCTGAATCAAGGACCCTGTGTGGAAGGACTATGGGAGATGGAGGGCATCTCTACTGAAGAGAGGTGAATGAGGTCATCAGTAGTTTCAGTGCCTGCTCACTCCTGCCTTTTCTCTGGATTGAAGCTGAAGCCTGGGATCTTGGATTACTGTGCTTAGATTCCAAGCCTTTGTTTCTGCTAGACTTTACTACAAGCCTGAGACATGGGAGCATGAACTAGTCACCATGGCATTACTTATGATAATAGTTTCCAGAGCGATTACATTACTTTTGGACTCTAAACACAGATTTTGTTACTAAAAGAGAACTCTGTTTACGGCTTCTTTCTTATGCTTGTTGTTTAATGCAGGTTTGGAGTTTTCCTGGTAGAAGGAGGCTGTGGTGGAGTCTGATTTTTTTTTCTTATACTTCTAAATACATCCAGTGCCAATTTGCATCTCATGGCATATAAGCAATATGTTTATCCACCAAGCCCCTGTCTCTGTGGGTAAAAAAATAAAAGGTAGTGCTTTTGGTACAAAACCATCTCAGTTGAATTCACATTTGTTTCACAGGACCTAACAGAGTGAGGCTTAGATGCCTTAGGAGTACCTAGAACCTTGACTTCTGGGAAATTCATGCTTTTGTCTCCTCGCTAATTCATCTGGGCAATTCCAAATGCAGTCCCTGAACCAACAGATGGAGATGACAATAGAAGAAACAAAAACTCCTTCACTATAAGCTGAACTGATCCATATATCTATATCTAGATCTAGATCTAGATAGATAGATAGAAAGATAGATAGATAGATAGATAGATCCATTACATCCCTTCCCTTCATACAAGAGACAAAGTGGCATAGTAAATAGAGAGCTAGCTTCAAAACCAGGAACTCCTAGGTGGATGACTCAGGCTATATGACTCTAGGAGGACTGTAGTACTCTGGTAAAGCCTGCATGTGTAGCAGGAGTTCTTCATTGCAGGTCTAGTTCCTATCCCATCAGGCATTTGGGATTAAATGTTGAATGTCCTGAAGGCAGAGGCATAGATGAAATGACCTTCTGAGGCTTCTTCTACCTCTGAATTTTTAGAAACCCTGGGATGGTTACTGTATTTTGCCACATAATCTTCTCACCCTGTTTTTTGTTTTTTGTTCTTCAGTCCAAAAATAGGTTTATAACCTTTCATCATGTAATCGTCACATGGTATAATTCTGTTCATCATGCCACTTAAAAGGCAAACAGAGAGCAATGTAATCACCGGTGGCATATGGATATGCATTTATCTCTCGTGCACTGTGAGCCACAAGTCTAGAATTCTACGCATTGTCAGTGTATTTCTGAAAGCCTAACTTGCATGACTTGTTTAGAGCATCATAGCACTAATCTAAGGATATTGTCACTCAACCCAATGAAGAACGGTAGGTGGAAGGGGAGCAGGTGGGCAGTTGAAGCTGCCATGAGTAAGATTTGCATCTTCCCAATTTTAATGTATATTCACGAGTATTCCATGCATCTTTATCTTGCACCAAAGACAGTTTAGTAATAAATGATTTTTAGTAATACTGGCACAATTTAAAAAAAAAGCTTCATATAATGATCACACCACATTTTTTTGCAAAAATTTGGCATAAAATCTGCAATGATTATGTGGTGAAATATGGTAGCTCAGTTGGTTAAAGTACTATGGTAAGTAGAGCATGGTTATGCCTTTCATCCTTTATGGAACACTTAATTCAGTTCAATTCGATAAGCATTTATTAAGTTCCTGTTGTATACCAGGCCCAACACCAAGTATAAGGTACCTAGGTGGCTCAGTGGATGAAGTTCAGGGCTTGAAATCAGGAAGATTCATCTTTCTGAGTTCAAATTCAGCCTCAGACACTTACTCGCTATGTGACCCTGGACAAGTTATTTAACCCTGTTTCCCTCGGTTTCCTCATCTCTAAAATGAACTGGAGAAGGAAATGATAAGGTACTTCAGTATCTCTGCCAAAAAAACCCAAATGGAGTCCTGAAGAGTAAGACATAACTGAAACAACTGAACAACAACAGTAAAATGCTAGGTATAGAAAACAAAAACCAAACAGTTCATGTACTCAGAGAGCTTACATTCTACCAGGGCAAAACACAATGGTATAGTATGAAAAGCACTTGCTCTAGAGTCAGAGGACCTGGGTTCCAATCCTTTCCTTGGAAACATGCCACCTCTGTGACTTTGGGCAAGTCACTTAACTTTTCTGGGCCTCAGATCTCTTGTCTGCCAAGTAAAGAGGTTGGACTGGACAGCTTCTGAGGTCCTTTCTGTCGCTAAATCTAAGATTCTATGATCTATATACAGGGATAAGTCCCTATGGAATGTTATACAGAGCAAATAACAAAATATTGGGCAGAAAGCAGAGGCATTGACAAGAGGAATGGAAAGGGAATAAGTACTTATATAGCACCTACTATGTCAGATCCTCTGCTAAGTGCTTTTTTTTTACAAATATCTCATTTGACCTCACAATAACCCTGTGAGGTAAATGCTGTCATGATCCCCAATTTACAGTTGAAGAAACTGAGGCAAACAGATGTTAAGTGACTCACCCAGAACCCACAGGGCTAGTAAATGTCTCAAGCAGAATTTGAATTTAAATCTTCCTGACTTCAGGCCCAGTGCTTTATTCACTGATCCATCAGTTGCCCCAATTAACAATTGGTAGAATTAGAAATGGCCTCTTGCAAGAGGCAGCAATTGACTTGTACCTTGAAGGGAGCCAGGGATTCTAAAAGACAAAGATGAGAAGGAAAAATATTTCAGGGAAGAAGTGCAATATAAAACAGAAGAACAAAGAGGAAAATGGAGCCTCTTATATGGGAAGCAACAATTACCATAGACCAATCTGTCCAGAATGCAGAATGCATAAAGGGGAATACCTTCATTTTCTTCCATGGTCATGAGATACCCTGAACTCCAGCCAACTGTCTTGCTAAACAGTGTCACTGGGGCCCTAGATGGGAAAATATGGATGTTTCCATGGAAATCCACCAAATATACCAGAATTTAAAGCTAGAAGGGACCTTAGAGATCATCTAGCCCAAACTGAAATCCATAGACATACGAGGGATCAATGGAAAGATTTCAGATTTTCAAACCTGATGTAGAAAAACTGTATCTCTCTTTCTATACAATTAATTGGCTTCTTTGGTAATCCTATGCATTTTATTTTATCCATTTAAATCCGTTATTCTGAGAAGAGGCAAATAGACTTCACAGACTCCTAAAAGGGACCATGGCACACACAGAAAAAATAAACAAAAATCTTTGATGTAGGCTAGGGGACAGCAAACTATGGCTTGTGGGCTAAATCTATCAGCTGCCTGGTTTCATGTGGTCTGGAAACTATACTGGCAGAAGGCCAGATCTGGCCCACAGGTCATAGTTTGCTGATCCCTGCTCTAGTCCAACCTCCATATTCTAAGAGATGAGGATACCGAAGCCCTGAGAAGTGACTTTCCCAAGCTGACAAAAGCTCAAATGAGTAGAGAGGGGTGGTTTGAACCCAGATCCTTTCACTTCAATTCAAAGGTTCTTTCCACTCCACCTGCCTCAGTGATACTGGAAAACTCTCTCAAAGTCAATGACCTACCAACAGTGAATCAGCAATGTTATTATTCCCAAACTGTAGATTAAACATTTTTTACATGTACAATCATGTTAAACATATGTCCACATTAGTCATGTTGTGAAAGAAGAATCAAAACAAAAGGGAAAAACCATGAGAAAGAAAAAACAAACACAAAAAGTGAAAATAGTGTGCTTCAATGTGCATTCAGACTCCACAGTTCTTTCTCTGGATGTGGATAGCATTTTCCATCACAAGTCTTTTGGAATTGTCTTGGATCATTGTATTGCTGAGAAGAATTAAGTCTATCAAAGTCAATCACAGCACAATGTGGCTGTTACTGTGTACAATGTTCTCCTGGTTCTGCTCACTTCATTCAGCACCAGTTCATATAAGTCTTACCAAGTTTTTCTGAAATCAGGCTGCTCATCAATTCTTACAGCATAATAATATTCTATTACATTCATATACCACAACTTGTTCAGCCATTCCCCAACTGATCGGCATCCCCTCAATTTCCAATTCTTTGTCACTGCAAAGAGTTGCTATAAATATTTTTGTGCGTATGAGTCCTTTTCCCTTTTTTATGATTTCTTTCTGGTACACACCTAGTAGTGGTATTTCTAGATCAAATGATATGCACAGTTTTGTTGCCCTTTGGGCATAGTTCCAAATTGTTCTCCAGAATGGTTGGATCAGTTCGCAACTCTGCCAACAATGCATTAGTGTTCCAGTTTTCCCACATCTCTAACACTTACCATTTTCCTTTTCTAGATTAGATATTTTTAAATATAAGGCTTCTATGAACATAGAGTGAATATGGAAAGCAAATCTTACCCTCAAAATGTCCGTCAAATCATTGAAGATGAGCAAAAGAAATCAAAGCTTTCTCCCATTCCCAATACCCAATTTTGCCTTTTTCTCATCTCACAAAAAGGGGTGGGGGGGAACGACCTACTATGACATAATGAAGTTTGCCTTACGACTGGGGAGATATAGTGTTTTCTTCTGTTTTTTTAGTTGTTTTTTTTCTCAAGCTATTTTTTTGCCTCACATTCCTTCTGTAGTCCTTCCCACTGCTTATATGCCCTCCCCTTCCTCTTCTTCCCATTACATCCAAAAAAAGAGTTCAACCTTATTATGACTCCTTGGGATCCAGTTTCTTGAATTTCAATTTACAGCTATCTTCACAATTTCTTCCCCACGACTAATTTGGCTTTTATGTTATCAATATTCCATAGCCTCCTACTTCTTTATTCAGCATATGTAAATGAGTAGTAATAATAATGAGAATGGACTTGTATAACATTTTCATATACATCTTATTTCATCCTCATCACAGTCAATGGTATAAATAAGTTATTGATATTATTGCCATTTTACAAATGAAGAAATTAAGATACTTAAAACCTAAGTGACCTATCTAAGAACACACAGGGTACTCAGGGACAGGGCTTGCACATGAACCAGGTCTCCTGATACTCAGGCCATGCATTGGGTCCATTGGACAGTTCAACCCAGATTTTGACACAAAATCATTTGTTCTTTTTGTGGTTCCTAAGAAGCCATTTCACACAAACAGTTTCTAGTTAGAAATAGCCTTCTATGCCCCCATACCTTCCAAATGCTGCTAGTCTAAGCAGGACAATTACCAAAAATAGCAAATATTCACTTTGGTTTTTCTTCAGTATCTTACTTGCCACCACAAATTCCATTGTTCAGGCTTCTAAGGATCTAATGACTTTCCCCCTTTCACAAAACTTTGGATTCTTGCTCAAAACAAGCCTGCTAGGTGGTGCTATGGATAGAGTGCTTAGAACTACATTTAGGAAGACCAGAGTTCATCAAACGTGGTCTCAGACGCTTGTGCAAGTCACTTAACCTTAGTTTGTCTTCTTTTCCTCAACTGCAAAATGGGAAAAATAATAACTCTTAATGAGGGGGCACTGATGAGGGACCCCTAAAAAGCCCTGGACTTTCCCACTTGGCTCAAGTCCATGGCATTTGCCTGGGGCACCTGGCCTTTCCCAGTTAATAATCCTTTCAACTGTCCTTGCATTGTGGCTTTAACCCTGACCCAATCTCCAATTCTTTGTTACCTCTAACCTAACCCAACCCTTCATATTCTGTTACCTCTGGATCAGCCCCAGTCACTTCCTACCCTTACTTCCATCTAGACCCCTTCTTTGTTACCTCCTAGTCCCCCCAGACTACTTGGCCACTCCTAGATCACATCCATATCTTTCCACAGTCTTTCTGTATAAAATGTTCACCTTGCCTCCATTAAATTGCTCAGATTCTTAAAATCTGGCCAATAGCACAAACTCACTAGGAATCTCATCCACCCTCAACAGTGTTTTAATAAACCCTGTCTCTGACTGAAAGAAGGCTTGAGTCAGATTCTTTTGAGGCAAGACTTGTGTCTTTTGCCCTTGAATTCCAGGGTTCCCAGCACCCCTAGACCTCAACACTACCTCCCAGGGTTGTTGTGAGGATCAGATGAGATTGTAAAGTATTTTCTAAACATTAAAGTACTACTTAAATGTTATATGTTGTTATTATTATTTTTAAATAAAAGGTAGATATCATAGTATATTGGAGCTAGAAGAGATCTTAGAAAATGAAATGAGGACTGCATTTGCAGTCAGAAGACCTGGATTCAAGTCCCATTTCTGCTGGTGATTACAATTGGGTGACCTTGGTCAAGTCATTTCTCTTTTTCAGATCTCCATTTTTCCCCATGTATGATGAAGAGGTTCATTAGATTTTGCTGTAGGATCTAGTTGTACAAACCTATGATCTAGTCCAAACCTTTCACTTTGTATAAAGGGGAGGACAAGAGAGAAAGGATTTGCTAAAGATTGCACAGCTTAGAACTTACTGGTTGTCAGTGTTTTGAGGAGCCAAAGTGGTTGACCTACAAAGTTGGAAAATTTACTAAGGAGATAAGGTGACCCTGCACATAAGCAGAGGAATATACTAGATGACCTCTGGAGGTGAATGCCTGCCCAGGATTCTTTTACTGTTTGCCTTGGATGATATATGTAATTTAGCACAGTGCAACAAATGTAAAAAGACATTAAATATTATTCAGTTTGATTCTTGCTCTTTAGTTAGGCCTGCCTTCCTGTGTTGTTATAAAGACAAAATTCCTGAGATTTATTTGAAAATGATCCATTTCTCTTACTCATTGGCAGGGGTCCATGGATTCACTTCAATTCAACTTAGCAAACATGTATAAAGCTCTAACTACCTGCAAGGTAAGAATATATAAAAAATCCTACTTTCTGCAAAGCAAACATTTATAAAAATCCTATTATCTGCAAGGCACTGCGCTCTGTGTAAGGTACCTAACCACTAATACTAAATCACCACCAAAATGGAATGGATCCTACCCTCAAGGAGTTTAGGTTCTATTGAGTAAATACAACATTATGCAAAGTAAATGCATTGTCATTTTTGGAGGGAGGAGGAATCTAGAAAGACCTCTTATAAGAGGCAGTACCTGAGCTAAACCTTGAAGAAAAGAAGTGATTCTTAAAGGTAGAGATGAAGAAAGAGGGCGGTATAAGCATAGAGTACAGCCTGTGCAAAGTGAGTTAAACTACTGAGATTTGACTTTGCTAGATTGATTTTAATAATAATGTTAATTGCTAGTACACATTCATATAGTACTTTAAAGTTTTCAAAGCCCTTTAGACATATCATAAAATTTGATCCTCATAGCAACCTTGTGAAGCAGATATTATGATTCCCATTTTACAGTATAAAAAAAAAAAGAAGCTGAGAGCAGTTGAGTAATAGGCCCAGGGATGCAGAACTAGTTTCTGTGGCTGGATTCAAAGTTAGATCTTTCCCAGATCTCAGTTTGACTGAGGCAACACCCATTCAGTGATTAAGGTTATGTAAGAAATGAGGCAAAGACTGGCCTCCTTGACCTAGTCAAAAAAAAAACAGTCAGTCTGGGAGGGGAAGACACTTAGGGTTTCTGGCCAAAACAGAAACAATTGCCATTTACATTCACTTAGAGAAGTCAGGGCTCAAACAATGATCACTAAATGGGCTTGGACTGAGACCTATTATTGGCCAATCAATGAGAGCCAGTAGAAGGGTAGATTGCAGTAAAAGGATTGAAGAGACTGGCTGGCATGAATAATTAGGGAGAAGTGGCCAAGGAAGGGAGATTTGACCTAAACAATTTAAGACTCAAAATCACAAAAATTCATCCACAAGTATTCTGGATGTAGACCTATGCTAGATTCCTTTTCTCTCCTCTTATGAGTAGTAGGGTATATATTTTCTTTTCTTTTCTTTTCTTTTCTTTTCTTTTCTTTTCTTTTCTTTTCTTTTCTCTTCTCTTCTCTTCTCTTCTCTTCTCTTCTTTTCTTTTCTTTTCTTTCTTTTCCTTTTTTTTCTTTTTAGTGGGGAGGCAAATGGTGTTAAGAGACTTGCCTAGGGCCACACAGCTACTAAGTGTCTGAAGCAAAATTTGAACTCAGGTCCTCCTGACTCTAGTGTTGGTGCTGTATCCACTGCACTACCTAGCTGTCCCTTGGGACCTACTACTCATAGAGAGTTTGGTATTAGGCACTGTATCTAAACTATCTAAACAATTTAGATAAGACAAGGTTCCTGACCTCATGGAACTTCTATTCTATCAAGGTGATATTGTACATAGGCAGATATATATAATGCTAAATGATACATGTAAGGCCACTTCCCCATAGCATTTCCATGTAGCAGTTGTCAAGTAGATAATTTATGCTATCAGTCATACAATATAAAGCACCTGGTCATAGCTTGAGACCTGAAAGAGACCTTTGTCCAGTCATTTAATTTTACAGATGAAGGAATGTAGGCCCAGAGAGGCTAAGCAATTTACACAAGTTCACAAGGTTAATAAGTGGCAGAGTCAGGTTTTGAACCCAGATCCCTTGACAATTCTAGCACTCTTTCACCCCAAATCTTCAAGAGAACTGGTCTTTTGGTTGAGACACACATAACACTTTGCAAAAATGAAGCCTCAAATTCTTGCCTAGCTCCTAACCACTGACATGATGGTGACAAGCAGGTCCTTATCGGTCCAGGTCAAGTCTAAGAAAGTCAGAGTTTCATCCACGTGAGTTGAGGACATGGAGAGATAAGAAAGGGGATAAAGAAGAGTCATGCTAGCTTTGATACAAATCCCTCTAATCAAAACCACATTCTGCAAGCTGAGTCTTACCTCCAAACTCCCTCAGAGACTCTATAAACATTGGCAGACAATACATATAATTAAGGTGGAATATGTTCCTATAAAATGTTGGTTTCCATCTGCTAGTTGTTTTAGCAAATGTTAGGAGCTTATTTGTGGTCAGTCCTGAGCACAAAATGAGAGATTCTGAATCCCCATGGAGAAAACCATTGAGGAGGATGGCATAGGTCAGGTGGCTATAGTATTTCTAGTAATGGGGCAGAGCTAGATGCAATTTGGATCCCGTTTTCCAGGCAGCACTGGCAGTCCAAAACAAAGCGAGGTGGAATGGTAGTCTAGCCCACAAGATCCTACCCCTATTACTTTAAAGCAATGGCCAGAAGTCTTATAAACATTATTGTCTCCCATGACCAAAGGGGAGGTGGACGGGAAAAAGAGTGTTCTGGCATCAGAATAGTTTCTCCATTACTTCAATTAGTTCAAATGATGTGGAAAGGAGCTCTCTGGAGAAATCAAACTACATGCGCAGACTCTTAAGAGGCATGGGGGCTGAGGTGTTGATATGGGCATTAGTCAGCAATAGAAACTGCAATGAAATCAGTCAACTGATCATCCAATCAATTAACAAGTATTTATTACATGCCCACTATGTGCCAGGCACTGTGCCAGAGCTGGTAATACTGGTACAAAAAATGAAATCCTGCCACCTCTCAAGGATCTTACATCTTATTGAAGGCAATAGAATGCACATATACAAGCATATATAAAACAAATATATCTGACATACAAATATAATAAGCATTTTTGTTGTTGAGTCATTTTGCAGTTGTATCTGACTCTATGACACCACAAGGGTTTTCTTGGCAGAGTGGTTTGCCATTTCCTTCAACTCATTTTATAGATGAGGAACTCAGGCAAACAGAGCTAAGTGACTTGCCCAGGGTCACACAGCTAATAAGTGACTGAGGCTGGATTTGAATTCACAAAGAGGATTGTTCCTGACTCCAAGCCTGGAACTCTATCCACTGTGCCATCCAGCTGCTTTATAATAAGCATCAGGTAGTAAACATGAGGCAATTAGGGAGGAAGGTCACTAGCAGTTGGAAAGACTAAGAAATGCTTCATATAGTTAGGTGGTGTGGTGGACACCCTGCTGGGCCTGGAGCCAGGAAGGCCTAAGGTGAAATCCAATGTCGGATATTTACCAGCTGTGCGACACTGGGTAAGTCATTTACCCTCTATCAACCTTTTTTTTTTTTTTTAAGGCAATTGGGGTTAAGTGACTTGCCCAGGGTCACACAGCTAGTAAGTGTCAAGTGTTTGGTCTGAGGCTGGATTTGAACTCAGGTCCTCTTGACTTCAGGGCCAGTGCTCTATCCACTGTGCCACCTAGCTGCCCCTATTTACCCTTTATCTACCTCAATTTTCTCAACTGTAAAATGTAGATAGTACCCATCTCCTGGGGTTGTTGTGTGAATCAAAGGAGTTAATATTTGTAAAGTGCTTAGCACAATACCTGGCACATAATTTAGTATTAAATAAATGTCTGTTTTCTTCTTAACTTTTTTTTTTTGTCACGGCCCTTTGGCATGGCCTCTGGAAGACTATGGATCCCTTCTCAGAATGTTTTTAGATGCATAAAGTAAAAGAGATTGGGATTACAAAGAAACCAGAAGTTAACTAAAATAAAGATATAATTTCTGTCACATCCAAGCTCATAATCTCCCTTAATGTCTATCCACAGGCTTCTTGGGAGTCTGTGGACTCAAGGTTAAGAACTCCTGATATCAGAATGTTTGAACTGTATTTTGAAGGAAGGGGTGATTCTATGAGATGGAGGTAAGGAGTAAGGGTGTTCCAGATATGTGGGATGGTTATTGTAAGGACAGGAAGACAAGAAATAGAGAGAGGGCTAGTTTGTCTGGACAATAAAGTAAGGAAAGAGGAAGGATACATAATAAGGCTGGAAACATAGGATGGGGACAGTTTGTGAAAAGCTTTAAAAAGCTACACAGAGAGACATTTGCTGTTGATCCCAGGCAATAGGTAGCCACTGTAGCTTACTGAGTTGGGGAGTGATATGGTGAGACCTGTGCTTAAAGAAAATCACTTTGGTAGCTGTGTGGAGGATAGATTGGAGCAGGGTGAAACTTGGGGTCAGACAGACCAACTGAAAAGCCATTGCAAAGGTCACTGCATTGTAGGAGAGAGGTGATGATGGTCTTAAGGTAACAGCTGTGTGAGATGAGAGAAGGGATCAGAAGTGAAAATCATTGTAAAAGTACAGATGGCAAAATTGGTAACTAATTGGATATGTGGGAATTGGACAAAATGAAACAAGTTTCGTTTTTATTTTCATTTTTTTTCCTTAGGTGAATGCGTCTGGATCATGAGAAGGTTCAGAGATCATTTGCTTATTTATCAGAGCTGACTGGCAGTAGGGGGAAGAAATTGAGGACTATTCAGAGCTGGTCTAATGAGGCCATCCCAAAATCAAACAAAGAAGAAGTTCACTTAATAATAGCATGGAAAGGATAGCCAAGGAAAGAAGAAGAAACCCTCCTCTACACATACTGGCAAAAGCAGTAATTATTTCTGTTACCTTCTTCCTTTCATGTAACCAATTCCATCTCCATCAAAGGCATCAAAGAATCATACACCAAGAATCAGGTATGGGACAGATATTTATTTCTCACACAAAAAAGACTTGCCTAATACAAAACTCTCACTAGTATGCCTTAACAGTCTCTAACAAGTAGCTGTAGTCACTACTGTTATATTCTGCTAGGAGGTGGATATTTAAAACCATTTAAAAATGAGGTACTTTGTAGGACTGCTGTTTAGGCATTTTACATTTCACTATGGCTGCCTTGAAAGTCCATGTCTTCCTGAAGTTAGGGCAGAAGTTGCATTCCTGCTTGTGGTCAACTTCTTCAAGAAGCTCTAAATAGTTGTTAGAGTTTCTTCCTCCTGTGGTCAGTCAGCTCTTATTAAAAGACACATGATTTCTGAACCTTCAAGGTGACCTCCAAGCCCAGATACATCCATCTCACGATCAAGATGCATTCACTTAAGAAGAAAAAATAAGAAACACAGAAGAGGCAGCACAAAACCCAGGGTGAAACTTATCTAGATAGGACATGGGCTTTAACTGCTCATGTGCTCATGACCACACGGTGGCTAGGATAGGGGAATGGAGTGACTTGGCTTTCCATTCACCCTTCACAGGAAGCTCACATCCTTAAAACAGGCCCACAGACAGGACTGGGAGAGTGAAGAAGAGAAGGGAAGGCACTCAGTTTGTAAAGGTTCACTGAGTTACTGGATCTTCTGTTTCTTCAGTTAATGAGGGAATCACTTTTTTAATTTCAAAGGGAATGGTCTTCCAGCAAAGAATAATGCCCATGGTTAGAATTAGAAGGGGCAATTAAGAACATGCTTTGTGTAACTGCAAATTTCACTGAGAATGTAGTAGGTGTGGCATGGGATGGACCTGAAATCTGGAGACCTAGGTCAGGATCCCACCTCAGACACCTACTAACTGTTTGACCATCTATAAAATGAAGGATAATAGTTACTCTACCTACTTCACCCAAGGTTATTCTGATAACCGTGCCTTGTACTCAGTAGAATGTAAGTTTCTTGATGGCAGAGAATATCCAGTTTTGTCATTGTATTCCCAGTGCTTAGCATAATGACTGGTACTTTTTTGAAACTTAATAAATACTTACTAGAATGAATTGAATTGGACTGAGCTGAACCTTGAAGCACTATAGAAATATGAGGTTTTTGTCCAATGTAGTATTTAATGTGAGGGCAGGAATGGGCCTTAGAGATCATCTATGCCATCCCCTCTTTCTGGAGATGAGAACCCCAAGGACTTGCCCGAGATGACATAGCTAATTTGTGCCAGAGATAGGACTGAAATGCAGCTCTTCTGACTCCCAGACCTATTTTATTTAGGTTGATTTATTAAAGGTATGTATGAATTAGCTGTGGAATGACCAAAAGGTGGGCCATAAAAGGGAAAGAGGAGGTCTGCAAATCAGAATATATTTGCAGAAGTCTTTGGGGATTCTAACACCATGAAACATATGCTTCGACGTTCCCCAAAACTCCTTTTGCCTCCCCTGATCCCACATTTTATAACCAGCCCAGGGCATCATTCAGTGTTCCAAAATGTTAAACGATTATAGGTGTTCAGAAGCCCTGGGAGAAATGGAATACATTTACAGACCTATAAACATCTAAATTAAGGCTATAAATGGGAAATATATTCTATATTTGGACAGGGCCCAATATATAATATGTTGTGGCATAGAAGAAACTTCCTTTTTGGTGGCTGGAAAATCTATTTGCTTTAAGTATTCAATTTTAATAAAAATAAATAATAGTTGTGCTCACTGCTTAAATAGCACCTTTCACTGGGGCATCTCAAAGACCTTTTCAACTCTTAATTTATTATCACTGGATAAGGTAGGTGGCAAGTAATATCTTTATTCCACCAATTAAGAGACAGATGCAGAGAGGACCCAGTGACTTATCCGAAGCCACACAGTGAATTGTATCTCAGGCTTTATGGGAAACATCTCCAGAGAGGAAAATGTGCAGACAATCCCTAAAACTGATTGAGATCCACATTCTCTAGCTGCCTCTCCCTTGATTGTCTTCTCACTTACCCTAGCCAGACAACTTCTATAAACCAAATACCCATCCCTAAAATTAGAGATACATCTGGATTTTAATAGAAATGCAATCCAAACTTTACCAAATTTATGTTTCAGAGGGTATGAGGAGGTGGTGGTGGAGAGTAGGGGGTGTTTGTATTTTGTGTATTGTACATAAGGATATTATTTTGTGGACTCCTGTAATTGATTCACAGCCTTTGCTTCAATTTACCTTTCTGGGCCTCAGTTTCTTCATTTGTAAAATAAAAGGGTTGGGTTAGATGTTCTCTACTTTTTATACCATCCTAATCTTTTATGTCACATTTTCCTCTGTGTAGCTATGTGACAACTACACAGATTAAATCTGACCCCAGTATATCAAGTTGAAGTCTGCATTAAGGGGAATAAAAAAAAATACATCCCCATTCTTTCTCATTATTATGAGGGACAAAAAACCAAAGGGGAAATAATTAGATTTGAGTCTCAATTTGTATTTTCTAGGCAGAGGTAAGTAAAATTGAAGATTGTTCCCTGAAGTACAATGGCAAGATGCCTGTTCATCTGAAGCATCCGGTGACATGTAGTATTGCCCATCTTGGCCCCCATGGGAAGCCTGGACACATAGGGATAGGGAACTGAATGCCCTGTTGTCTCTGCTCCTTTGAAGTCTCTCTTCTTCCTCCTTCCCTCCCCAGGAGATCTGATTCTTCTTCAGGCCACTGCCCAACTGTAGCCTGCAGCCACTGTCTGAGTCTTTCTTCACTTGTGGTCCTATCCATTGGCTACCAACTGCAGGGAGGAGGGCAGCTCCCCTTGGCTCAGGAGAATTTCTTCAGGGTTCTCTGTGTCACAGAGTTTTCCATGCCTTTAACAAGGCTCAATTAAAAATTAATCAGTTCACCATGGCAATTTGAGAGCTGATAGTTTCTTTTACTGACTCCATAGCCTCAGGGTAAATGTGCCCCAAGTAGCTAAATTAGTCATCTAATTGGGATTTTTCCATACCTAAACCACTCAGTCTTCTGAGAGGCTCCCAGGAATGAAGTGCTTGACCTTGTTAATTAGATTGCCCTGGTGTCCACTCTGTTACTTTGGCCTCCTTTTCTTTCAGTCCCCTTTCTAGTCACTTCACCATGAAAGGGAAGATGAGTACTACCAGCTGCAAATCGAGAATAAATTGCCTACCTGGTGCCCCTTAAGAGTCTACGATGAGATTAAAGAGATGGAAAGAACCTTAGTTGAACTCCCCTTGTCTGACAGATGGGGAAACTGAGGCCCAAAGAGGTTAAATGACTTTTCTAAAACTTAAGTGGCAGAGCTAGGATTTGAATTGAGATCCTGAGATTCTTGTGATTCATGTGTGCCCCTCTAGGTGCTATAGGTCATTGAGCACTGGGCTGGGCATCAAGAAGACTCATCTTCAGGAGTTCAAATCTGGCCTTAGACATTTACTAACTGTGTGACTCTGGTCAAGTCACTTAACCTTGTTTGCTTCAGTCCCTCACCTGTAAAGTGAGCTGGAAAAGAAAATGGCAAACCACTCCAATGTCTCTGCAAAGGAAATCTCAAAATGAGGTCACAGAGAGTCAGATGTGACTAAACAACAGCAGTGCCATTTTGCCTCCTTTTGAATTCCTATGATATAGTTTACCCCAAATTACTTTATTTACAAATTACTTTTCTGGGCTTAGAAGAGGTCTAGGATATTGTTATTGTTGTTGTTCAGTCCTTCCAGTTCAACTCTTCGTGACCCAATTTGGGGTTTTCTTGGCAAAGACACTGGAATGGTTTGCCATTTCCTTCTCCAGCCCATTTTACAGATGAGGAAACTGAGGCAAACAGGGTTAAGTGACTTGCCTACGGTCACACTGTTAGTAAGTGCCTTAGTTGAGATTTAGACCCATGTCTTCCTAATGGTTCTCTCTTCACTGTATTGTCTCATTTTGAATTTCTATTACATACTTCACCCAAAACTGTCTTATTTTAAAGTTATTCTTACAGATTCATTGGAGCAAGAAGAAATATAGGATCTAGTCTGAACACCTCATTTTAGAGATATAGAAATGAAAGTAGATAGTTGAGTGAGAAAACTATAGAGCAATAACTAGAAATTTTCTAATCTAGGGTAAAAATAGGTTAGCGGCAGGAATGGGTGGGGGGAGGGGAAGGTGGGCACAGGCAGTGTGTAAAGGTTTCTCTTACTCTGGTTGCATTTAGACCAGGAAAGAGGGTGGTCTGATCTTTATTCTTGTAGAAATTAAAAGGGAAGAAAGGACACATCATGGTGCCTTCCACAGAGGCACCATGGTAATCTTCACTTGTTCAGTTGTTTCAGTCACATTCAACTCTTCATGACCCCATTTGGGGGTTCTGGAGTGGTTTGCTATTTCATCCAGCTCATTTTACAGATGAGAAAACTGAGGCAGACAGGGTTAAGTGATCTGCCCAGTATCACACAATTAATAAGTGCTCTATATACTCTATCACTTAGCTGCCCTAATCTTCTCTAAGGAGAGACAAATGTCTCATGTGCAGCAGTTGTACCATGTGGTAGAGGACTTCTAAGACAGGTACAGGGAATTGATTATCTTAGACAGTTAAGGGGCATAAGAGATAGATTGCTGGAAGTCAAGATAGAACTGAGTTTAAGTCCTGGCTGAGGCAATTCATAGCCACATGACCCTGGACAAATTATTTGACTTTCTCAGTCTCAGTTTTCCCATCTGTAAAAAGGGTATAGTAATAACAAATTTATATTATTTCACTCAATTTTCCTAACAAATATATAAAATACTTCGTAAACTTTAAGGTGCTAAATCAGTGCTAGCTGTCATCATCATTATTATTATTCCCATTCAGGAAGGGGTTTCCACTGGACTCAACTAAGACAGGAAGAATCCAAGTACTGTACCCCCTTTCAAAACACACACACACACACACACACACACACACCCCCACACCTCTCACTGTTGGATAACAATTCTCTGGACAAAGGCCCCCCCATCTGCTCAGTACTGATTAAATCTCTGTCAAGATCATGGCAGCCAGTTAAAAGCACATCAGGACCTAAGACCTAAGTCTTCTGCCTCAGGGTCTCTTTCTGTCCCCACTGATTCATGCTGTTATCCTATATTCTTCTCTAGATATTTCATAGATCTCTCCTCCCAAAGTCCTTTATGACAGATTATTCCACATTTTTCTTTTGCGTCCTGACCACCATCTAGAACATTGGTGGAAATATCATAATGATTCAGATTTCTTTCCTACTTTAAGTCTTGTAAAGTACTATATTCCCCCTGCTACAAGACAGTGAGGGGGATAAAGCAAGTATTATTATACCCATTGGACAGATGAGAAAACTGAAGCTCTAAAAGGTTAAGGAACTGGTCCTTCATTTCACAGCAACTAGGCATCCAAGGCAAGATTCTATTCCACATCCTCTAGCCATTATACTAATTATTATTATACCAGTTCAGTTCATTTAGAGGCATTTGTTGAGTTCCTACTCTGAACCAGGCACCAGACCTAGGTTTTAGGGACACAAACACTGAGCTTGTATTCTATGGCAATATAATAAATGTTCATAATAGGTCCTCAAAAATTATTGTTGAATGGAATGGAATGGAATGGAATATTAATTGCTTTCTCTCCCCCACCAGTAGTTACTGTCATACAAATCTACCTGAACTATGTTCACAGAACCAAAGGACTTATTGATTATGAAAAGGAATCCAGAGGTTCTTCTGCCATACCAATCAGCCACCCCAAAGAGAATACTAAAATAACCAATCTCTTGTGGCAAATTCAACTGAAATACTTTAAAGGGGGTCAGCTATTTCCACATTAATTTCCCATTTACCCCCAGGATATATAGCAGTAATGAATACTGTTGATCCTCTATCAATGTACCTGGACCACAGAGTGGAATGTACAAAGGAGGAAAAAATGCAGCATCCAAGTATTCCCAGGCTTAACATTTGAGTGGAGAGGGTCACCCAAATACTTGGGCTTTACAGTCAGTCCCTGGCCCTATGAAAGCTACTGAGCATATATCCGTTTACTTTACCCAATACCCACTGCAAAGACCCAATTCACTGTACTGATTGCCCTGTCTTCCCCACTAAGAAAATGCTGCAATACCTAAGTGGAGCAGAAATTACTAATTTTCTTCCATTTCTGAAGCCAATCTTTTATGCTATTCACAGGCTACCTTCTTAATACTTTTGTATTATACTTAGAAAGTATAGATTATCTCACAGATCTTTTATAACACCATGAACATATGGAAATCTTGCAGATTATTTTGGATTAGGGTGAGGAGTAGGCAGGTATAAATCAGTGAAAGGCATTTTGGATTTGGAGTCAGAGGACTTAAGCTTGAATCATTAGTTCAACCATTTACTACCTGCAAGAGTTTGAGAAAGTCACTAGGCCTCAATTTGCTTATCTGCAAAATGGGAACAAGATAGCCTCTGAGGTCTCTTCCAGCTCTTTATCTGTGATCCTCTGATAATAATAGCTCACATTTATGTAGTGTTTACTATGTGCCATGTACTACGCTAAGAGCTTTACTATCTCATTTGATCCTCATAACAACCTGGGAGGTAGGTGCTCTTATTCTCCCCATTTTACAGATGAGGAAACTGAGGCAAATGAAAGTTAAGTCACTTGCCCAGGGTCACACAGCTAGTAAGTGTGTGAGACTGGATTTGAACTCACATCTTCCTGACTCCAGGCTGTTCACTCTATCCACCATGCCACCTAGCTGCCTCTGATGCTGTCACTTCACCTCAGAGGTGTCTCAGTTTCTCCATAGCTGAAATGTGAGAGCTGGACTCAGTGACCTCTTACATCCATTTCAGCTTTAAATCTCTTTCCCTAAAAAGAGGGTGATAAATGATCCATATAGCCTCTTACAGTTCTTGATTGTATTGTTTGACTCCTTTTAAGATTCTCCCTGTTTCCTGCTGGTTTTAATGATGCACTTTTAAGTCTCTCCCCAGAGGGACTCCAGACTTTATAAGCCCTGTCTCCAGGCAAAGCATTTCCATGAAGTAAGGGACAGGGCAACTTGAGGGGGATTGGCCCCTCTTCTTCACATTAACTCCATGAAAAATGAAGAGAAATCCCAATGATCTCTGACCTTTTCTCCATGCTCTGGTCTGCCTAGGGGCTATTTCCCATGAAGAACTTAAAAGTCAGCCTACTTTTCCTTCTTTCACATTCCTTTCCCCCACTCTTGTCCTACCAACTTTACCTGTGATCATTCAAGGTAGGAAAAGACGAAAGCCTTCCCTGGGCTCTGAGGACACGGGTACCCATCTGTAACTACCCAATTTCAGTTACCAGCCATCCAAATGACAGTCACAAGTGAGACTGGAAACTTTTCAGCATCAGATGGAATCAATTACTGGATAAGATTGGAAGGTTAATTTCCCCCAGAATGGGGCATGTTTTTGAGCTCTGCCATCTTCTTCTAGCCAGGGGGTTGCTAAATCATATTGTTCTCTGGCTCCTGAACAAAGTAACACAAGGTAGCATTTCCAAAGGCCTCTAAACTCTGTAAATACTGAATAGGAAACTATTACCCAAGGAGGGCGGGATGGTTTGTCCTTTGGTTACATATATAGAGGACATAAAGTTCATCTAATTCATCTTTTTCTTTTCTTTTTCTTATTTTTTCTTCTTTATTTAGGTTAGTGAAGCTCTTCTACTTCTGTTATTTCATTTGCTCCTCCCAGCAACACTGTGAGGTAGGTCTTATTATTATCCCCATCTTACAGATAAGGAAATAGGGAGAGAGGTTAAGTGACTTGTTCAGGGTCATACAATTAGTAAAGTAAGTATCTGAGGCAGAGGTTTTTTTTTTCATTTTTGAAAAATTTATTTTATTTTCAATTCATGGAAAAAAACCCAAGCATTTCCATATCACAGTACAATAAAAATGATGATTGCACATGAAACGGTAAATCTACCATGTATAACTTGCTATTCCCTCCAAATATACAACAAAGTTATCATGTAAATTTCTTTTTCTTTTTTTTTCCTTCTCTCCCCCCACCCCAGGGAAATTTAAAATAGTATTTGTAACTTTGAATGTGAATGAGATGTTTCTAGTGGTTCTCTTTGTGGTATCAAAGAACTGGAAATTGCAGGGATCCCCATCAATTAGGGACTGTCTGAACAAGTTGTGGTGTATGGTTGTAATGGAATACTACTGTGCTGTAACAAATGACAAGCTCATTGATCTGAAGCAGAATTTGAAAGGTCTTCCTGACTCTAACTCTACTCCATCTGCATTTTCCAGTTAAGAAAACAGAAATCTGAATATGTTTTGTAACGTATAAAAAGACCCTTGCTTTTGCTATTAATGTGACAAGTGACAAGTGACAAGCCCTTTTGCTATTGAAAGAAACCCTAATCAATAAACTTCAGTCCCGAGTTTGTCTTAACTGGTTTATTTTCCAACTGGGCTGCACCTACTCATAGAAACCTAACTGTAAAGTAATGCTAGGGGACTACTTAAGGTCAAGGTATCTGGACTGAACTCTGCCATAAAGTAGTTATACGACTGAATATTATATGCCTTCTGTTTCTCATTCTCCTTCCTAAACAGAGAAAGTAGAGATTTGAGCCAGAGGATCCCTAGGATGGATTCCCTTCTGGCCCTGACAGTATACAATTCTGCAAAATGCTTTCTAAGAGAGAGAAACAATCTTTACTTTAAAAATGAAACAAAATATTCTAAAATATGTACAGCAGTTCTCTTTGTGATGGCAAAGAACCGGAAATGGCAGAGATAGATGCCTGTCGGTTGGGGCATGGCTGAGCAAGTTGTGGTATGTGATCGTGATGGAATACTACTGTGCTATAAGAAATGATGAGCTCGATAATCTTAGAAAAAGATAGACTTGCACGAAGTAATGAGGAGTGAAATGAGCAGAACCAAGAGGACATTGTATACAGCAATAGCAATATTGTTCTAAGAATGACTTTGAGTGAATAAGTCATTTTGACTATTATGAGTACCCAAATTTACTATGAAGGACATATGAAGTAAGACAATATACGCATACAGGAAAAGAACCAATAAATAGAAGTATGTATAGAATGATTTTACACACACACACACACACACACACACACACACATATATGTGTATATATACACATATTTGTATCTAATGGTAACCATCTCTAAGGCAGGGGTAAGGAAGAAAAAAAGAAAATTTACATGATGACTTTACTATATATTTAAAAGGAATAGCAAGTTGTACTTAATATGAACAATCATCTTTTTTATTATTATTATTATACTATGTTGTGGACATGCTTGTTTTATTCCATAAATAAAAAGTAAATAGAAATGGGGAAAAAATGAAACAGAAACAACAACAACAACAAACATTTGCCTGTTTTCAGTGGATATCCAGGCCATCATATAGAATGGCTTGAAAGGAAAAAAAAGAAAATCTCTTCAAATAGTAATGATTACAAAAGCGGAAGAAACCCAGCCACTCCCACCCTTGTAAATGCTGGTCATCCTATTTTCTGAAGATCAATAGGCTGTCATGGACAGATCCATCCCTCTGCTTCAGTCTCTGCCTCTGAAAAATGGGCCAGTACTTTTCCCGTTGTTGTCCCACTTGTGGGTAAATAAGGTGGTTTCCCCAGATAGATGACACTCAATAAAAGCAGAAAAGGTTTGATCCCAGATTAGCAATGGAATATTTCCTGCCCAATCAACAGTCCCCTTCATTTTCTGCCTCTGAAAATCTGCCTTCATCATGAAAAATATTTCTGAAAATTTCCCAAATTTAAGGTAAGTTGGATGATTACAAAATTTCCAGATCAGATTCACAAGGACCTGGTATTGATTGGCTTTCAGATGAAGTGTTTTACTGCACAGAAGGTGCCTCATTTATTTTTTCAAATGTAAACAGTATTTTATTTTTTCCAATTACATGTAAAGATAGTTTTCAACATTCATTTTTCATAAGGTTCCTTTTAAAAGAGATCCCTATTCTGCATTGAAATGTTTATATAGTAGACAGGTTTGTTGTTCAGTCATTTTTCAATCATGTCCAACTTTTCTTGACTCCATTCGGGGTTTTCTTGGCAAAGATACTGGAATAATTCACCATTTCCTTCTCCAGCTCATTTTACAGATGAGGAAACTGAGGCAAACAGGGGTAAGTGATTTGCCCAGGGTCATAGAGCTAGTATCTGAGGCTGGATTTGAACTTAGGTCTTCCTGATTCCAGGCCCAGCTCTCTATCCACTGTGCCCCCAGCTGTCCAGCAGATAGGTAGGAGCAGAAAAAGAGTTGAATAAAAGGAAGAAATGTCTAAAACTGACAAATTATAAATCAGTGAGTAATAATGATTTCAATAATAGACATTTCATAGCACTGTAAGGCAAAGTGCTACTCATACATCTCATTTGACTCTCAACAATGCTGTGAGGCAATATACTGTGGCTGTACTTACCCCTACCGTATTTTTAGTCTGGTCATGTAATTTCATAAGTGTGGGGAATGTGGAGCGAGAAAACTCATTCTGTCAATGTAGATCATCAACTTCTCTCCAATGTATTGTCTTAGAGAATTTCTTGGAGGCACAGAGAGGTTCAGTGACTTTTCTAGAGTCACACAAACAGTGTCCGAAGTACAATGCAAAGAGAAGTCTCCTCAATTACTATTCAAATATTTTACCCATCATGCCATGTTCTTGTTGTTGAGTCATTTCAGTCATGTCCAACTCTTTGTGACCCCATTGGGGGTTTTCTTTTGCAAGGATCCTGGAGCAGTTTGCCATTTCTTTCTCCAGCTCATTTTACAGATGACGAAATTGGAGCAGAGTTAAGTGACTTGCCTAGGGTCACATAACTAGCAAGTGTCTGATGTTGGATTTGAATGCAAGGAGATGAGTCTTCCTGACTCCAGGCCCAGCACTCTATCCATTGTGCCACTTAGCTGCCTCATTATGCCATGCTACCTAAAATTAAGCACCCCCTTGAAATGATTAAATTAGTGGCAAAATAGGATTTGCTTAACAATAGTTTGCTTTAGAGACTTTACTTGCAGCTTGAGTATTCCACAAAAGTGAGGCATAAAACTTTTTTTTAAACAACAACCTGTCTTTTATTAATTATAAAATAAGCAATTCTTATCTTTTTTCTCCCTCATTAGTCTCCGTTGAGATTCTAGATCTTTCTCCAAATAAATTTTGTAACTATTTTGTCTAGTTCTATAAGGTACTTTCTTTTTTTTATTTCACTTAATAGTATTTTATTTATGCCAATTACATGTAAAGATAACTTTCAACATTCACTTTTATAAGATCTTGAGCTTCATTTTTTTTCTCCCTCCCTCAATCTCTCCCTGTTCCCCTCTCCAAGACAGCAAGCAATCTGATATAGCTATGAGAAAGAAAAAACAACAACAACAAGAGAAAATAGTATGCTTTGATCTGCATTCAGACTCCATAGTTCTTTCTCTGGATGTGGTTAGCATTTTCTTTCATGAGTCTTTTGGAGTTGTCTTGGATCATAGTATTGCTATGATCCAACACAAAACTTTTCAAGAGCCTACAGTGTGCACTCCATTGTTCTAAATGCTGGGAACACAAAGAAAGGTAAACGCCCCTACTCTCAAGTTGCTCCCCTTTAATGGGGGAGATAATGTGCCAACAACTATGTACAAATAAATTAGATACAGAATAAATCAAAAATTATCAACAAAAGGAAAGTATCGTTATTAAGAAAGATCAGAAAAGATAGGATTTACCTGAAAGTTAACTTTAAAAGTCCTGTTTCCTGTCTTCCAGTGGCTCATAGTTCTATATTGGTAAAGACAGCATAAGTTTTAGAAAGTAGCCTTGAGTTGCTTGTAAGCCAAAAGTTAAGCACGAATATTTATTTTTTTTAAACTTCCCTTATCCCAGGTATTTTATGAGATTCAATTAAGATAAACGAAGGATTCAGAATACTTTAATTTCTGGAGGACCTTGGATTTCAACTGACTGGTATTTATGTACTTTTTTCTGCTTCAACACCCACTTTTCTGGCCATAATTCCAAGGTCTCTTCTCCCAAAGGTAGTCACTGATAAGAGCTTCTTCTCATGTCAAGGTCAAGTGGATACTGGCCCTCCTTATTCCTACTCCTGTATAGGCCAGGTATGAGAACAGATCTTGCAAAGGGGGCTTTCTCGTTATTATTATTTTGTGGTCAAAAGGTTGCATACACTGTATTTTTTTTCTGCTGCTAAGGGTGGAAAGCAAAATATTTTGATAATTATTCAGGCCATCAGGTTACATAAGAGGTTCCATGGCTTTCTGCAACCAACTTGAACAGTTGAAACCACAAATTCTGTTTTTGTAGCCATAAAACATTCACGGCAAAAAAAAAAAGAAAGAAAGAAAAAAAGGGAGAAAGAAAATAATAAAATCCATTTTCCATTCACTTGAAACTTATAAAATTTAATGTGGTGAAAAATGACAGTTTACTCCCTGTAGGAAACTGCTCAGAGCCATGTTTCATAGGCCGAGTGTGGAGACATTAATACATGTTTGCAGCCATTGAATTATTCAAGTAATTACATGCTGAAAGAGGATGTCTCAAGGTAAAATGTCTGCATTACATTGAAAATAAAGTCTATCAGCTGAAAAGATGTTTCTCTTACAGAGGAATTCTAAAGCTGTCTAGTCACTATTTAAAGGATCTTCTCCTTCAAAGAAAAAAAAAGTATATTATTACCACCTAACTTGCCAAAAACTTACTAGGCAATTGCTGAGGCATCTTCTTTTCTTAAAAGCATACTTCATGTTCTTGCATCAGGCCTGAATATATTTGCTCCTTTCAGCAGGAGCTAAGAACTCTGAGAACAGCGCTAATAGATCTTACAGGTCTTACTTAGAGGCAGGAAGGCAGAAATAGAAGCAGCCAGCGTGAGGTACCATACTCAATTTTACTTCCATTTGGATGTTTTGGCATAAAATAGCTACAGTTGATGACTATTTATAATCAAACTGTGTTTACATGTTCAATCATGGTTTAGAACAAACAAAATGTTGAATTCAATCAAGGCGCCTTTTCTGTTGTTTTTATTGTTCTGTAAAATACCAGTTTCATAAGAAAATTACAAAGTAGTATTTGAATGTAAGTCAATAAGTATGTTCAATACTCTGTGCCAGACACTGTGCTAAGTGCAAAGTATACAAAAATCAAAAATAACATAGTCCATATTCTCAA